>NW_005355584.1:416460-440883 GCF_000412655.1 Myotis brandtii
TAAATATATTTTTATTGATTTCAGAGAGGAAAGGAGAGGGAGAGAGAGATAGAAACATCAATGATGAGAGAGAATCACTGATGGGCTGCCTCCTGCACGCCCCCTTCTAGGGATGGAGCCTGCAAGCCAGGCATGTGCCCTTGACTGGAATCGAACCTGGGACCCTTCAGTCCAAAGACCGACACACTATCCACTGAGCCAAACCCACTAGGACAAGAGAAGCTTTTTGACTACCCATTTCAAAGTAGTTTTCTAGACACTTTATTACTTTGTCTTGCTTTTTAAAAAATAAAAAATATGTCATGACTATTTTTACATTTGTTTATTGTTTCTCACCTCCTCACTAGAATGTAAGCTCTGTGAGATCAGGTTCCCTTTCTGTTTCATTGCTATGCCTGACGCAGTACCTGATGATGACTGGCACTTACTCTTTGTTGAATGAAGCATTGAATGAATTAATTAAGTGGGGTTTCAATCAAAGGACAAAATGAAGCAAGTGAAAGTCAGTTCTATATACTTTTTCTCTTTCTCTTAATGCAGGCATGCTCTAACTTTACATTTAAATTCCATGAAAGGCAATAGCACAGAATAATTTCAATTTGCTTCAAACAAAAATTAAAGATAGGAAAAGCAGAATGTGGAGTTTTTTTTCTACATCCCTAGTGCCAACACTTGGGGACTTGGCCTTGTTTGAAGCAAAGATTGATTAAGTTTCCAAAGTCTGGCATTTAACATGAGCTTCCATGTTGGTTCTATAAATCTTTTGACCTAGAGAGGTCTTTCAAATTCCTCACAGACCCTTCTGGAATATTGTGATGTCAAATAGATGAAGTAAATATAAGTGATCCAAGGAGAGTGATGCCATAAGGTGGCAAAGGGAGTCTCTGCCACTGCATTTTTTGTTCTTACTTTTTCTTTTTTCTAAACTGTTTTTTTAAGATCCAAAGTTTTTCAAATTCTTCCAATTTATATGTTTGTTCTAACTTGTAATCAATGAAACATTGACCCCATCATAAAATAAATCACAAAGGAAAATGAAAATAAAGCAATAAAAACAATCAAAGATGCTGATGAAAAAAATCTTTCGATGTTGGCAAATATGTTGAGATATGCTAATTCCTTCTATACGATTTTACCTCTAGCCATACTTACTTGTTATTTCAACATTATATTTAATTTAAGGCTAGGGGATTTTACTCTATTTTTTATTAAAACAGACCTGGGACATTTGTGATAGTTAAAAACCAAGAAAAACAAAAATTCAGCACTTCTGTCTAACCTGATAATTTTTCTTTATCTTTAACAGTCACTTGTGGTTAACCCTTACCAACATTCGAAAACCTCTATCCTACAACGCTTCTTTACAAGTATGGCTGATTCTTGCTCATATAAAAATACCTAAAATTAAAATAGGGACAATAACTGCCGATATCATAGAGCTTAAGAAAATACTAAAAATATTATTAAATATTTGTGACAATAAATTTGAAAATTTAGGCAAAATAGAGAACTCAAATTAAAAAATATGCTTTACTATGTTTTACTGAAAATGCTTCTGAAATCTTTTATAATAATGAAGTGTTTTCTTTAATTAAATAGGACCACTCCATTCAAAGTTCACTCTTCTGAAAAATTTAGGTCTTTATTAATATCCTCTGGCTTACCTTCAAGAAGGGATGCAGGAGCATTATGCTACATAATTTGTTTCAGGTGACCGAATGACCCTTTTGCCAAAGACATCTATGTTATTTTGCCTGTCATGGGGAATGAATTGTCATATCAAAAATCACTTTATTGGGATTAGTAAATTGGTTAAAATGCAAAAATTCAGTGAAATTTCCTCAGCATGCAGATTTTCTGTTGGTGATGGATTGTAAATTAGTTAACTGAAAAGGAATTTGAAGGTGGCCAAAGAAAATGGTAAGGGGTGAGAACACCCATCATGTCCTGCAAAGAGAGAACTGGAAATTAGAAGAACTGAGGTGAAAGATGACATGAACAAAAAAGCATTTGAGCACATTTAGTGCCTGGAAATTTGGGGGGGGAGAGCTAAGAAAATGGGAAAGGGATACAAAAATATTGAAAGAAGAGCAAAGAAAAACACATCACCTCTAAATCTTCTCTAGGGGCAGATATGATACAGCATGTGTTCCTGAAAGACCTGGACTAGAAATTCAAAACCTGATCGGTTCTTATTGCCTATTGGATCTCCATAAGCCATTTGGTCTCTCCATAAAAATAAAGATGTTTATATGGGAAGCCCCAGGATGCCTTTCTGTTCTGACATTCTGTTTCTATACCTTTCTAAATCACTCACCCCCTAGGCATACATAAATCTTCTGATTTCCAGTTACCTGTTTTCTAATACAAAGACTTCAAACTTCCAGGCACCCATATGTCTATTACTTCATTGTTTTTGAAGTTACACAATCTTCTGCCCTTAAGTGATAGAGCTAAAGAACGTTAACTCATCATTATTTCTACTCTTATGCTGTCTTTTTGAATTATTAGTTAGCATTTCTGTGTTATCGTAAACACCTTTAAGTCAACAATTAATCCTCATAACAGCTCTTCTAGGGATGCTCTCAAAAGATTTTATAAATACTAATGAAATTCATCACACACCTCCTTGGGAAGGTATGAAAATGATTTCCCTATTGTATGACTAGGATTCTATATCATGTTTCAACTTCATAAACAGAGAACAGTCAATAGCTCATGTACTAATTAAGCTTCTGTTCCTTAGTTTTATTATGGTGTATAATTGTTTATTAGCCTCTATAAGATGCTTTGCCTGGATGAGAATTGTCAATTTTATAAAATTTATTGACCGAGGCTTAGACCTGGATGGAAAAAGTACGAGTGAAATAGAATTGACAGATATTTGTGAAATGCAAGTACATTATCTCTTACTTTCAGGCATTCATGGAGGTAATAAATTAAGTAAAATTCGGTGGAACAAAAGGAGCTCTCACCTGATGATAACAGGAACACATAACCCAAATGGATAAATAGGTGAATTCTCAGCTGAAATTCCACTTTTGATGGATGCTACTTGAATTTAATCCCAGAAAATGCTTGCAAGCTGACTCATTTTCTACAGAGAATTGTAAATGTAACACCACCATGCAGTTTTTAAAGGCCTCCCACAAACACATTGAAAAATTGCAATGTATTTCTTATTAAATTTTTGTGAATGAATTTTAAAAATCTGATTCTACTGTGTCCCTCACACATACGTTTTTCTGTAGCAGGGCACTGTAGGGCAGTAGAAACTATGAGGGAGTACACTGTGAAGAAGCCATGGGACCCAAAATTAAAGAAGAAAACAAAGACAATTGCATCCATTTCCCAGTTCTGTGCACCTTTGCCTGCTCTGCGAATGGTACTGTGGTCTGGATTAGGCTGCTTAGCCATGCATGGCCTTCACCTAGAACCTGCTTCTTAGCCTGGGATATTGCAAAAAAGTAAGAGCAGCCCTCTCACTGAATGTCTTGGTTTATTCAGGTTGCTCTAACAGAATACCATAGACTGAGTGACTGATAAACAACAGAAATTTATTTTTTACAGTTTGGAAGCTGGAAGTGTAAGCTCTAGGAGCCCACAGTTTCGGTATTAGGTGAGAGCCCCTTTCCTCAAAGAAAGCTATCTTTTTTTATTGATTTCAGAGAAGAGAGAGGGAGAGAGAGATAGAAACATCAATGATGAAAGAGTATCATTGATTGGCTGCCTCCTGCACAACCCCTAGTTGGGATTGAGCCCGCAACCCATGCATGTGCCCTTGACCAAAATCAAACCCAGGACCCTTCAGTCTGCAGGCCAACACTCTGTCCACTGAGCCAAACCAGCGAGGGCAGATAGCTATCCTCTTGCTACATCCTCACAGAGCAGAAGGGGAAGGAAGTTCTGTGAGGTCTCTAATATGAGGGCACATCCCATTCATGAGGGCCCCAGCCTTATGATGTAATCACCTCCCAAATGCTCCACTTCCTGATACCATCACATTGGGGGTTAGGTTTCAACATATGCATTTTAGTGAAAATAATAACATTTTGTCTGTAGCAATGGATTAGTGTGATAATCCCAGGCAATGCATGGAAGGTACATTATCAACTTGTAAGGAGCTACTTATGAAATGTTTATTATACCTGTTGAAATGGCCACAGCTCAAGACTGGTATTAGCATTTCAGATACTGCCAACTTTTGAAAGGTAATAATCAAACTGCTAAGGAAACTTCTGAGTGATTGAGTGGTTTTAATGTTTGGTACACATGTATGGCCATATCTACACACACACACACACACACACACACACACACACACACATACCTGTACCCTGACTCTCAGTAATATACTACAGTAGATTTTATAACTTACTACAAATGCAGTGACTTATTATTTATAGATGTCGGGTGTCATGGAGGTGAGATGGAAGAGAAGAAAGGTTTCTCAGATGGGCCAGCTGACACTGGGGTTGTACATGAGCAGCTGACTCAGAGTGCTGTGAATCAGCATATTCTGTCTATAGAATCCTGTTCAGTCTCAGCCAATGCTGTATCCCTAAACCCAATGTACACTGAAAAGTCAGCATCGTGCTTTCTGTCCTGAAAGCAGGACATGCAATATATCAATATAGGCCAAGGAAAGCAGTCTGACTTAGTGCTAAATTCATTTTTCTATAGTCCCATAATTCTGTACCAAATAAATATTTACCTTCTTTCACCCCACATAAGGCTAACTGGCTAGCACTGAGAAAATAGAGTGAAATATTATAAAAAAGAAATTATTTAAAAGAATGAATCTTGCTTCTTATCTTGGGCCTTCAGATAATCAAATCTCTCTTTTAATTCACCTCCTTGAGCTGAAAACTTTTTTTTCCCAAATGAGCTCGAATAGAAATCTGTCATAAGGTTAGGATTTAATGCAAATCAAAACAGAGATGATTGAAAGCAAAAGATAATTTTTAAAAGCCTGCAAGCATATACAGAATTCTATGCAAGTGAGATGCATAATATCCAAATATTGGGGAAACCCACAATGGACTGTGGAAATAAGTTTGGATAGAACAAATCTAACTTCTTCAGAGAGATGTAATATAAGTCATATATTTCTATTGCTGTCTGGAGGATTGTGTAACTATGTCCATAGAACTGTCTGCGACTCAGATTTAAGGAAAAGAACCCATGTTCATATGAATGTGTAGGTGTTACAAGATTTCATTCTGGGTAGTGAAAGTTCCTTTATGTCTTTTATTGTCAACAGAAGTTCCTGTGTTTTATTATATATCATACTAGAACGGCATCTTATTCCAGATTGTTTTGTGTTCAAATAGCAATATTTCTGGCCCTCTAGGAATGACATGCTATTTGGATTACTGAGCTCCAGAGAAGTCTCTCGACTTGGGTAGGGGATTGGGGTTTAATAGGCAATATATATGCCAGACTTCTTGAAAATTGAAATGTCATTTTTGAACTTTATCAAAGTGAATGTTAGATCCTTGAGATAAACATCATAAAATTTATGAACATATGGTTACACCTCATTTGTCTGTCTTCTACTAAATTAGTAGTAAGCTAGTGATCCAACTTTAAGAAAATACTATTGATCTCAGATGACCTTTTTTGGCTTAATAGTATCATTTACTTAGGTAATAATAAATATTTAACCAGCTGAATGTTCACATTCAATTAGACACACACACATTAGTTACCATAGTAATGCTTATTTGTGTTAATTAAGCTACCTTACATTGATTAAAGTTATTAGTGGCTCTCAATGAAAAGTGGACTGGGTTTGTTTTGTACGTCACAGTCTATCTCGGTGTGCACACAGAATTTGAACCTGCTGTATACAGACATTTACTTAGAGTGCTGTGTTAACAAGATTATTGATCTATTTTCATGCAGGGCAATTAGCTTCATTCTGCTCAAAGGCCACAGACTGCACCCATGATTATGATCACTTATCTTGTAAATGTTTGTCATGCGTCACGGGAAGAGTCAGGAGACATAAGGATGCTGTTTCCTGATAGGAAAAATAACTCAAGGATACCCCTCTTCGTGGTAGGTAGGAAGACTCAGAGTGTGAGAGCTAGAAGGGATATAAGCGATCATTGATCATTTTTAGCCTCTCAAATATATTTTCAAATGAAGAACAGCCTATATTGCATAACACAGAATATGCAGGAGCAATCCTATGATAATTACATAATAGATCTGATGTCTTGAAGTCTAATGCACTACAGACACTGACATTTATTGGAGGATGACAACCTCAAGTTAGCTTAAATGTAGGAAAATTGGGAAAGAACTCCAGTGTACCATTTCCAAGGAAGTATTACCATTTAAATATCTTACTCAGTCTATTTATGATTTGATAGGTCTAACATTGACCTATTCCTTGTAAAGCAATAATAACACATAATATGTGTAGTTATTATGGATGATGATAATAATATAAATCTTTTGCAATGTCAATGTTGAAATACAGATTCATAAAGCATTTGCAGTTTCATATTTTCAGTGAAGATATCATTAGCACCAAGTCAAGTAAATAAAATATCTTTTAGAAAGTATGTACATGTTAAATGCTGTGAAATCTTATGATTTTATTTTTTAAGATAGGCATCTCTGTATTGTGACAAATATATCATTTTTCTCATTTTCCCCAAAAGCTGTGTTGGTGTCCAAAGTAGAATTAAATCAAATCAAAAGACTGAATTACTCTGAGCTGTTGTACTGTAGACTAAGTGGAACCATAGATCACTTACTTCAAATGTTTTTATTTAACAGCATTTGCTGTGTAACTAATAGGTTTAACATTGTGTAAGATACTGAAAATCAGAGGTAAATTTTGTTCATTCATGAAGTTTAGAAAGAAGCAAAATCTGTACACCTCACCCAATCTGGTTATGAGAAGAAGATGAAAAAGATTTAAGATCTAGCCTCTGTAGTGTACTGAATTATGGCCCCTCGAAGGATATGTCCACATCACTGGAACCTGTGCACATGAAAAAATTTGTAAAAAGGCCTTTGCAGATGTAATTAAGGTGATGATCTTGAGATGAGATCATCCTACATCACCTGGGTGGGCTCCAAATCCAATGACAACTCTCCTCATAAGAGGGAGGAGAGGAGACACAGACAGAGGAGAAGGCCATGTGACCACAGAGATTGGAGTTAGGCGACTACAAGCCACGGAGCATATGGAGCCACCAGAGGCTGAAGAAGCAAAATGATTTCTTTCTACAGCCTGAGGAGGAGGTGCAGCCCTGCTCAAACCTTGATTTAGAACTTCTGACTTCCATAGGCATGATAAAATAAACTTCTTGTTGTTTAAGCCATCAAGTGGTATTTGTTATGGAGGCCATCTACACTAATAAAAGACAAAGATGCAAATTGACCATACCTTCGTTACGCCTTAAGCCACGCCCACCAGACAATCAGAGCGACTATATGCAAATTAACCCAACCAAGATGGCGGCCGGCAGCCACGGAGCTGGAGCAAGCAGGAGGCTTGGTTGCCCCAATGATGGAGGAAGCCAAGCTTCCCAGCTGCCGCGGCGGCTCTGAACTCCACTCAAAGCAACAAAGTTTCAATTATAGAAGGTAAATAAACCCAAGATACCTGTTTTCAGCAAGCCGTGGCCACGGAGCTGGAGTGAGCAGGAGTGGGTTGCCTCCCTCTCAAGGCTACAAAATTTCAATTATAGAAAGTAAATAAATCCCAGAATAAAAAAGAATAAAAGGAGAGGCTGGGAGCTTCCACCGCCCGGGGGGCTTGTCCAGCCTGAAAACCACCCTCAGCCCCTCACCCAGACTGGCCAAACCTCCATGGGGTGAGGATCCCCACTCGCGGGGGCTTGACAAGCCTGCAAACAACCATCAGCCCCTCACCCAGGCTGGCCAGGCACCCCAGCGGAACCCCCACCCTGATCCGGGACACCTGTCAGGGCAAACCAGCCGGCCCCCACCCATGCACCAGGCCTCTATCCTATATAATAAAAGGGTAATATGCAAATTGACCCTAACAGCAGAATGACTGGGAATGACTGGTCACTATGACACACACTCACCACCAGGGGGCAGATGCTCAATGCAGGAGCTGCCCCCTGGTGGTCAGTGCGCTCCCACAGGGGGAGCTCTGCTCAGCCACAAGCCAGGCTGATGGCTGCCAGTATAGTGGTGGTGGTGGGAGCCTCTCCTGCCTCCTCAGCAGCACTAAGGATGTCAGACTGCAGCTTAGGCCTGCTCCACGCTGGCAAGTGGACATCCCCCGAGGGCTCCTGGGTTGCCAGAGGGATGTCTGATTGCCAGCTTAGGCCCAATCCCCTGGGGAGCAGGCCTAAGCCAGCAAGTGGACATCCTCTGAGGGGTCCCAGACTGGGAGAGGGCACGGGCCGGGCTGAGGAACCCCCTCCCCCCCGAGTGCACAAATTTTTGTGCACCGGGCCTCCAGTAAGAAAATAATAAGCCTCTTCTCTTATTTTCATTCTAATTAACCTTTTTTGACATCTGAAAGTCATAGAAATTCAAAGGTAAAGGACCCTTTAGTACTTGAATTTCAGAGTTTACACTGCGGTTCTATTTATGGTCCTCAGACATACAGGTACTAATGTTTTCAGAAATTATTATAATCTAAAAGGCCAGAAATGAAGACATTGAATACATATAGCTAAACCTCAGAGATAACATTTTCATAAGTAATGCCATCAGAAAACAGATTTTTTTTTGTAATACAATGGGTAGACAATAGCTGGGAGGGTTCCAATAAGGACTATATCATGTTTTTTGTAGAGAAAATTCTTCTATTTAGGTGGAAAATTATCAAGACAACTTTTGAGGTCCTTTTCATGTCTAATATTATTAGATTGTAAAATGGAGATCCTCACTAACTGAGGCTGTGTTTGCGCCTATTAGTCACTAATACCACTGTGAGATTGAATTTAACAGATTCTTAGCATTATCAAAAGAACCAGCTTGCTCAGGAGTTGGTAAAGAGCTCAGTGGAGCTGGAAGAATTAACCGGGAGAGTCACCAGAATGAAGGGCATAGACCAGAAGCGGGCCCTTTGCTCCTTGGAGAGGAGACGGTTAAAGTTGTTGAACAGTGACTTTGCCTATTTTCATTTGCTTGGCTGAGCCTTTGCTTTGTCCTGGTTATAGTTCATTTGCGTATCTAATTAGCAGTGGTCCTTGAAACTGACAGGCAAACATTGTCTATAGAGATATAATTTTCTCCTCTGCTGAAAGAGAATTTGCTGCTTTAGCAGTTTGGTGATATCATAAAATTTGAAAATGTCCTGGAACCTTTGAAATCTGTCATTTAGATTTAGAAGGTGCGAGGGGAATAGGAGGTTGAGTTCTAGGGTCAGTACCCTTTATGGTGATTCTAAAAGGACTTGTTTTGAAGCAGCCATGGGGCTCTCTGTGGAGCCCTAATTAGACCTGGTTCAATGAAAGCCACCTAAGTCCATCAGAACTCCTAGGAAGTCTCCAACATAAAACTCTGTGAAACTAGGATTCATTCAGAATATTCCTCATCTTGTTAGAAACAGACTGTGGTACAGGTAACATAATTTGTGATACCCTCTGATCACTCTAAAACATACATACATCTACACTGCATTATTGTCACAGTGTCTTCAATCCTATACATTGGAAACTTTGCTCTGGTTACAGTCCAGTGTGTGCAACTTTAAAATGTTCATAAAACTCTAGGAGAGAGTGTGTGGCATTCACACATAAAATGCAAATTTACTAAATCAAATTAGTTTGTCAGCTAGCCTGACCCATGGACATAAAGGACAATTTTTTGACTGGTTATAGTTAGAAGACATGGGAGAAGGAATATTTGTGTGATAGCAGGAAAACATTGGTTAATTACATACCAGGGGAGAAAGGAACAGAAAAGGCAGGTGTTGGGAGACACAACGATTTCCATATGCCATGATTTTTCATGTAATGACATGTGGCTGGGCTAATAACAGTCATCTTTATCTTTTTACTTTCCCCAGCAGCTGCCAAACTGTCCTAGTATCAGAGTATCTGTATGAATTTGCTAGCAACAAAAGTCCATGGTCAGTTAGCTGTGGACACACTTCAAATATCTAAAGCCTGAAACTGAGTACTGGGCCTATTTATTGAGCACCTATGATAATTTTACTAGAGGCCCGGTGTGTGAGATTTGTGCACTTGAGGGTCCCTTAGCCCAGACTGTGCCCTCTCACAGTTCAGGAGCCCTCGGGGGATGTCTGACTCAAGGCTTAGGCCCGCTCCCTGTGGGTAGAGGGCCTAAGCCTTCAGTAGGACATCCTTAGTGCTGCAGTGGAGGCGGGAGAGGCTCCAGCCACCACCTCTGTGCTCACCAACTGTGAGTCTGGCTTCTGGCTGAGTGGCGCTCCCCCTGTTGGAGTACACTGACCACCAGGGGCAGCTCCTGCATTGAGCATCTGCCCCCTGATGGTCAGTGCGCCTCAGAGTGACAGGTCGTTCTGCCATTTGGTCGGTTTGCATTTTAGCCTTTTATTATATAGGTTGTGTTAGTATAAAAGGATGCTCTGTTGTGGGCTTTGTTGTGCTAACTCCAATTTAATTTTTTATTTTATTTATAATTGTAGTAAATTTATATGATATAAAACCATCTTAACCATATTTAAGTGTAGAATTAAGCAGTGTTAATTCACATTATTTTGCAACTAATCACCATAACTCTTTCATCTTAAAAAATGAATATTCTATACCCAATAAACATAACATCCCATTCCCTGCTCTCCCTTCCAGCCCCTGGCCACCACCACTCCATGGTCGGTCTCTATGAACTTGACTGTTCTAGGTACCTCATATAAGTGGGATCATACAGTATCTATCTTTTGTGTCTGGCTTAATTCACATAGCATAATGTCTTCAAGGTTCATCCATGTTGTAGCATGTGTTAGAATTTCTTTAGTTTTTAAAGCTGAATAATAATCCACTGTATGTATATATCTCATTTTGTTTATCCTTTTATTTATCCATGGACACTTTTTAAAATCCTCACCTGAGGGTAGGTTAATTGATTTTAAAGAGAGAGGAAGGGAAAGAGAGAGAAACATTGATCAGTTGAATCCCATATGCATCCCAATAGGGGATCAAACCCATAAGCTACAGTATGTGCCCTGATGGGGAACTGAACACACAACCTTTATTTGGTGTACTGGATGAAGCTCCAACCAACCAAGCCACCCAGCCAGGGTTGTCTATGGACATTCTTATTTCCACCTTTGTTTATTGTGAATAATGCTGCTATGAACATGGGTATGCAAATATCTCTTTGAGACTCTGCTTTCAATTTTTTGGAGGGGTATATGCCCAGAAATGGAATTGCTGGAGATCGTTCTGTTTTATAACAGGAACTAATATGAGGATAGAGACATGTTGTACTGGATAAGGAAGTAAAGTTGAGGGAAGAATGAGGTAAGGTCTCAGGGGCAGGCTCAAGGTGAAGATGAAAATGCTTGCTGTACACTTTCACCAAAATGCCTACTAAAAACACCACAGACAGGCAATTTTCCTGTTTCTCATATAATCCAATCCCCTCCACAGCCTTAAGAGGTAGTATATTATAGTCACATGAGAGGGAGCACCTGTGTGTGTGTTTGGGAGGAGTGATTAACAGTATCCTGAGCAAGATTGCCTGAATTTCTAGCCCATTTCTGCTACTTACCATCTGTGTGACCACAGGAAAATGACTAACTCTGCATCTCAGTTTTCTCATGGGAATGATCATTGTTTAGAGTTGTAATCAGCTAATGCATGAGAAGATTTTAGAACAATGCCTGTAGAAAGCACTTAATCAATATTCATAGCTATAAACTTCCTTCCTTCCTTTCTCCCTTCCTTCCTTTCTCCCTTCCTTCCTTTCTTCCTTCCTTCCTTCCTTCCTTCCTTCCTTCCTTCCTTCCTTTTTATCTTTCTGTCTTTCTTTTCTAATCACTTAACCTGACAGAACCAACATTTGAATTAAGACATTTATAACTCTAATGAAAAAAATTATTGCTCCTTCTCTATGTTAATAAATAATGAATCTTACTTTAAATCAAAATTACATTTGTGTGAACTTAATTAATTGACATTTTATTTAGTAAATGTTTATTGAGATCTACTATGTGTCAAACAGTAAGCTAAAAATCCTATATAATAAAAGAGAAACATGTAAATTGACTGTCCCTCCTCTATGCTCACCAGCCAATCAGGAATGAGTATGCAAATTAACAAAAAAAAGCTGGCAGGTTAATTTGCATACATTGGCACTGGGTGGAGAGCAAAGTGGGAGAGCCAGCTGCTTGGGGGTCGCTCCCAGCGACCGAGGGAGCCACGCCCCCCCAAGCCACCAGGCGGAGAGCAGAGCGAGAGAGCTGGTAGAGAGTGGAGCGGCTTAAGGAACTTGGCTCCCCAAGCTGCCAGATGGAGAGCAGAGAGGGAGAGCTGACGGCTTGGAGGACTTGGCAGAGTGGGAGGGCATGGGACAGAGACAGAGCAGGAAGGGAAAACCAAGAGTGTGGGGAGCACCAGGAATGCTGGTAATAGGCAGATGGATCTCCTAGACACTAGAGCAAAGTGAGCCTGAAGCAAGTTACTGTTGTGGTGGGGGATGGAGGGAAAGCAAAGGTGAGAGACATAAGTAAAATCAGAGTGTCTAGGAAAAATTAAAGGGAAGATATCCTAAAACTTCCAGGAAATCCCCACCAATGAAGCCAAGAAAAAAAAATGCCTCTATTATTCTGTGAGCAACAAACCAAACTGAGTTGGGGTCTCAGACAATTCGCTCATATGATTGCAAAGATAGACAGAAACTCACGGATTAGAGAGGGCTCCCCTGAGGGCTCCCAGATTGGAGAGGGTGCTGGTCTGGCTGAGCCCCCCCCACCCCATGCACGAATGTTGTGCACCAGGCCTCTAGTAGGGAATAAATACTGTTGTAGCCTAAGGAAGACAAGGCAATGTATTAAATAATGTATTAAATTATGGGATGTAGTAAAGAAAAGTTTGTCCAATAAGAATCAATTTCAGAAGAGATTTAAAAGAGTGAAAAGCATCTTATCTGGGGGGGAAGCCTAACTTGGATTTTTAGGTAGTTGTTAGAGCTGTTTTATCTCACATCACACAAACACATCTGTGTATTTTGATCTTGTTTCTATTTCTACCACCTCCGCCCTTTAACTCAACACCACTTCAATGTTTGAAAGAAAATAATTTGCACAATCATTGCCTCTGGTTGCTCAGAGCATTGTCTCATGGCAGGAGGCATTAAGTGGAGAAAAGAGAGAGAAAAACAGCTCTTTACTATAGTCTGCCCCTTCCCTTAACCCTTCTAAGGCATGACACTGCTTAATTAACCAACTAGCCCTTACCATGCCAGTCTAAGTATCTTGGGGCTGATCACCTAAGCCGGCTTTATTTGTATTTTCTTTACTAAGCAATAAGCTTGCCTGCTTGAGGTTTCTGTGTGATATGTAAATGATGCCCTGAATCCATTTTACATTTAAATTGGTTTTGGTGCTGTTGTCTCAGCTGAAAGATATCAAATCTTGTATGTCAAGGAAGATTCTGAATTTCATTCAGAAAAGCTGGGTACTTGCTTTCTGGCTCTGCCAATTCCCATCAGTTTGCTTGATGTATCATGATGAGAGGCTGTTCTTCTGATGTTCATCTTACAGAACCTGAGGTTGCTTAGCTCCAGAGGATGTTAGTATTTGAAGGTTTTGTTCAGGGTGCAGTTGGAGCTGTAGCATTTCAGGTACATAGAACATGAATGTAGCAAAGGTGTGTACCGGGGACTGAGGTGGGTGAGGGGGAGGGCATGCCTGAGAAGAGAAGGAGCAAGATACATTCCATCTCTCATTTTACTGAAGTCTAGAGGGAGTCTATAAAGAATCATAAGTCGCCCTAGCTGGTTTGGCTCAAAGTGGATAAAGCATCAGCCCCTGGACTGAAGGGTCCCAGGTTCCAGTCAAGGGCATATTCCTGGTTGTGGACTCAATCCCCAGTAGGGGGCATGCAGGAGGCAGCTGATCAATGATTCTCTCTCATCATTGATGTTTCTATCTCTCACTCCCTCTTCCTTCCTCTCTGAATCAATAAAAATATATTTTAAAAAAGAATTATAAGTCAAAAGAGGCCCCCTTTGTAAAGAAGGATACCCCAATCTGGAGACGGCCCCTAGAATTTCCCTGTCCATGTGAGTCCTGAGGAGCCTTAGGCTGGTTCCCATGCCCAGGTCCCATGCATGTCTGTCTGCCCTTTGTGACTATGGAGTCCCATACTTTTTAAGAAGCTGGGCTTGGGGGAGGTGGGGCCCCTAATCTTCCTGTTGCAGGAAGGCAGTAACAACTCTCGGCTCTCTCTTGCAACTCCCTCAGTGTTTAGAGATGGCCTCATGCAATACAGGAACTTTAGTTACTTAATCTTTTATCATCATTTCTATGCATTTAGGCTAATATTTCCAAACAGATTAAAAATTCATGAGGAGGAGAAGTGTTCTTTAGACTTCCTCTTCCAAAGTATGAACACAGAGTACATACCCAGTGGACTCTCAATTCTTGATAAACTGGGCTTAGACTATTGTGACCGCCACCAGGTCCATGTTGCCCACCTCCTCTTCACACAATGCTGGCCTCTGCATTTGCACTAATCACTAAGGACTTGTGTTACTTTAACTCTGAGGTGATCAGAATAATCACCCTTCTCTTCAGAGGCTTTCTGAATGAACAGTTCCTCAGAGACAGGCGTGACAGTCTCTTCTAGCAAAGCATCCTGACTTGTCTTCACCTGGAGCGAACGTTGTACTTATGGGGAATGTAGGCATTCCTCAGCAGTCATCTGGCAGAGCAAGGGCCTAAAGTGAAGAGAGTCTAAATCTACTGGAATTATTGGGGTGACATTAGTTAATAAAATTATATAGGTTTCAGGTGTACAATTCTAGCATACATCATCTGTATATTGTATCGTGTGTTCACCACCCCAAGTCAAGTCTCCTTCCATCATCATTTATCCTGCCTTTACCCTCTTCTATCCCCCCACCCCCCACCCACCCACCTTTCCCTCTCCTCTGGTAATCACCATGATGTTGTCTATGTCTATGAGGATTTTTGTTTATTTTTGCTTAATCCCTTCACTTTTTTACCCAGACCCCCAGACCCCTTCCCCTCTGACAGTGTCAGTCTGTTCTTTGTGTCTATGAGTTTCTTTTTGTTGTTGTTAGTTTATTTTATTCATTAGATTCCACATATAAGTAAAAATCATATGGTATTTGTCTCTCTCTGGCTTATTTCACTTAGCATAATACACTCTATGTCCATCCATGCTGTCTCAAAAGGTAAGAGTTCCTTCTTTTTATGACTGAGTAGTATTCCATTTTTCAAATATACCACAGCTTTTTTATCCACTTATTTATTGATGGGCACTTGGGCTGTTCCCCAATAAAGACAGTACAAATAAAAATAAATAATAAATCTACTGGAATTAGTACAGATGGCCTTCTCCTGTGATGCATAAAGAGTTGCAGATGGAGAAGAAAACTTTGATCATGTGCCATTAAAGAAACAAGAATATAAGATATGTGTGTGTTTTTCTCTCATGGAAAGGTTTCCACTAGCTGAAAGGGTATTAACATCTGGGGTTCCAAGTGTAGTCCTTGCTTACCTCTAATTGTGTGAAGACAGGTGGTGAAATCTTTCCTCAGAGCCGTTTGTAATATTGCAAGATTGCTTGGGAATATTACAGCAGAACCTTTCACCATGGCAACTCTGTCCAGGGGTGGCCTTGTACTTGGACAGAAAGGGAACAGGAACTCTTAGGCAAATACACTCAAGCATTTATCTCTAAAAAAATACAAGGGGTTATTTTCATCTCTGTTATATAATTAGATGAGGACACTGAGCACATGGCTGCACAAAGATTAGACAGACTTTTTCTTTTGAAACTGAGAAGGTCCTTGAAATAAAACTAGCAGGACTAATATTATTTTTAAAAAACCTACATAATTTAAAAACTTTAGTAATTGAACAATTTCTTACCAATCATTTTCTATATTCTTCACAATGGAGAGTGATGGCCCAGCATTGTTGAAGAACGCTGGCGAGCGAAATACATGTATTTGCCTTCTGTAGGAAGTTAAGATTTAGATGTGTGCATGGAGTATGTTAAATGGGCTGTTTTAAAATCAGGAACAAAGGCTAGGTGAGAGTAGAGCTAATTTTAATACATGTAGATATGCTATAGAATTGATGGTGACTGCTATGTACTCTGGTCTCCTTGCATGACTATATCTGGAAGTACAAAAACACAACCCTTATCTTCAACCTGAAAAACAGAATGCTTGTTGGATTCAGAGAGCCTGCAGGTATTGAGATTTTAGCCTCAGATTCAAAGTTAATACGCAATCCTTTGACAGAAAGAATCGCTGCGTCATGATCAGCTGCATTGCTAGCTGTCCTGTCCTGCTTGTTGATTCCAAAAAGTCAGCAGTGATGCTGTTTTGAGATTGTGCTTCAAGAAATCATGAGTTATTGTTCCTCTTCCCTACTGGTGGAGGTGGTGTGCATGTCTAGCAGGTCCCTGTCTGGACTGTGGGGGCCGGTTGTACTGTGAACAGTTACTGGACTTTCACACCAGACTGGACTGAGGCTGGTCATCAGGAACCACTACCCAGTGGTTAGGTCCATTTGTAGACAACACCAGGAAATGAAGAAGTCATGGCCTTCCCTTACAGGAATTTATCTTCCACTATTTAACTAAATCACATAGATATTATTTTCCTATAGACATTCTTCAGTTTGACAATGCCCACTGAAAATTGTAGAGACCAAAATTGGACAGGCTGCTTTATCAGGTGTCTGGCCAATGGCCAATATTTTCTTTCAGAGAAACACTTCTGTCATTGCACTAGGTCACCTCTTTGTCGTAACTATACCTGTACCATGTTCCTGATTCATATCAACCTGGGATTCCTTGACTCTAGGTCTTATAAATATATGTCTAATTTTACTTCATACCTGGGAATCTGGTAGAGATCACTATTCTCTTTTTGACAAACACTTTAATAGGCTGTTTGTCTATGCCTAGTCTGGGTGGAAAAGACCAAGATGAAGTTGCATACTAAAAGAACACCATTTTATCCTTTCAAATTTATAAAATAATATACACATATAGAAAAGTACATAAAATATACTATTATATAATATAACCTACAGAGAGTTTGAGGAACAGGACATTATCCAATAACACCCCCAAATCATCTTTTGTTTCTTTCATATAACAATCTCTCTTTACCCCAGTGTTAAACATTGTCTTTAATTTTTATTTCTATATAATATTCCATCATATAAATATACCAATATTTATCATTATGCTGGAAATGGACATTGGGTAGTGCATGTATGTTTTGATTTTATTCACAATATTGATGCAAGCATACTAATAATCTGAATAAAACTCTCTAGGGTATATATGTTGGATGCAGATTTGTTGGACTACAGGGTAAGTTTAACTTCACTTTTGGAAGACAGTGCAAACTCTGGTTTCCAAAGTGGATGTATGTACCAATTTATTCCCCTTACCTATAGAGTAAGGGATTCTAGTTACTCTACACTCTTGTCTTAGTATTATCAGACATTTCAACTTTTACCCTTTGGATGGGTGTGTAATTATTAGGGTTTGTAGATAAAATAGAAAATTCACAGTTACATTTGAATTTTGGATAAAAAATAATTATATAGTATAACTATATACCAGATATTACATAGGACATACATACACTAAAAATTATTCAAAAATCTAAAATTCAAATTTAATAGAGCATCCTATATTTTATTGGCTAACATAGCAACCCTATATGTAATGCTGTCCTATTGTGGTGGAAATTTATATGAAGGTTGAAAGCTTTATTGGCTATTTATATTTATTTTCTGTGAAATCTTTTTAGAACAATTATTTTTCCATTTTTCATTGTTTTCCAAGTCTGTTCATATACATGTGTGAATGTTCTCTATCACATACTTTTTCAGTTCTCTATCATATATCTGTTTATATATATATATATATATTTTGAAAAAACTCCTACTATATACAGGGGCAAAAGTAGGTTTACAGTTATCATATGGAAAATACAATGATTAATAAACAACTAATAATACAAGAATAAATTTTGTTTCATGTACTCACAATTGTAAACCTACTTTTACCCATCCCGTATTTTTTCTTTGGCTTATTTTCCACCCTCTTTATGTTGTCATTAAAAAATAACTTATCCATTTTAATGTTGCTGCATTTTATTCATCTTTTCCATTATGATTAATACATTCTGTGCCTGGAATCTTCCCAACTTTTTAAGTTCTCCTATATAGTTGTATAAAAGCTTTATGGATACACCATCTACCCACAGTTGATTTTTTACCTGTGCTGAAAGCTAAGAGTTCAGTCCCTTTTATTTTTTTATGGATAAATAATTACCACTGTAGCATCTATTGAAAAAATATATCTCTTTTCCCCATACAGTTTTTGTAATGATGAGGGACGTTTAGATTTCACTTGAAAATGAGGAAAGAGAGCAATGTTGAGATGGAGAAGGCAGTCAGGCATAAGCCTATAGCACAGCAGCAGGTTGATGCCTGAGAAGCCAGCCTGGTGTCCATGTGTTGAGCTATTTCTTGTCATTTCCCTAATTCACCATCAAAGCCATCAACAAACTTTGTCAAACACCATCATTAAAAGTTAGCTTTATGCTATTCCTTAGCTAGAGAAATGAAGGGAGAACTAAGCCCATTTCTTCAGAAAAAGGTTATCAGAAACAGCTATAGGAACTCAGAGAGCTCAAGACAAGGTCATCCACTGTTGATAAGAGGAAGCAGGAGTTTTGAGCCAGTGTGATAGAAAAAACTCAACAAGCTCTGACCCCACCAAGTCACCTTTGTGAATGCCCAGATCCTTTCCAAAAGTTTGCAACTGAATTTATTATTGTCCAACTAGAATATGGCTTGAAGAATTGTATTTGCAAATTAAAGAAAAGAATGAAGCTGTAAAGCTGTAGACTTTGTTGCAGATACTGGGGTTGCAAAAATGGGAGACAACATGGCTAGGATAGAACCTTGGACACTCATTTGATTTTTCTTAATATTATGGGGCCAGCGAATTGGCAGGGAAGGGAAGCAATGCTTACAACAGGTGTTAAGAAAACCTCAAACACCTACAGAGGCCAGCAGGTACCATGAATGAGGAAACTGAATCAGGTGTAAGGAAAGCAAGAGCAGAAGCTTGATGATGGATGGCTCAGGCTGCAGAACATGGAGGGAGCTAGAAGTCAGTGTTGATTCGGGCTGCCTGGTACACAGTGGCCCAGTCAAAGGGGCAACTGCTGCTCTTCTCCAACAGAGTGGCCCCATGTGGTACTGGAAGTCTGAAGGGGCAGACTTCTCAAATGGAGCCAGGAATCTAGATTTTCATGTGAACTATCTCAATCATCATTAGTAAGTGATTCATTTTTTAAAAATCGTAGAAAAGAAAAAAAAGAGGGAAAAAAGAACTATGAAGAAAGTTGCTATGCCTACCCACAACCCCCTCAAACAAAGTTTCTATCAGCTGGACTTCACCTCCAGGGTCTCAGATGGTGAGCTCTGGACCAAAGCAAGCACATTTAATTGGACAGGCCCAGGAAAGTGAGTGGGAAGTACCTAAAAGACAGAAAATATTAAGAAGTGACTGACGTTTGGAAGAGAATGAATAGGCACTGAAAATGAACAACACTCCTATACAATTTTCCTTTAGACTTTCTGTTTTGTTTGAGCCTGAATGGCTATAGATTATTGTGGAAATAAACAAAATACACCATGAAAGTCAATCATTCATAACCATCCAGAGTGCCACTTAGACAAATGCTCCAGGAGAAAACAAATAGTGACCTGAAAGGAGGGTTAATGATCACTTACCAGATATGAACACCTTCCTAGAATTCCCTCTATCGGAGTATTTGTCTAGCAATAAACAGCATGCCTTTCTAGCCGGGGTTCAACATGCTGCCAGATCTACTGTCCATTATCAATAAAATTATTTCTCCCTGAACAGCATCCAAAGTACCTTTCAATTTAACTTCTCTCCCTTGTATCTCATTTTTCTCTCCAACTCTCTCACATTAAGCAGCAAGTTTGAACTAGAGCAGCCAGGCATTTTATCAAGAGAAAGTATACTCTTTCCTTAGGGGCTAAAACTCACTCTGCACAGACCCATGTGCACACACTCACACTTACACACAGATTCCTCCAAGCAAGGCTGCCTTATGTAATTAAATGTGGTATGTATCAAGTGTTAATTACAACATCACTGTGTTTCTCTGAGTGGTGCACAATTATCAGGCAAGCAACACAAATATCATCATGCCACAAGACTGCTCTTCCTACCATGAGCTTTAACAATTTATTCTGGGCCTTCAGTTGTCTATTAATTATGCATGCATCTATATATATGTGCTATATGTCTGAATGACTGGATATGTGCCATATTATGAAGGTTATGGAAGTGGGGATTTGAAAGTCAAAGGAACCCAGTCCCATGCTTTGCTCAGAGCTATATGCCCTTACCCACCTACAATTACATTACTACACACAATATTGCAGCAAAAAGCTTGGGCTCCAGTCACTCTGAATAGCCACAGTGCTCAAAAACACATTACTTTACTTATAAGTGTTTTTATCATGGGACATAAGAAACTATCCATGCCATAAATCAGGAGTTTATAATTTCAGATCTGAAATAAATCAGAAGGCTGGAAAAAAACATAATTAAAATTAGAAGGAAAGAGAAATTAATGACACTTTCAGCCCTACATTTTCTACTATCCTGTGTTTTGGCACTGTTCCAGGAGTTAGAATGAGTGACACCTGAAAAAATTGTTGGTGAGTCTGATGAGTATTCACAGTACTTCTGCATTGCTGTATGACCCTGACTCTGCAAACTCACTCAACACAAAACAGATTCAGATTCCTGGTCTAAATCCAACCTTTCGGTAATGTTTCATAATGAAGTATGAACAAATAGGTATGGTTGGCATAATTGATTTTGTGTATTCAAAAGAAACTCTTATTTTAGTATTTAGGATATCTATCCAATAATATGATAATATGCAAATTGGCCGGGATGCCGTCACGTACCAACCGATCAGCAGGCTGCGTCCCCTCCCCCTGCGCTGGCCTGGAGCCATGAGGCTCCTGTCCCCAACCCTAGCAATGGGCCCTGGGACATGAGGCTTGCATCCCCACCCCCAGCAATGGGCTCGGGATGTGAGGTTCACGTCCCCGCCCTCTATGCCAGCCCAGATACTTGAGGCTTGCTTCCCCAACCCCGGCTATGGGCCCAGGGACCTGAGGCTCGTGCCCCTGCCCCCTGAGCCGGCCTGGAGGTCCGCAGGCATGCGGAGGTCCACAGGCCTCTGCCACAGCCCCGCCCAGGGGTCTGCAGGCCTCCCTGGCTCCAGCCTACCTCTTTGGGGCAATCCATCAAGGATCCCTGGATGGGTGGGCAGGGCCTACCTCTTTGGGGTAATGGATCGAGGGGCTCCCGCACTGTGACAGGGCACGTGCCAGGCTGGGGGACCCCCCCCCACCGCGACTGCACTAATTTCATGCACTGGGCCACTAGTAATATATAACAGCAGTAAAAAAAAAAAAACAAAAAAAAAACACACAGGAATATTGGAGTTTTTAAATGGTTCTTCAAGAAATTACCTATCTTGTCTGTGTTGCCTCTTTCCTTCCATTTCTTTGTTCCATTCTCCCTTCTTTCATCTCTCCTACCTTCCCATTTTCCCTATTCATTTTAATGTAGCCTGATTTTATATTATCTTTTAGTTTATTACTTGAATTTGTATAAAACAGATATTATGTAGATCACATAAGTCTATATATTTTTTTATTATTTGAGGTTTGATATTTGGGAGTCTAAATAACTATGTTATCCTGTGTATGGTCCAAGAATCCTCTATGTGGTAGCTAAACTGCTTCCTTTACATTTATTGCTTCCAAATTTTTTTCTCTAAACCTAGGTAAAATAGTGAAGAAGGGCCCCTCAGTGAACTGTCAAACACAGACTAACCTACTGACATTTTCTTTTCCTTTTATGGGGTAGAATGTGAAAAGTAACCATTGCCAAAGTGAACTAATGAGTATATTAATATTTATAAGGTGATCATTAAAGCATTAACTCTAATTTGAATGATAATGCTATGGGCAGAATTGCCACTGTATTCATTTCCATGCTCATGCTTGATCTCTGTAAAAAAAAACATTGCCCAAACCAACTCTCTCTTCATCTGAACACGATGAAAAAGGCACCTTGCTAATCACTAATGGAACACATTCTTGACTTGATTGCACTGTGGGAAGATAATCTTTCTTTTATATATTACTATCGTTTACTTTTGCTTAATATTCAGGTCATAGAAAAAAAGAATTAGAGAAATATACACTGCATTTTCACTATAACATGCTTATTGGAAATCCTCATTTCAGAAAATGTTTTAAATAATAAAGAAAAGTGAGGCTTTGATGATATAAGGTAATTCATTTAAGAAATACATGACAGAAGTGTTGAAATAACTTGAAGTGTTATTTAATTATTGGTCCACTTAAATTATGTATTACAATAATAGCTGTTGCATGTAACATCATTATTTTAAATTACTGGTGGTATAAACACATTTTTATGAACCTATAAAGAAGTAAATTCCTTGTACCATGGGTTATTAAAACTGGTACTGTCCTGGTCTTCTTATACAGTTTTGAACTGCATTGGAAAACAATTGCAGTTGTCCATTTATTCAAAGTAATATCTCCAGTTTTTGTGGTTTTTAAAAATTATAAACGTGTTATTGGCCAGTTATTTTGATAAGAATCCTATGCATCTGAGATCCAGCATATCTCCTTTAATACCTATTAGTTATCATTAAAATCAAAATGATGATTTGTAACTTATAGTTGTAAAAAAGTAAATGCTTACAATTACATAAAGTCTAACAGTGCTTGGAGCATGACGATTATTAACAAATATTGCCTATCATTATTATCAGGAGTAGTAGCAACATTTGTTTCATGCCTCTACTTTTTAAACGTTTTTCTCTATTTAGTCTGAAACTACATTTCACTCAAAGCTACTTTAAGGCAGAGATCATCTGTTTTGTATTTAACCTGGTAATTAGGACTGTGCTGAGCACACTGAAAGCGTTCAGTTTAACTCAGTTCATCAGACATTCATAAAACAGTAGATTTAACCACTGTGTGTTAAAAAACAAAGCCTAAGCTTCATTCGGCAGCCCTAGGCTTCACAGTGAATTCTCTTCTGTTTAGCCAACATGATTGTTGATGGAAGTGGGCAGAGTAGGAAGCGTGGGAAAAGCCACTTCAGCTGTGACCTTTCTTACATTTGTGTTTCCCTTCCGACTTAACCTTTCTCTCAGTTTGACTGTCTCACGGCCCCAAGGCTCTGTTCTTCTTCCCAGACTGCAATCAAGTTCTGGAAATGTGTTCATATTCCTACTTTCTAAATTAAATTCAGCTTCACTGGAACTTGGCAACTATAACAATAACAAAATGGATTCTTCTCCATCACCCCTTTCCTTCAGGGTTTAGGAAGATACAAGGTATAATGAAAGAATGTAGACAGATATCCACAGCATATTAATTAATGCAGTGGGAATGTTGTGTAGAGTGGGTGTTACAATAATAGTGATAATAATGTCTATTAATTATTAATCATTTGCTAGGCATTTTAAGATATATTATGCATATTATCTCATTCATTCTCATAGTAACACCTGGTAAAATGGATGTTAATCAGCTCAGAGAGGTTAAATCACTTGCCCAGAGTCATATGGCTAATTAAGAGGCAGAGTTAGAGTTTAGAGCACAAGTCATTTTAATTTAAAAGTTCATTTTCTTTCCATTCTGCAGCATTACACATCTAGTTTGGGTTGTTGTTTTAATAGTTTCACACTTTTGTACCAGATATGTCTTTAATTTTATAACTTTAATTGTAATTCTAATCACATACTTGGCTGCTGATTTTAACTTCATTTTATTTTTTTTAAATTTAGACCATATTTTTAGAGTAGTTTAAGGTTCACAGCAAAATTGAGGGTAAGGTACAAAGATTTCCCATATACCCCGATTCCAAACATGACCTCCTTTATGATCAACCATCCCCACCAGAGTGGTATATCTGTTACAGTTGGTATATCTATCATATGGACACATCATTATCATCCATAGTCTATTTGCTTTATTTTGAAATTCAGAAGAATAAATTGTGGTCATCTTTACCATCATCTACCTATTATCTATCTATCTATCTATCTATCTATCTATCTATCATCTTTCTTTTTTCCTTCTTTCTTCTTTTTCTT
>NW_005355584.1:440936-450322 GCF_000412655.1 Myotis brandtii
AGAAACATGCAAATTGGTGTCATTCCGCTACACCGACCAGACAATCAGGATGAGTATGCAAATTAACCCAACAAAGATGGCAGTTAATTTGCATATGCAGGTGCAGAGTGAAGACTGAAGACTGAAGACGACTGAAGACGACTGAAGACTGAAGAGGCTTGCCTTCTCCTTCTCCGCTGTGGCCAGAGCAGAGCGAAGGCCTGGGTCCCGGGTGCCGGAGGAAAACCGGTGCCAGCAGCCAGGGGAAGGAAGGCCTATTGCACGAATCTCTTTATGAAATGGGCCTCTAGTATATCTATAATTTCCTTTATGTTGTCTTCTAAAAATGAACACTCCTCTTCATTTCTAAAGCAAAGTCTTTTGTTTCTACTCTCATTTATATCTGGCTTCACCAGCTTCTGGACTTTGTTCTCTAAAAACAAAGGCCATTCTAGTTTCCTTCATCCAAGTACCTCTCCTCTATATTAATGAATGACACACCTGCTCTTCCACCCTGAGTAAGAGGGGGCTGGAATGTTATCCTCAATTTTAACCTAGGTTTGATTGTTCTTTTGAAATTCAACTGTGTGTGAGAAAAGGCCTCAGGCCATGCCTTATTCTCTGAACTCCATTTAAAACTTTCTACAAGGCACCTCCAGCCAAATGTCCCAAATTCAACTTGTATTATTTTTCCCATTTTCTAAATCAGGTGATATCACTCTTCCCAATAACTTTTGAGTCACCTTGCCCTTTCTTTCTTCCTCAAATGTACTATTTAATCTGCCACTAAACTCAGATAATTTTGCTCTTAAAATGTTTCTATATCTTCCTCTAAATCTCCACAATTATTTATCTAACTCAGAATTTTATCATAATTTTGAAACATTCTTTTAACAACCTTCAAAGTGATTTCTCTGCCCTTTGCTCACATTTGAGCCATGATTTACTCATTTTGCTGCTTACATTCAGCTCCAACTCCTTGTTCCCTTTCATTTCTTGACCTTCTCTTGATTCCCTACCTACCTTACTCTTTCCACACTATATTTGGCTCATAAAACATCTTGCCCTGTTAAGCTCATATTTTTATTTTCTGTTGTGATATTCATCTTCTTTCTGCATCTGTTGAAATTGTCATTCTTCAATATTTATGTCAAATATTGCCTCTGTAAATTATTTCTGGATCCCCCAAGTAGAATTCAAATTCCTCTTCAGCATGATTCTGTAGTAATTTGCACACAGACTCTAATATTATAACAATGTTCTGTTGCTACTTTATATGCAAACTTAGAATGAAAGCTCTACAGTCTAACTCTAAAAATAATAAAAGTCTTGTTATTTTCTTTTCCAAGAACATAAGCACGGGTTAAAGTATATACTTGATACTCAGTAAGTGTTGTTAATGAAAAGCCCTGAACCTGGGGGTCAATATCTTATATATAAAATTTTGCTATAAACATTTTTGTAGCAATATTTACTTACTGCCTCCTCTTTCTCACTTCCTACTCTGATGCACACATAGGAGAAATCACGGGCTTGATAAACATTTAAATTCCACCTGTACAATATAACATTAGTGATGTTGGGCCATAATTATTTAACTCCTTTTAGTGGTGATTTATTCACCCAAAAGCTGGAAGTTTGTTCTGAGGATTAAATGAGATAATATATGGGACCTGTCTTAAAGGACCTGACACATATGTAATGCTTTGTAATCATAATATTTCTTCCTCCCTGGCCCCCACATTCATTGAAAAATCTGGTTCCATATCACTATTCTATATTCAAGTTTTCCTGACATTCTCCCAAGCAGAAGTTCTAATTTTCTGTCTTTATTTTCTAATGTGTTATAGTCGATCCTTGAAAATTTGATTCTGGTCCCCTATTCCACATATTCTACATGTTACATTTTCATAGCAATGTGACTAGCACTCCATATACCAGTAATCAATAACATTTTCATGATTCATCAGCATTACTGGAAGATAGTATCATATGCTGGCTTCCTCTGGGCAGAACAGAAAAAACTACAGTTCTGAGACCTCAGTCTCTATTTCCTTACAATGTCTACCATACCCCAGCACTCAAAGTTCACACTTCTGGCCTATAGCTCAGTTTAGAGAAATAGAGAAGAAAGCAATAGACTGGGGAAAATTACATTTGTTTAAAATTTTCATCCCATTATCAACATGTATTACGCACTTATTTTTAGAAAATGTATTGAAAACATATGAGAATTTTCTCTATTTTTAACATGATATATTTTATTTCATTTTAAATATTTATATCAACCCCAAATTCACACAGAAAAAAATTCTTGTATTCAGTAGTGTACTTACTGAAAATAAATGAATTCATGCTCAATAATAATAGTGATAAGCAATTTTTGTTTCTCCCTATACTCTTATGAAGAAATAAACTTCCAGTTATAAGAAGAATATATTCTGGGGCATCTAATATATGGTGCCTACTATTAACACTGTGTTTTATACTTTAAAGTTACTAAGAGAGTAGCTCTTAAATATTCTCACTAAACCACTACCAATAACAAAATGGTAATTATGTGAGGTGATGAAGGTGTCAACTAACCTTATTGTAGTAATTGTTACACAAAAATACCCACATATCAAATCATTGCATTGTACACTTTAAAATTACAAAATGTTGAAAGTAATTTTAGGGATAAAATAGGCAGTTTTAGAGAGTCTTAGGAATAAAGAGGGTCCATAGTGGAGGAATGCATAGGTTGAGGGCTTGGAGCTGCCAAAAGACATACATCCCTAGAGAATAAAGAAAAGTCACAGAATATGGGGAAGAAGGAAACAAACTTTCACAGAGGATAGAGAAATGTTGTCAGATGGCAGAAAGAGGGAAACAGATTTTCACAGGAGATAGAGGAATATTAGGAAATAAGGGGGAGAGGAAGAGGGGGGCACCATGTGGGTTTTGGACTTTGAAGCTGATATTCTGCCAAAAATGACCAATCAAAAAAGCACAGGATCATAAAATGGGAAGGGGGTCCAATTAGAAGAGAGCTTGAAGAGAAAAAGATCTACAGCCTTTATAAAACTTAGGAAAAAGGCACTTAATGGGTTACATCTTGGGACCCCCCTCCCTATGTGGGAGTCTATATTTGCTTCCAATAAATTTTCACCTTTTCACTAACAAATCCTTTTAGTCCATGAATTTTATTCTTCAAACTTCATGAGACAAGAACCCACAAGGGGGAAATCCACTCCCTGCACCTCATGCTTCAATGTTATATGTCAACTAGAGACCCGGTGCAGGAAATTCATGCACTGGGGGTTGGGGGGAGGTCCCTCATCCCAGCCTGCACCCTCTCACAGTCCGGGAGCCCTAGGGGATGTCCGACTGCTGTGGAGGTGGGAGAGGATCCCGTCACTGCAGCTGCACTCGCCAGCCATGAGCCTGGCTTCTGGCCAAGCGGCACTCTGCCTGTGGGAGCACACTGACCACCAGGGGGCATCTCCTGCGTTGAGCATCTGCCCCCTGGTGGTCAGTGAGCATCACAGTGATCCGTCATTCCACCGTTTGGTCGATTTGCATATTAGCCATTTATTACATAGGATTACATCTCCATAAACCTGGAAAAATAAAATAAAAACAAAAGCACATGTGAGAAAAATATTTAAATCTAAGATAGGTATCAGAGTAGGTTGTTTATAAAAATAAAAGTTGCACCCTAACCAATTTTGCTCAGTGGATAGAGTGTCAGCCTGTGGACTCAAGGGTCCCAGGTTCGATTCCAGTCAAGGGCATGTACCTTGGTTGCGGGAACAACACCGGTGGGGATTGTGCAGGAGGCAGCTGATCGATGTTTCTGTCTCATCCACGTTTCTAACTCTCTATCCCTCTCCCTTCCTCTCTGTAAAAAATCAATAAAATATATTTTTTAAAAAAAGTTGCAATGCATGTCTCAAGGAAAAATCAAGATAATGTAGTGGATCATTATGCTTTCTGATTTGAGACAAATTTTAAGTATTATCTTTCATGATAATGATAGCTCTAGTTTATTAAGTGCTCACCAGCTATTTTAATTCATGTCTTCATTTAATCCTAATAAAAACCTTATACACAGGTGCTGTCATTATCCTCCTTTATGGACAAGGCATATTCAGTGTACATAAATTGCTCCAAATCACCCAAGAGCCATAAGTGAAGATGCAGGACCTTGAACTCAGGTTGACCTCACAGGACATGCTCACAACAGCACTGTGTTCTTACTCTGACATAAATTTGACTCTACCTGAGAGTGCTTAGTAGCCTTCTGACCTTCCTATCTATACCTCACTCACCTTAGTTTTATATACTACATGGCAACTTAAAAGCAAAATACAAAAAATAGATCTCAGTAACTGCCACATTTGTAAAATGGTTCCTTTATTAAGATACAGCCAATTAGACTTTCACAGAATGAAACCTGAAACAGTGTTGGCAATGATGGTTAGGCTCTCAGTTTATCCCACCATCTAATTCATAATGCAGTAGAAATGGCACCACAGATCTCTGAGGCCAATGGAGTCATAGATGGAATCTAGCCCCTAATTGTATAGATGAGAAAATTGAGGCCCACAGAGGTTAAATGACTTGCCTAAATGACTTGAAATGAACATTAGCAAGAAAAATTACTATTGAAAATACGTAATATTTCAGATTTAGTATGGGTTTTTGTGGGAGTATAACTATTGTTTATGTCATTGCTTTTGCAGGAAAGAATGTGGTAAGAAGTTCAAAAACCCACTACAACCTCATCTACTGAGGGAATAAATTAAGAACTAAGGAGTTGAGGCAGGATTAGAAGTGCGTGCAAAAAAGAAACAGGGAGGTTCAGGAATAAATGATCACAATGAATGAGTAACATGCCATAGCTGGTATTAAATACATTGGTGTTTTTCAGTGACTAAGTGAATTTTTTTAAATGTCCTGAACTTGACACAGTTCATTGTAAAAAACAAAACACAAAAACATATATTTTTAGAAATGGAATTCCTGTGAACATTCTAAACTTACAGTAAGAGAGAATGTAAACCCAAATTAATTTATTAACTCATATTTAAATATAACTTACAGTGCACACTTCCTATGAGCAAGGTACATCAAGGCTCATGTGCATTTAGATGTACATCATAGCACGGAGTCTAATTTGGATTTGAAAGCTTTCATACATTGCCCTATTAATTAAAACATCATTTATGATTTTATATGCATTTTCCTCCTGAACGAGTGTATTTTTAGCTAAGGAACAAAGAAATTAATTGTTTAGGCACTTTCTACTTCTAGCACTTAGGGCATTAGTGGGAGGAAGGAGAGAACCACAGAAGGAAACCACCAGGGCACAACCAGGAGTGTATGTTGATGTGGTGAGTGTTCATGATCCAAAAAGGGATGTGAATGGCCCAAAGGAGCCTGCGGGGCCCTGACCTCTCCTCCCACAGAACCATAAGCAGGAAATGCTCTGTTACAGCCTTTCTGGATCCTTAATGACTCCTTGCCTGCTCCCTGCTGCAGGTAATGGCTCACCCATGCAATTACCTTCTTTTGTCTTCTCAGAGTTCAAGGTAAATGATTTCAACTTCTTTGCAGGGGATATTTGAAGCCAAAGTTATTTTTAGAGAGAATTTTTTTTTTCATGTAAGATGCAGAAGTTGTTGCTCCTCCGGCAGCTGAGAGAAAATGAAAGGCACTTCAAGTCTTTTTAAAAGGCAGATTCTGATATTTAGCTTGAGATCAAAGAGAAACAAATGCAGGGAAGGAGGGGGAAGTAGAGGACAGACCAGAATATGCAGCACTGTGGCCTTTGAAGGCACTGCCTTACATTTCTGATCCTTGAACTCAGCAAATTACTTCATAAGAAGGAGCTGAATCCTGGCAATCGGGGAGCTAATAAACAAGAAGCTGGGATGGTCTGTACTAACCTTTAAAACAAGAAAGAAGGCTGCATCCTTGAACGTGATGAACACAGACACACTTTTGCTTATGCCTGTAAACACATGGAAACAGATTAAGACACATTCTGGTACTTAGAGTCAAAATCACGGCTTTCAGGGGAACATCTTGCAATTCTTCCAGCTCCCAGTGTCTTTTTGGTACAGCATTATCTTAATCACTCGGTGCTGGACGCCTTCTGCCTGGATTTCGTTTCCAGTATCTCTACTTATTAGCTGTGAAAGGTTGGGCAACTTATTAAGTTCTCTGGGCTGAAATTTACTCCTGGATATACTAGTAAAAAAATGGTGAATAGGATTAGGACTGATTTTAAAGATTGTTGTGAGGATTAAATAGATGCTTTCTATATTGTAAGTTCTCAATAAATATTAGGTGTTATTTATCACATTGGGTGGCAAGGTGATTTTCTTTCTGAATGACTCTATTTTTCAATAGTGCTACAGACAAATCTGTCCAACACTTACTTCATTACCCAAAGGTACTCAGCTGAACATACAGCTTAAACTATCATTTCGCACTGAATTACTTACAAGCAATCCAACAGAGATCCTGGTAACTGAGAGTCTTGACATGCCACAGATGAATTTTGTCACTGACTCCTCCCCTCACTGCTATCCTAACTGAAGAGGGAACACACACACACACACACACACACACACACACACACACAGCAATTTTGGTATGGGGGTGGGGGTTACCCATGGGCTCACCCTTATTCCTCATCCATCAGTGAGATCACTGTATAGTTTGTCAGCACCTGGTATTGATCTCAATTACATCCCAATTGTTTCCTAAATTTATCCTACCTGAAGCCATAGAGGCTGGAAATCCATCACGTTTTATTGCCTTGACCATGAAGACACCCACAAGATACAATTTCAAAGCAATGTGCACGATGTTAGAGATTTCACAGTGCAATTTTATTCCATGGGGAAAGAAATGACTGTGAGAACAAGTACATATTTTAATCCTTCCCATCTCCACCCTCCCCTTTGCTTTGGTCAATAGTATGTATTTATCATCTGCGCATGTGTTAAGGTATGTTTTCTTTTCTTTATTTTCTTTTTTGAGTGGCTCTGCTGACACAATAGACTCTGATGAGTTTCTTAAAAGTTGTGGTAAGTTTTAAAGAAAAAGGCAGGATTCAGGACTCTGATATTAACTAAGTATTAAGTAACTAAATATCATTGTGTTTGTAAGCATTTGAACCAATTTTTATTGAAACCTATAATTTTTGGGGTAATAATATAACTTACCCAATTTGTGTGCAACCTGCTAAACATACTTTGGCAAAAACCAAAGATCTCATTTCTTCACAACATTCAATATCATTTTGAACTTTGGACTTTAATTTGGATGCAAGTTGAAACTTGATATATCATTTTAGTAATTGTCCTTTAAAGAGTCTCAATAATATACATTCAAATTATATTACCTATAAAATAATCCTTTTAAGATTATTGTATAATAAATTTTGTTCCATGCCCTTTAAGTTTTGTACCAGACAAATGTTTTATAAACTATGTTAAAATCATTATTATTTTTGAGTGAACTTGATTTGACTACAATTTATACTATTCATTTAGATTCTAACTACTTTTTAGCTTACATGTGACTTTTGATTGTGCTTAAAAATCACATTCAATCTCAGATGACAAAGATTTTCTACCATCATAAAACATGAAACAGAGTGTAGAATCTCAGAGGGAAGGTGGAGATGGATGAGTGGGAAGAGATTAATGAAAGAACTTATGTGCATATATGCAAAACCCATGGACACAGACAACAGTGTGGTAAAGACCTGGGATGAAGGTGACAAGGGGTGGGGGAAAAGCTGTGAGCTAGAAGAGGTTGATTCAACAATAAAGAATTATTTTTTAAAAAGATTTTTCTACCATCATAGATACACAAAATATTGTGCTATGGATTCTGAAAGCAATTCTAAGAGAGGCAGGCAGTCTAGTAATATTTTGGTCAACAATGACATTACTGAAATAACAGAATAGCTTCTGAAGGTGTCTGTTGTGACAAAGGGGGAAAAAGTCACTTGAGCATATACATTTTAGAAGGGTTGTTAAAAATATCAGTGTCAGTGCACCCAGACCTCTTGAGCTCCCTTTAAAACATAACAATCTCTTTCTAAGGTGGGAGAGATCTCTGAGTTTGAACAAAAAGTAAAATTTTATTGTGTAGGCACTAAATTGCTAGTGAAAATGGGACTTCCATTAACAGTCTAAGATGTGAAACTTTTCTTTGAGTTTTTAGTGCCAGACACAAAGTTTGCTATGTGTCAAAATAAGAAAGACATTCACTCTCTTAGGCACTTTTTCTGGAAAGCAGAGACATCAATTCTTTTGAGAAAGCAACTTTGATTTTCCAAACTTACTTCCTCTTTCCTTAAACTGGAATTGCACCCTATATAAAACTCTGTTCTGCCATTTACCTCAAAGTATTTAAATGATGTGTTTAGGTTTCTGCCCCTCCCACTCAATCCTGGGGCCTCCTAGAACATGAATTTGTCTTATTTATTGTGGTATCTGCAGGGTACCACCGCCCATAGTATATGCTCAGCCCATAGTATATTCTTCATAAATATTTGATAAATAAATGAAGAGCAAGCTATTTCAGCCAATTTATTGTAACCTTCAAGAGAGGAATATAATAAAAACACCTCACAGATGTAATATGGAACACAGAACACTAGTATTTTCTTAGTCATAAATGTATATGTCACTAAGTTCTTTGAAATTAAAAGATCCACATCTGTGATTAAAAAAATATATAGCCTGTCCTCCCTGAGATGAAATAATTAGACCTACAGCTCACACGAACTTTGAGAGGGAAAATGAAATTATTAACTTTGAGGACTCCTGATCTTGGTTTTGACATATAAAAAGTCAGAATAGGGAAAAATACATAGACCTTAGTTATAGCAGATCAAGTCTAAGAATCAGACTTCTCATCAGAAACAATACAAGCAAAAAAAAAAAATGAAATGAAATATTTAAAGGGGTGGAACAAAATAAATACCAACCTAGAATTATTTATACAGTGAGACTATTTGTCAAAAGTTAAAGAGAAATAAAGACTTCTCAGAAAAACAAATTCTGAGAGAATTCATCACTGGTGGACCAGCCTGGCAAAAAATGTTAACAAAGTTTTGAGGGAGAAGGAAAATGATATAGACAGAAACTCAGATAAATAAAAGGAAGAGTGTCAAAGAAAAAATACATGATAGCATAAACATAATTTATTTTTAATTCATAATTGAAATAAAGAATACCTGTTTAAAGTAATAATAGTAACAATATATTGGGGGATAAAAAACATATGGAGCCTTAGCTAGTTTGGCTCAGTACCATGGTCGGCAAAATGCGGCTCGCGAGCCACATGCGGATCTTTGGCCCCTTGAGTGTGGCTCTTCCACAAAATACCGAGTCCTG
>NW_005355584.1:450444-464720 GCF_000412655.1 Myotis brandtii
TGCAGTTTGCCGAGCCGCAGTTTGCCGACCACTGGCTCAGTGGATAGAGCATTGACCTGTGGACTGAAGGGTCCTGGTGGGTTCGATAGTCAAGGTCACATGCACAGGTTGTGGGCTCGATCCCCAGTTGGGGGTGTACAGGAGGCAACCAATCAATGATTCTCTTTCATCATTGATGTTTCTATCTCTCTATCCCTTTCTCTTCCTCTCTGAAATCAATAAAAATACATATTTTAAAAAATATGGATAAGTGAAATGAATGACAGTAATGTCATAAGGAATAGGAGGGAAACATAGGGAATATTTTGTTAGAGGGTACCTGTATTACCCATTACCATAGAAATGAGTTGAGTGGTTTTTCTTGAGCAGGGTACAAGGGTGTTCTTTTCCCTGGGTTCTTGTCCGGTGGATTTGAAGAATGAAGGACAAAAGGTGGTAGATGAAAAAGCATGGAAATTTATTGGAAACAAGTATAGACTCCTAGGTGGGGAGGGGGTCCCAAAGGGGATAGCCCACTAAGCCCCTTTTTCTAAGGTTTATAAAAGCTGCAGTTCTTTGTTTCTTGACATTCCCTTCTGATTGATTACTATATCAGCTTCAAAGCTCAAACCCCCCCTTCAGTGGTAGAATTCTCTATCTCCTGGGAAAATCTTTCTCCCATTTGTCAGCAGAAGTGATATGGTATCATATGAAAGTAGAGGTATTTTAGTTAAAAATATATATTGGAAACCCTAGGGGTGACAATTAGAAACATTTTTTAAAGTATAAGTGATATGATAAAAGAGCAGTTAAAATCTATATATATAAAAGCCTAAGTGACTGTCCAACCATGTAGACTGTCTGACAGGTAGCTATGACGTGCAATGATGCTCTGACTGGTAGCTATGATGCACACTGACCACTAGGTGGCAGACGCTCAACATAGGAGCAGCCGAGCTGTGGTGACTTGGCAGCTGCGGTTCTCGGGTGACACGCCTGGAACCAAAGAGGAGGGAGCCCGATTCCGGGGTATGTCACCCAAGAACTGCCCTCTCACAATCCAGGACCCCTCAGGGGATGTTGGAGAGCTGGTTTTGGCCTGATCCCCGAAGGCCAGGCTGAGGGACCCCACCAGTGCACAAATCTGTGCACAGGGCCTCTAGTGGAAATATAAAATGCTAAACTAAAACCACAGGAAGCAGAAAAAAAAAGGGGGGGGGGGAAAGAATAAATGCAACAAATAGAAAACTGCTAACTATATAGTTGATACTAGCCCAACTATCTCAATAACCATTTTAAATGTGAATGGAATAAATACATCAATTAAAAGACATAGATTATTAGAAAAGATAAAAAAGAAAGAAAACAAAAAAGAACAAGACCCAATATGTTGTCTACAAAAACCTGTTTTTAATATAAAATTCAAATAAATAAAAGTATGGAAAAATTTATACAACCCTTACACAAATTCAAAGAAAACCAGAATAACTGTATTAATTTAAGAGAAAGTAGACTTCAGAACAAGGAAAGTTATCAGGGATGAAAGGGACATTACCTAACAATAAAAAGGTCAACATACTGAGAAGGCAAAATAATCCTAAATGTGTATGCACTTAATAGCAGAGTGTCAAAGTGCATTAAAATATAGTAAGACTTAAAGGAGAAATAGAAATATCCTCTTTATTTCATTGGAAACTTTAACATGCCTCTCTCAGGATTCAATAGATTAAGCGGGCAGAAAAATCAGGAATAAAGTTGATTTAAGGATCATTATCCATCATCTTGATCTAGTTAACATAAACTATTCTATCAAAATAGAGGAGAATACATATTCTTTTTAAGAGCACAAGAAGCATTCACCAAGATAGGCTGCATAAAACACACCTTAATAAATTAAAGAATAAAAATCATAGGAAGTAGGTTCTCAAAGCACAGTGTAACTCAATGAGAAATCAATAATAATAAAAAAAAGTTATTTGGGAAATCCCCTAATTGCAGGAAATTAAATAATACATTTCTAATTAACATGTGGGTCAAAGGGGAAATCTTAAGAGAAATTAAAAAATAATTTGAACTAATAAAAATTAAAATCAAACTGAGTTTTGAGATGCTGTTAAAGCAGAGCTTAGAGAAAAATTCATAGTGTTAAATGTTTGTATTGGAACAGGATGAAAATCTAAGATCTGCATCCTAAGCTTTTACTTTGAGAGACTAGATAAAGAAGAGAAACTTAAATATTAATAAACAGAAAAGAAATAAAGACTAGAGCAAAAATAATGAAAATGAAAACAGGAAAAGAGAGAAAATCAATGAAATCAAAAGTTGCTTCTTTGAAAGGATCAATAAAATTAATAAATCTCTAGTCATAGAGAAATAAAGAAATAAGATACCAATTACCAGTATCAGAAACAAAAATAGGTCATTAGTACTGACCCTATGGGCATTAAAAAATAATATGTCCACAAATTTAATAGCTTAGAAGAAATGGAAAAGTTCTTTGAAAGACACTAACTACCAAAAGTCACATAAGGAAAAATAAATACTCTCAGTAAGCCTATGTCTACTGAAGCAATTGAATCAAGAACGCCCTCTGTAAAAGCAACCTTATTGTGTCTGAGGAGCAGCAGGAGGCTGGTGAGGCTGGAGGGGAGTGAGCAAGGGCAGAGTTATATAAAGTGAAATAAATGGGGTTCCCAGGGACAGGATCACACGCAACATCTTTTAAATCATAGCAGGTATTTATTCCTATTGAGATGGAAAGCCACGGGGGATGTGATCAGAAGAGTGACATGATCTGACTTATAATTCTGACAGCTGTGTGGAAAACAGGCTGTGGGGAGAAGGAGGGAGGACTAGCAAGAGAGGAAGAAGGGAAACTCATTAGGAAGTTACTGCACTTTGGCTGGGAAATAATGGCTATTTGGATTGCAATGTTAGTGTTGAAGGAAGTAGAAAGTGTTTATGTCAGGATGTCTTTTGAAGGTAAAGGTGACTATGCCTGCTGATGGATAAGATATGGGATATGTAATAAAAATAGGAGTCAAGGATCTATGTTTTGATGTATATTTAAAGATATATGACTTTGTTATACATATCAGTAAATCTAAATATTTAATCTCTATTGCAGCAGTGATAAATACATAGATGATTGTAAATGATTTAACCTTAAATATCTCTTTAAAAGCCCTATCTCTAAATATAGTCACATTAGAGGTTACAGTTTCAACCTATGAATTTGTGGGGGGAGCACAATTACATCCATAATACCAGCCATAGGAAATGGCAAAGTGTGCCGAACCAGCTCAGCCAAGGGTTCACAAGTCTGAGTGAGGGCGGTGAAGGATGAAGAAAAGACAGACAAAGAGAATAAGTTGGGTCTAGGTGGATCTTCCTGTGCCTGGCTGAGGCCACAGAGAGAGATCCAGAGGCAAGCTGAGCCTTTATTTTATAGCCAGAGGTAAAAAGGTAGTGCTCACCGTAGTTACAATGTTCTTGTGAGTTTCACTTGTTTTGGCAGCACTTGCTGCGCCTCCCACAGCCCATTATCTACCCAGATAAGATCTAGGGAGCATCATAAGGTCAAGCCTAATTATGCTAAGAGGACTGTGCCCTCTAATCTGGGACTTGTTGTGGCTTTGACAACAGGTCAGTCGGAGGCTTAACCCTATAGCGGTGCCCTACAGCAAAGGTCCTATTAAACTGTAAGTTATGGTTGCTACCGTGCCCTACAGCAAAGGTCCTATTAAACTGTAAGTTATGGTTGCTCCCGGGGCTCTTCAGTTTCGTTGTGTTCAGACAACAACAGGCAAGAAGAAGAGTCACCCATCTGACAGAAGTAACTGATTCCAATCAACCAGAGGAGGAAAAGGCTTTTAAACAATGTTAAAGTTTGGAATACAAGTTGAACTCAGGTGACCCCTTTGCTCCTACTAGTATGCCCTGTGCCCCACCATGACTATGAAAAAAATCCCACAGAAAAAGCACACATTCACTTCAGATGCAAAATATTATAAGCCAAAGCTTATAATACTTAAAATGTGCAAAACTTAAAATTCTCACATATACAAGGATGTTCATTGCAGCAGCATTTCTGTGTCAAGGAGGAGGAAGCAACTTGGGATAGTATCTGCACTAAGAGAAGAGATAGGAAACATTTGTTGGGTGGACATCATGGAGCGATACACAACATAAAGTAACATGGGTAAACCTTAAAAATACAGTGTTTATTGAAAAAAGTAAAGAAAATAGTAAGATATTCAATATTATAGCAATAATGAAAACTAAAAATGTTTGCTTACAGAAGACAATGCACATTGTAGAACACACAGACACCCCACATCAGAATGGTTTGGGAGGTTAGGAGTGACACAAGTGTGTGTTTAGAGATAAAAGTGAAAGGAGATTTTAGGGGTAAAATAGGCAGGTTTAGGGAGTTTTAGGAATTAGGGAGTCCATGGGGGAGGAAGGCATAGTTGGCTGGGGGCTTGGAGCTGCCATAAGGCATACATCCACAAAGGAAAATAAAAGGTGCCACAGGATAAGGGGAGAGGAAGACATCCATTCATAGAAGTTAGCGAAAAGCCACAGGGTATGGGGAGAAAGAGGAAACAAACTTTCACAGGGGATAGAGAAATGCTGACAAATGGCAGAAAGAGGAAAGCAGATTTTCACAGGAGTTAGAGAATTCTACCGCTGAAGAGGGAAAAAAGAGTCGAGGGGGTGGGGCACTTGGGGTTTGAGCTTTGAAGCTGCTATAGTAACCAATCAGAAGGGAATATCAAGAAACAACTGCAGCCTTTATAAACCTTAGAGAAAGGGACTTAGTGGGCTATTCCCTTTGGGACTCCCTCTCTATGTGTGAGTCTGTACTTGTTTCCAATAAATTTCCACATTTTCATATTCCACCTTTGGTCCATGGTTTCATTCTTCAAGTCCACCTGGACAAGAACACAGGAAAGAAATCACCCTTTCATCCTGCTCAGAAAAAAACCCACTCAACTCAGAAGGAAGAAAACAAACAAAGGAGTGAGGCAGGGAAACTAAAACAACATTCATTCCCACCAACTGTGTTCTAGCAATCACATCTTTATGTATCCAACACCCCCCTTTACCTCAGTAAATGCTGCCTCTCAAGCATCCTTTATTCCACCACATGCAGCATTTAAGTTCATGGTAGATTGAGCTGCTTGGCAGTGCTAGACATCTCAACACATTTTCTGGATGAATAACTGGATTTAGGCAATGGCTCTCTACATCCTGCTTCACCAACTGCTTACCAACACTTTACACTGCTGTTGTACAGATTGTTGACATGTCACTTGGCTTTGGTTTTCTGCTCACAACTCTTTAATTCCCTCCATCTTTCCCAGTAACTTTTCCAGTTCTTGTGTAGCTGTATAGAATGTATAATTTATATGTAAGGCCAAAAAAAATGTCACTTTTTAAAAAGGGTTTTCTGAGCCTTGGCCAGGGGGATCAGTTGGTTAGAGCATCATCCCTCCCAATATGCCAAGGTTGTGAGTTTGATCCCTGGTCAGGCCACATATGAGAATTAACCAATGAATAAATAAGTAGAGCAACAAAACTCTCTCTCTCTCTCTCTCTCTCTCTCTCTCTCTCTCTCCCTAAAATCAATGAACAAAAATAAAAAAAATAAAAGGGCTTTCTGAAAATTATCGCCATCATTCTTATCATGTAGTTTAGTCAAAGATTTAAGCTATAAGCAATTATATAAGAAAAACAAATCATTAAAAAAGTAATACTGATGTTCTGTAAATACTATCACATAAATGTTTCTCTCAAATAATTAATTTTGCCCAAATATGAGCATCCTAGCCCCCACTGTAAACACCCATAGGACCTGGGGCTGTTATATCAGGGTTCCATCAGAGGGTATAAGGGGCTTTTGTTACCTAGTATAACCTGGGGACACTTTAGGTGTAAGATGCTCCTGTTTATAAATTGTTCATTTGAAAAAAAAAATTCAGTCTCTCTGAGAATGTATCCTTAAGGGTAAAACAAATTCAATACTCAGCTTCTAGGTAATTTACAGTGTCCTGAAATGCTTTTTCTTGTATGGACATAATAATTTACATTCTGCTCTGAATCAAAGTTTTTTTAAAAAATCTAATGCATTTAATGATAAAGAACTCTCAAGCAGTTATATAACTCTTGGACCAGGTTTGTAGGAGAAATGGAGAGAGTCCAAGAGAATAAAGCAAAAGTAGGGGGAAAAAAAGAAGAAATATCTGATGAGAAATATTACCTCAAAATTAAACATGTTAATTAGGAGAGTAAATGGTTCTTTTCTCTAAGCTCAAGCAACTTTTCAGTTAGGTGAATTTAGCTCTACTCAGTGTTTTCAGATGAAATCAAAAAGTTAATTTGGACTTGGGGAGATGAAAATTCAGTTCCATGAAAAAAAGGTCAAACCTGAAAAGAGTTGATCCCTTTTCTCCTGAGATAATCTTTTTTTATTTTTTGAACTAGACTTTTACTAAATGCTATTCTGCTGAAGTTCCCAATTTTTTACAAGGCCTTTAGAAATATTCAGATTGCAATAAAGTTAATTCAATAGTTAAAAAATAATGAAAATAAATCTTTTCTCATCCTCATTTGAAATGACTTCACAGCAGACAGAACAGCATGGGACAATGAACAATGGATTAATAATTGGGAAATTTTAGTTCTAAATTCAGCTTTGCCTATAATTATTAATGTGTGACCATGGGTAGCCTCTAACTCTCTGAGCCTCAGTTTCCACATTTGTTAAGTAATCATGTTGGACTAAGTCAAAGGTTTTTAACCTGAGTTCTACAGACCCTAAGGTGCCTGTCTGTGAATAGATCTTGGGGGTAAAGAGAAGGAGTATGTGATCTCAAACAAAAAATTACAACTACTGAATTTTAATGAATTCCAACTGAAATTCAGTATTTCTTTCCATTTTCATTGTAGAAAATAAAACACAGAGATATTAGCAATACCTGTGATTTTATAAGTAATCAAAATCACAAATATTTTTTGTCACATTAAGATATCCTAGATATTTCAAAAAATCATTTAAGCTCATTACAACTCTAAAATTACAGTGGTTATTAGACCTACTGGTGTATCTTGATATTTATGCACTAGATAAATTATAATCTATTTTAATACATTTAAAAAATAATTCCACATATTTTATGTTATGCATTTAAAATGTCCATAAACCTCATACTGAAAAGGAGGTCTATGGTACAGAAAATAGGAAATCCTAGTCTCACTGATGACAACAATCCCTTTAACTTCTAGCATCCCATGGCCTTTTAAGTCTCAGTAAAGGATACTTTGTCTTCCTAAAGACTAATGAAAAAATAACTAAAAATAATTAATATATTTTATAGATTTTCTTATGGGATCTCCTTAGGGCAGCTGACTAATTCTTCCCTCAATCCAGTCCTGTTTTCTGCTCTGGCATTTTACCAATCCTATATAATAAAAGAGAAACATGTAAATTGACTGTCGCTCTGCTATGCTCACCAGCCAATCAGGAGTGGGTATGCAAATTAACCCGACAAAGATGGTGGGTTAATTTGCATACATAGGCACTGGGCAGAGAGCAGAGTGGGAGAGCTGGCAGCTTTGGGGGACGTGGTTCCCTCAGTTGCTCCCCCAAGCCACCAGGCAGAGAGCAGAGCAGGAGAGTTGGCAGGGGAACTTGGCTCCCCAAGCCACTAGACAGAGAGCAGAGAGGGAGAGCTGGTGGCTTGGAGGACTTGGCAGAGTTGGAGGCCATGGGATGGAGACAGAGCAGGAAGGGAAAATCAAGAGCGGGGGGAGCACCAGGAATTCTGGGAATAGTTGTTCTGGTGGCAGATGGATCTCCCTAGACACTAGAGCAGTGATGGCGAACCTATGACACACATGTCAGAGATGACACGTGAACTCATTTTTTTGGTTGATTTTTCTTTGTTAAATGGCATTTAAATATATAAAATAAATATCAAAAATATAAGTCTTTGTTTTACTATGGTTGCAAATATCAAAAAATTTCTATATGTGACACGGCACCAGAGTTAAGTTAGGGTTTTCCAAAATGCTGACAGGTTAGGAGCCAACTGTCCCGGATTGCAAGAGGGATGTCCGACTGCTGATTTAGGCTCGATCCCTGTGGCAGTTGGATATCCCCCAAAGGGTCCCAGATTGTGAGAGAGTGCAGGTTGGGCTGAGGAACCCACCCCAGTGCATGAATCTTTGTGCACCGGGCCCCTAGTATAATATATAATAATATATATGTCAGCAGTTAAATCAAATTTTAGGCATCATGGAAATGGCTCAGTAAGGAAATATTTACATCCAAAAGAAGACATCTCTTGTATAAACATTTGATCAAAGGGAGTGTCTCGAGTATAATATATAATAATATATATGTCAGCAGTTAAGTCAAATTTTAGGCATCATGGAAATGGCTCAGGAAGGAAATATTTACATCCAAAAGAAGATATCTCTTGTATAAACATTTGATCAAAGGGAGTGTCTCAGTTGGACCTCCTTCTGGTCTTTTCCCACCATGCCAAGCATTGGAAGAATAGAGACAGTGGTGGTTTCTTTGTGCTTACCACCCCAGAATCAGGAGAATTCTTCCCTTTTGACCCCAGGAAGTAAAAGATAAGACCAGGCACCATGTTCCACCTAGTTATGCAATATCTCCAAGTCTCAGTTTCTTTATTTGTTAAAAGGATATGTGGATGCCTACTTCAGGGGATTTTTATAAGGATTAAACCAATTAAAGCATGTTTAGTGCATAGCCGAATGATTGGATGTTAACAAAAATGCAATGTTAGCATTATTTTCATTATTAAATTAAGTAATAAACCTGTAAGAATTTGTTGGTACTTTATTTTTGTTTGGTTTTGCTCTTCCTTTTTCTTTTTAATATTTTTTTTATTGATTCTAGAGAGTAAGGGAGAGGGAGAGAGAGAAACATCAGTGATGACAGAAAATCATTGATCTGCTGCCTCCTGCACACCCCGCTACTGGGGATCGAGCCCGCAACCTGGGCATGTGCCCTTGACCAGAACTGAACCTGAAACCCTCTAGTCCTCAGGCCAATGCTCTATCCACTGAGCAATCCAGTTAGGGCCTTCCTTTTTTTGATGGTATGAGAAACATTCTATTTTAACTCACTTCTGATTATTTATCCTTAGCCAACTAACCAAGAATTGGACTTGCCCACATGAACCTGATCCATGGACTCCTAATTTAACTCAAGTAACAGAATGGATACTGTATTTTTTAATGAAATGACGCTGTGTTCTGAGAAGAGCAGAAGACAAAATATCCAATATCTAAGGAGACACTTGGAATAGTAACATACATTTCTGTAATATGACCTGTCTGGTGGAGGAGATAGATAGCAAACTGTTAGCTGCCTTCCTAATGCCTAAACCTATTCCTTCTTCAGCCTGAATCTATCATCAATGAATAGTCTCATCATTTTCACCTAATGGCCTAAGAATGAAACGGAGCATATTTTCAAGGTTTTATAACTGTTAAAATATAAACATGGAGATCATAGGGATTAAAATGGCTACATTTGCAAGAATGGCTTATCTGATGGATTAAACAAACTAGGAGGTGTTTGTCTCGAAAATGAAGCTACTGATTCAAGAGGAGGTCCTTGGCAATCTGTCTTCACCCAGTTTTTCTCTGAGTTAACACTTTCTGCTTATTCTTTAATCTCTGCTGACTGAGAAAAGCCTAGCCTTTCCTAAACCCAAAGCCTCATTCTGATGTTCAAAGTGGAAAACTCTTAAAAAGCAACAAATAACAACATATAACAACCCACTTCTTCATTTGGACCTGTTAAAGGGGCTTTAAAATTCTATAATCATTCTCCTCCTAAGCCAAAGGTTGTTAAAACAGATATAAATTCTACAGCATATTTAGGGATAAGAGGAGCCAGATAACTTGATGGTTATAGGATCTCCAGAAAACAAAATTTTATGTAAGGAATGTGAATATTGCTTCAGAGTTAAAAAACCACACGTTCCCCAGCAACATCATTTCATGTTTCTGGGATTAATAGTAGGTATACTGTCCTCTCTGCCATCAATGCAATTTTGAATAACTCCACCTAAAAATATCAATGTAGAGATTTTTCTAATAAAAATCTAAGCACCTGAAGGAGAGCCCTGCGAGTGCCCTTCATGCTGTGCCTGCTGTGGGGCCATGTGTGTGCTCGAGAGCGTGTGACTCTGTGTTTGCTGCAGACAGACTGTGACAGGCTGACTCTGAGGGTGCCTGCATCAGGGCCATTGTTTTTGATGTAGATTGGTAATTGCTCAGCATGCTGTCTTGAATTCTGTCTCAAACTGTTTATATTTCTTTTTACTAATTCCACCCAATGTTTTTGTACCTTCAATTGAATTAACAATGGAGAGGCATTTAGAAGGCTGAAACATATTTTAGGTTATTATATTGATTCATATCTTCATATTTCTTAATAATTATTAAAACTAGAGAGAAGGAAATCCAACATTATGGATTAGAACAGGTTTTTGTGCCCGAAAGGAAAGATTCACAGTTGATGTCAATTTAAGGTAAATTTTATAGATACTATTGATTTTATTTTAAGTTACCCCATTTATTCACTCATTTAATTATTCAAACAGAGATTTGTTAGTGTGTTTTATGAAACAGCCTTGGGAGATTTTAGCCATGGGGCAGTAAATGCAATGAGTATGATATCTCTTGTCAAGGAACTTTTCTGGGGGAAATGCCTAGGCAAAAGGCAAGTAGAATTTGGTGTGACAAGTTATATAGAGAAATACATAAGAATGACTATGGAACAAAGGCTTTTATCTCATATAGGACTGATCAGTCACTGACTATCTTGTAATCTCTGGTCAAAACTGAGTGAGCTTGATGTGTTATCAATAGTATAAGTTGAGTGTTTTATCACTGCAGCTTTAGAAAGGGCAGTGTGTCTATAGTAATAGTTTGTAGAGTGTCTATCTACCATTAAACTGTCAAGTACTTGAAAACCAGAATGATGACTTTTCTCCTTAAAAAATGTAGTACTGAACATAATGCCTATCACCTATTAGGCAATAAATGAATAATTTTGGAAAAAACTGATAGTGAGGCTTCATTCTTCATGCTTCTCTACTTATGCTAAGCCCCATTCTTTTGAGTGTCCCATCATATTACAGAGCTAGGAGTCTATCTTAGCTAGAGCAGAAGTCAAAGTCTTTTTTAAAAAATATATTTTTATTGATTTTTTACAGAAAGGAAGGGAGAAGGATAGAATTTGAAATATCAATCAGCTGCCTCCTGCATGCCTTCTACAGGGGATCTAGCCTGCAGCCAAGGTACATGCCCTCAGTTGGTGGCCTGATGCTCTATCCACTGAGCCAAACCCATTAGGGTGCCAGAAGTCAGTCTTAGTCAGCTCTGGGTGATGTAACAAATTATCAAAGCCTCAATGGCTTAAACAACAACAACAACAACAAAATTATGTTTCACAGTTTCAGAGCCTGGGAAGTTCTAGAATAGGGTACCAGCATGGCTAGGTTCTATGAGGAGCCTCTTCCTGGTCTGCAGATGATAATTTTCCTGTTCTCTCTCTCTCTCTCGAGAGAGAGAGAGAGAGAGAGAGAGAGAGAGAACCAGAAGTCAGTCTTAGTCAGCTCTGGGTGATGTAACAAATTATCAAAGCCTCAACAACAACAACAAAATTATGTTTCACAGTTTCAGAACCTGGGAAGTCCTAGAATAGGGTACCAGCATGGCTAGGTTCTATGAGAAGCCTCTTCCTGGTTTGCAGATGAGAGAGAGAGAGAGAGAGAGAGAGAGAGAGAGAGAGAAAGAGAAGCAAGCCATTAATTATAAGGGCATTAATCCCATTATGAGAGCTCCACTCACGTGACCTAGTTACATCCCAAAAACCCTGTGCCCAAGTACCATCACATTGGAAATTAGGGTTTCAACATGTGATCTGGGGAGACACAAACATCCAGCTCATAGCACTGTCTCTTTATAAGAAAAAAACTATGCAACTCAATTTCCCCTTAGTAGAACCTGACAATCTCTTTATAAGAAAAAACAACAACTATGCAACTCAATTTCCCCTTAGTAGAACCTGACAAGTTGTAATAGGAATCTTTTAAAAGTCTTTTATACACAGCCATTCTCAGAAGAGCTATTGCTAAATTATAATTTCCACTTTCAAACACTAATAAACATGATTGTATCTAAATGAAGGCTAGCAGAATCATCCCATAATTTTCTTTAGCAGGATTGTGCTAGCCAACCTGGATATCATCAATTAAATTATTCTAAGTTATATTTACAAGAATTGACATCCACTGCAGGCCTACAAATGTTATGTTTTCTCTTCTGACTTTGCTTTTTAAACTAATAGCTAAAATCTGCATTTGTTCACTTAACTACTATACATTTTAAATGACAGTAATTTCATTTGGGAAGTTAAATCTTAATATTCCAGGAACCTTAGCATTTTTATTATTAGAGCAAGTCTTTTTATCTTAATAAAAGGGTAATTAGGAATGGACATATTGGCTCTGCCTTTTGCTGATAAGCTCAATTCTATACTACCTAGATCCAAAGACCTGATGAACCTTATATGACAGATGAGCTGGGTTGCATAATTAAATTAAAATAAAAGGATGTAAAATTAGTGTTTTGTTAAAATGCACAAATAAATAAGCTCAATGGCTAATATGGGTTGTGTAATTATATAATACTTTTTACACAATTGATATTCATCATTTAAAAAAGCTTCTTTCATTCTGCTATATGGTCTGAATGTTTGTGTAACCCCAAAATTCTAAGCTTGCAATGGTATGGTATTAGGAGGTGGGCTTTGGGAGGTGCTTAAGTCTTGAGGTTGGAGCCCTGGTGAATGGGATTCGTAACTTATAAAAGAGGAGATCCACGACCCCATCACCATATGGTAACTCAGTAAGGAGGTGCCAGGCACTGGCTATGAACCAGGAAGAGGGTCCTCACCAGAACTCACCATGCTGGTGCCTTGATCTTGGACTTCCCAGACTCCAAAAGTATGAGAAATCAATTTCTGTTGGTTATAAAAAGAGTTATGGGTGGGAGATCACATTCTAGGTACAAAGAAATGTATGTTGTGAAGGAAGTAAAAGGATCCAATATGTCTGTTATATACAAGGTAAGCATATTTGAAAAGGCCGAAGAGGTAAGCAAAGGCAAAGGCGTGGAAGGCCTTGTGTTCCATGTCAGGGGGCTGATGCTTATCCTCAGGGAAGAGTCCAGTGCCATTATGCCCCCCGCTCTTCCCTCTAGCCATGGTTCTTCCTTTCATCTGTTTCTTCTCCTAACCACCCACAAATGTTTAGAGTATGTATACAGTTTGTATATGCATTTCCTTCCAATATAGTTCTGTAGTTTTTATTTAAACAATATATTCTTTACTACTTTTCTCTAGGGAGTGAGGGGGAACAAAAAGCAAACAAAACAAAACAAAATCTACCAAAAAACAAAACAAAACCAGAAAGCAGTTGAATGTGTTGCTCATAGATGCTAAGGGAGAGGCAGATGGCATGCTAGAGGACAGGATACCCAAGAAAGGACTTGATTCAAGGTTATGTCCTTGTTCAGAGCACTGACCTGCAGCCTGGCTGACCTGCAGCCTGGAGGGGCCCTGCTGCAGAACACGTGTGAGGAGCAGGAGCTCTATCTAGATGGTGCTAAGGAAAGTTATCTGTTATGAACTCTGGTTAGAGATAAAAGATAGGAAGAAAACATTTAGCAAACCTGAGCTGAATAAAAATAATTACAAGCATACATGAAAATGCTTTCTTATTCTTAATTTTTTTACATAATGACTATATAAAGCATGGAAATAGGTGACATTTTTGGAGTTAAATTAGAAAAATCTTCTCCTACATGAAGAGTTTAGATGCTAGAAAAATGATATTGTGAATATACAACTGGACTAGGGTATCAGCCAAGTATAATAGGCAATTTGGGTTTCATTTCAAGGATTCATGACTACTTGATTATTATAAAAATATCTTAAGCAGATATTGTATTGTCTGTAAAAAAGACTACACACTAAAAGAGGAAGATGCTCAGTATAGGGGATGGGCTGAGAAAGAGAACGTGTCTATTTATATATATATCCTATATAATAAAAGGGTAATATGCAAATTGACCCTAACAGCAGAACGACTGGGAATGACTGGTCACTATGACACACACTGACCACCAGGGGCCAGACGCTCAATGCAGGAGCTGCCCCCTGGTGGTCGGTGCGCTCCCAC
>NW_005355584.1:464996-469594 GCF_000412655.1 Myotis brandtii
CCCAGTGCACAAATTTTTGTGCACCGGGCCTCTAGTATATATACATATATATATTAGCTAGTTGAAAAAAATCCCTGAATTTGGTAAATGTTAATACTTTGGTTCCCTGAGAGGAGCTGGTTATTATTTAAAATGGGTGATATACTTGTTTCCCTACTTCCCTCTCTCATTTTATTAAGACTGTTTGTATTGAAAGACTATTTTAGTGTTTATATATTACTTCTTGAATGTTTTACTTTCTATTGTGAACTTGAAAAATTAAGAGGACCCATTAGTTATGAAGTAATCCTCAGATCATTAAAGTACCCTCCCTGGCAATAATAAAGCAAAATTCATTTTGACATAAAAGCACTGGATAAATAATTTTGTAATGTCTTAATTCAGCAATGATTGCTTGGATGTTGCCATTCTCTAACTTAAAATTCATCTTAAACATAAAGACATCTTAAAAGGCATTCTCTAGCTTGAAATTAATTTTAAACATAAAGGCATCTTCCCTGCTATTTCAGGTGGGTTTATAAACGACCTTCTTACAAAATCTACTATTGAATGAGTCTATTTTGCTGAAGTGCAGAAATTAAAAAGGTTTCTATTTAGACTTTGATTTATACAGCATCCTTCCATAGTCCACTCTACATATATATTTACATGTTGTTTTGTCATCGTCACTAATATATGTTGGAGGAAGAAGATATAACAGCAGAAAAAGGAAAAGGGTAACAGGATTTTTAAATTTTTGCACTGAAGTATAATATACTAATAGAGAAGTACACAAATTATAATTATTTAGCAAGGAATTTATATATATATATATATATATATCACCTACATAAAGAAAACCTGTCCTCTCTCTGTCCTCCTCAAAGCAACGGTTACTCTGACTTCTAACACAATAAAATAGTTTACACTGTGTTTAAACTTTATGGGAATGTAGGGATATAATATATATTCATGCCTCCTTCCAAGAGTAAGCATTATTTTGATTAACACTATTGATTAATTTTGTCTATTTTTGAACTCTATAGAAATGGAATCACATGGTATACATTCATGAGTTTCTGTTTTCTTTCACTAAATAATATTTTATGAGAACAGACCTATGATTATTAAAAAAGTAATGTTTATGAAACTAGGTTATTGTATGCACTCATCCTTGCATGAATATACCACAACATATATCTCCTACTTTACTATTAAATTTTTTAGTTTTGACTGTGCTATTAGTGCATCTGTAAACATTCTTCTTCATATCTTATGGTTAATACATGAACAGATAAGTGATGAGATAGTATTTTGTAATAATTTAACAAGTAATAATGTATTGCTTAATAGTACAAAATATAGGGATTTGTCTTAAGACTGCCCCGAGGGCACAAATTTTTGTGCACCGGGCCTCTAGTTTTGTAATAATTTAACAAGTAATAATGTATTGCTTAATAGTACAAAATATAGGGATTTGTCTTAAGACTAAAGATATCATAGATTAAATGAAATATGGCATAACTAAACACACTTACCCTTAAAATAACTCATAAGAAAGCTATATGCATAAAAGAGGGTATGATAAATTATTGATATATATGTACATACATATATGTCTATGGAAATAATAACTTATTTTTCAAAATATAGTCACCATTTATTATCAAGTAATTAGTAAGATTATTATTTTAAAAATAAGACAACAGGAAAAACTTGGATTGTTGTAATTTTAGAAGGCAGTATTTGAATATACTGTATTTTAAAATATCCTTTTATTATCTTCCATTTGTTTTAGAGACACATTAGAAGAGAATCATATCTGGAGAAAAATATAAATCTTATAAACATTTCATTTTATATAGATATGTTAAATATTTTATTCTGTCTTGCATCTGCCAGCAGTAGATACAAGTAATGTTAACAAAAGAAGATTTAAATAAATCTCTCCTCATTAGGTTAAGCCCCACAAAGCTCTGAAAGAAAAATCTCCATGTTCCTCATGAGTTTTTATGACCCTTGCAGTGCAATAAGATGCTTGTTTCTAAGCAGCAGTGTTCAACAAAATAAAAGTGATTATTATTGACACATAATGTAATTACCAATAATGCACTGGGCCCCAGTGAAGAAGAGCACTTTAGTCTTCACATGTAGGGATTGATGTGTTTAGGTCCCATTTGTATTAATGGCAAGTAGTCCCATGAATCTCAGTGTCAACAAAAGAGCAATATGCTCCATAGAATCCTCATCAGAAATTCAAGCTGCTTTATTTAGCAGAAAGCAGAGCCTAGCTCCCTGAGAAAACTCTATTTTTTAAATAAAAAGTGATTTCTACTCCATAGAGCATAACCAAAGACTTCCTGCCCTTCCAAACATTCCCCGTGCACTGCTTTCCCCTAAAGAGGACCCAGTTTCTGTCAGGCTTCCTGTTATATGAAGTGAAACTACTCTCTGAGAAAATAAATAATTTGAATCACTGCCCCCAAAATGTGCTTTTTGAAGATTCCACAAAAAAATGGAAACATCTACTTATAAAACTTGAGCTATGGATCAAGAATTATTGCTAGATCCAAGGAAACAGTCTCTTTCCCCTCTATGTTTGTTTTCTGCCAGAAGTAAAAGAATAATTATCTTTCCAATATTCACAAAGAACATGAGGACATGATAGCAGAATAAAAAATGTTGCTTTCCAGATGTCCACCTTGGTGTAATTTTCAGTAAAGCAAAATTTCAGTCAAGTTATTTTCTGACTTAAAAGCACTACAACATCAACAATTTTCCAAGCCATATCCAAACTGACTTGATGACTTATTAAAGCAAATATTTAAAATAAAATTGCTTGATTCATTTTAATTATTTGTGACACTTAATTTGAAAATCTTCAAATATAAAAACACCACTGTAAAGCTTTCCTATTTTGAGATCCTTCAGGGAATCATTTTATGAATATATTAAAATTATTTGTAATGAACATGTTTTTTAGAAGTAAAACAGTACTTCTAAAGTATTCCACAAAATTTGGTGAAATAAATTGTGGCATATTTAAGCAATGAAATGCTGAAAAGCATTTTGTAATTGAATATTCAATATTTTAGGAAAATATACTCTTTATTAAATAAGAGTAGCTGAGTACAAATTAATATGTAAAAAATAGCATTTCTAATACACAGCGTCAAGTATTCATATCTACACTAATAAAAGAGAAAGATGCAAATTGACCATACCTTCATGACGCCCACCAGCCAATCAGGAAAGATGGCGGGTTAACTTGCATAGGCAAGCACTGAGGGGCTGGGACCAGGGGTGGGGTGGGATGCTTACATCATCGCCATGGTGATGACACAGGCGTTCCCCACTGCCCCAGGTGCTCTGGGCCTCTGGGCAGCATGGGAAGGCGGAAAGGTGGCTCTGGGCCTGAACAAAGGCAGAAAGGCGGCTCCAGGCCCGAGTGAAGGTGGTGCTGGCAGCCAGGGGAAGGAAGGCCCATTCTTGCATGAATCTTCGTGCATCGAGCCTCTAGTCTATATAATAAAGAGCCAGGGTCCTAACTACTGAAGGCTCCAGCAGACCGGAAGTCAGTGCTGGGTTGCCATGGCAACCAAGCCCTGACTGCTGCCACTGCAGGCACCCCGACCCAGCACTGACTGCTGAGGAACCTGTGGATCAGGCCTGGAGAGAAGCCTGCAGAGAGAGAGGCAGGGTCTGATCTGTAGCCTCTGTGGCAGCCGTTGATCAGAACTTGCCTCTCTTTCTCTCCCAGCCTGGCCAAGAGCCATGCCTCCATTTCTCTCCAGGCCTCCACTGGGGCTGCTGATCAGCCCTGCCTTTCTGATCAGGCCCCATTGATAGGCCCAGAGATGCTGACTGGCATAGAAACTGACCAATCAGAACCAAATCTGGGTCAACTGTGAGGAGCCAATGGCTGCCTAGGAAGCGGAGCTTTTGATGCTGACTGGCACAGAAACTAAACAATCAGAACCAAATTGGCTGGCAGAGGAGGGCAGTTGGGGGCGAGATCAGACCGGCATGGGAGGGCAGTTAGGTGTGATCAGTCAGGCAGAGGCAGTTAGGGGTGATCAGGCAGGCAGGCAGAGAGGTTAGGGGCTATCAGGTAGACAGGCAGAGGGGTGAGGGGCAATCAGGCAGGCAAGCAGATGAGTGGTTAGAAGCCAGCAGTCCCAGAATCTAATCCCCGGTTTAGGCGGTCGGACATCCCCCGAGGGGTCCCTGATTGGAGTGGGTGCAGGCTGGGCTGAGGGAACCCACAATTTACATGTACCGGACCTCTAGTTTATATATAACCTATATCTTTCATAAAGGGGGAGAAATTTGAAAAACACCAACCTATTAAAAGTTCATATGGTGGCATGGTAGGATTACAGGTGATTTCTATTTATGTCTGCATGTTTTTCTGTATTGTACAAACCTTATACAGTTAATTGTAATAACCAAAAGAAGGCCTTAAAACAGTGATTTACAACCATTTTCATCTCATGGCATACACAAACTAATTAATATAATTCTGTGGCACACCAAATTATATATTACTAGAGGCCCGGTGCACGAAATTCGTGCACTGGGGATAGGTGGGGGGTCCCTTAGCCCAGCATGTGCCCTCT
>NW_005355584.1:470338-477515 GCF_000412655.1 Myotis brandtii
TGCCTGGCTGCCGGCCGCCATCTTGGCTGACAGTTAATTTGCATATACTCACTGATTAGCCAATGAAAAGGGTAGCGGTCGTACGCCAATTACCATGTTTCTCTTTTATTAGTGTAGATACTTTTTTTCAATCTGACACACAAAAATAGGAATGTTGATTCATTCACACTAGACAGTTATTGTGTTGGCTGTTGTCATTTTTTTTTAAATTTTATAATCTAAGGGAAAGAGAGATTAGTGACCCGGACTAAATAGTCAAGTATTGCATTTTTTAAATATATTTTTGTTGATTTCAGAGAGGAAGGGAGAGGGAGAGAGATAAAAACATCAATGATGAGAGAATCATTGATGGGCTGCCTCCTGCATGCCCCCCGCTGGGGATCGAGCCCACAACCTGGGCATGTGCCCTTGACCAGAATTGAACATAGGACTCTTCAACCTGCAGGCTGACACTCTATCCACAGAGCCAAACTGGCTAGGGCAGGTATTAAATTTGTTAAAAATTCTTGCATCACACTGGTTGAAAATTGCTGCCTTAAGCTGTTGTAGATGAATTATACTCTTTGTAGTATTATTTAATACATAATACAGTTTATTAGTATAATTTTTGAGATATAGCCAAAAATGAATTTTTATATATAGTAATCCCTACCCATATGGTCACATTTCAATTAACAACCCTGAAATAATATTGCAATATTATTACTTCCCTTTTGAATTAAAATTTTTCCAGTTAACATTAGATAATATAATTGTTATATTTAGTATTAGATATAAGAATACCCAAATACTTTGAGAGAAAAATAACCATAACCGTTTTAACTTTATGAAATAAGCCATACTGCTCACCTATTTATTAAGCAGTGCAAATGGAAGAACAGAGATTACCTGATTTCCTGGGAGATTAGATAGTAAATTTATTTGCATGGATATCTTGTTTTCCTTCACTTTGAGAAATGTTGCAAGCTGATTAGTGAAATTACAGTATCAATATAACAGCTTCTGTTAGAAAGCTTGCTGAATCCTATTTTTAAAGACTCAAGCTTCATATCTATTAACTTTGGCAGTCTATTCTGAAAGCATAAACTAGAGTAGACATAACAATATAATAAGTAGGAGATACTTGTTAACCTTGGATTGGCCACAATATTTCCTTATTTAGTATAGGAAATATTTTACTCTCCCAATAAAGTGTTAAACATTTCTTTGGAAGATATGGGAAAGTGAACATATAAACTTATGCTTGTAGTGTCTGCCAGCCAGTGGCAAATCATCTCACCTAAGAATAAAGAAAGATTGAGGATTGAGAGGGTAAAGTTATATCTCAATGTGATTACCTGGAATCAAAAAGAAAAGTGGGGCCATAAAATTTTTAAATGGTCCTCATAATGCTATCTGAACAGCATTTAACTGAAATCTGTAGTTTCTCCAAAGGAGCAACTGATTTTAGATAATGTGAGGGCGTGATGAGAAGGATTTTATACAAAGCCAAATTCATGAATCATAATGTTGTGAGAAGGGCAGGAGTTGTGTAGGAAACATTTTTATAAAACTATGGGACAAGATAGCTAAGACTTTCGGATGGATTTTAGATGTAACATGATACTTTGGAAAAATACTGAACCAGAAATTGGAAGATGGAATCGTTCAGCTACTAATTAGATTTATCTGCCATCTCTTAGGATTTGATTTTTATCTTACATGTGAAATAGGTTTTAAAGAACTCTTTCCCATTCAAAAATAATGTAGCTGTATGAAATTACTGTCCTTTGTTTTCCTATATATAACTGGCAAATATTTTTGCCCATATTGACAATTCTATTTGGGATGTATTTTAGATTTCCTTCCCTTAAAGATCCATTGGGACATGTAATATAAAGTAAAACTGATGCAAATGAAATAAAAACACAGGATAAAACTATTTTCTTCTCTTAGTGCTATCTGCAATAGAAGAAACCAGGCAGGGAAGCAGAGAATTTCCTACAAGATAGGTGTGGTCTCATATCACTTAATAAAAAGTTATTCTTTTTTGCCACAATTTCAAAAGGCCAGAAAATTATTGAACAATGAAAAGAGGAAGAGGGCACAGTTATAATATTCATAGCCATAGGGGATAATATTTTTCCATAAAATATCTATTAATTTGATCAAGACTACCATGAGTTCTGTACATTTCAGGCCATGCATTTGTTACTTTTTATGAACCACATGATATGCTAGGCATTGCAGACAAACCACTGATTTTTATAGTGGAACAGGCACACAAGGTGTGAGTGTGTGCATTTCTCTCTTCTCTCTATCAAAACAAAAGACCTTCCTCGACAAAGAAAATGGGACTGGAAGCAATAGTGGAGGACACATGGGGACATGCTGTACAGGTAGAAGTCAGATAGAGGAGAGGTACCTGACTGAGTGCAGAAGACAGAGAATCAGCAACGTTCAGGATTGAGGCTCCAGGCACAGTGGAGGACAGTGATAAGCTCCAATAATGGAAACAGGAAGATTCAGAGGAAGTCCACAAATTAGCTAGTCAAGCCCCTCTACACCCTGAACTTGCTGAAATCCAGGGAGATACCACACATCCTTACAAACATGCCACAGGGAGGGAATATGCTCCTTACTCCCCAAAGAAAAGACTTCCTTGGACTGGCAGTACACCTCCAATCACCTTAAGTGAAAGTGGCCCAACTACAAGCCTGATCCCCATATAAATATCAATCTGCTTTTTAGGAGTCTTGTTCTTATTTATACATAGACAGCCAAAAAACATCAGAGTTTTGGAAAAACTTCTATCACAAAAAAGAAGCAAATCAAAATACTAAAACAACAGCAAAAACAAGGTTTCTGAAAAAAGACAGTTCTTGGAACAGACCAAAACCGTAATATAAAAGATTTCAATAAGAGGTTTAAAATATTGGAAAGATGAAACTCACAGAATTGTATGGGGTACTACATAATGAAGATAAATACTCAAATACAAGACACAAAATTCAAGAGATACTATATGAATTTTGTAAACCAAGATATGTCAGGATATGCATTTATTTAAAACAACCAAAAAAGTTGAACATACTTACCTTTGGATTTCAGACGTGAGGATTAGAAAGACTGGAGAAGGAAACTACTACTTTTTTATATGAAAAAAGGCAGACAGTGCAATTTACCTTTCAGCTCCTGTGTTTGTCTGTTATTATGAAAGCACTCACATTTCTTGACTTGCACAATAGCTTTCTGTTATGGTGGCCCTTTCTCAGTGTCCTTTAGAGCTGCTTATTCCCTCCTGCACCCAAACATTGATATTAGTCCCTCAAATATTAGTACTAAGCACTTTTTTTATTCCAAGCTCTCTTCAGAAGTGACTTCAGCCACACTAGAGCATTAAGCAATAACCATGATGTTAACTGGCAAAATGATGTGTCCAGTTCAGCTCTCTCTTCTAGGTTCTGAACTTTTAAACCAACTGTCTACTTGACATCTTTATTGGATGCCTTAGAATCACCATGTCCAAAACTAAACTCATGATATTCCCTCCACCCCTGCATCTTCCTCAAGTGTTTTGAGTCATAGTGAGTGGCACCTCTGACCACACTGCAGTTTAAGGCAGAAAGTTGGGAACTCTCTTTGCCAAGTCATTCTCCCTCTGTCCCCATAACCGGTCGCCAAGACCTGTTGATTTTCACTTTTAAATATCTCTTTAATGGATCTACCTTTCCTATATAGGCTAGTCCCACCTTATTTCAAGCATGGCCAAATATAAAAACGAAATGTTTTGTTTAATGTAAAAATACTGACTAGAATGGGAGTAACAGAGAAGGAAGGTGATTAGTTCATTTGGATGGGAGAGGGCAGTGGGACAAGCCATGGAATCACTACTAAGGAGAGAACACCCAATTTTATACTAAGGCTGAAGCAATTATGTGTTTCAGAAGAATTTCTTACATATATTTTTCAAGTTGTTTGCAAGAAAATGCAATGTGCATCCTCAAACTAACATTCCATCTATATACATAAAACCCTAATATGCAAATAGACCAAATGGTGGAACAACCAAACAACTGAACAACCGGTCGCTATGACGTGCACTGACCACCAGGGGGCACGTGCGGAACATGGCAGGCATTGGCAGCAGGCAGCAGAGCGTGGAACATGGCAGGTGGTGGCTGCGGCAGGATGGTGGAGCAGGTAAGCGGGGCTGGCAGACCAAGGCAGGGTACCAGTTGCTGTCATCAGGGTGAGCCTTTGGTGGTTACTGACAATTCTGTGCTTCTGCATTCTGGATCCCGCCTGGCACTTGCACCTGCTGTCAGCATCGGAGCCGCCACTCGCACCCGCTGCTGGCACTCAGCACCGGCCCTGACTGCTTGGCACCATCAGCAGGTGTGAGCAGAGGCTATCGGCCCTGATAGCCCCTCAGGGTTTCTCCACCCCTACCCCCTGCTCCTGAGGGGTGATCTGGGCAGCAGCCACCACTGGCACCCGCACCTGCTGCCGGTGCCTGGTGCTGGTCCCAATCGCTGGACACCATCAGCATGTGGGAGCAGTGGCAGCAGGAGCGGGGCTGCCAGCAGAGAGGGGACCAGGGGCCACGACGGAAGCATGGACCAAGACCTGCCCCTGTGCCCACTGCAGCCTCATGGTCCACAGTTCCTTTCACGGTGAACAAATTCATGCACTGGGCACCTAGTCCTATATAATAAAAGGCTAATATGCAAATAGACTAAACAGTGGAACAACGGGAACAACCTAACAACCAAACAACCGAACAATCGGTCGCTATGATGTGCACTGACCACCAGGGGGCGTGTGCAGAACATGGCAGGCGCTGGCCACTGTGGGATGGTGGAACAGGTGAGCAGGGGCACCAGACCATGGCAGGGCACCAGTTGCTGTCATTGGGGCTAGCCTCTGGTGGTTACTGAAAATTCTTTGCTCCCGCATGTCACGGTCCCACCTGGCACTCACACCTGCAGCCGGCCCCAGAGCCACCACTCGCACCTGCTGCTGGTGCCCAGCACTGGTCTTGATCACTCGACACCATCAGCAGGTGCAAGCAGTGGCTTCCAGCCCTGATTGCCCCTGAGGGCTTCTCTACTTCCCCCTGCTCCTGAGGGGCGATTGGGGCAGCAGCCACCACTCGCACCCACCTCTGGTGCCAGGCCCAATTGCTGCATGCCATCAGTGGTGCGAGCAGCGGGGCTGGCACTGTCAGTGTGTGGGAGCAGTGGCAGTGGGAGCAGGGCCGCTGGCAGACAGGGGGCAGGCGCCTGCGGTGGGAGGAGCCAGGTGGAGTTGTGGAGGGTGGGCTGAAACCCACCCCTGTGCCTACCACAGCCTAGTGGCCCACAGTTCCTTTCAAGGTGCACGAATTCATGCTCTGGGCCCCTAGTGTTATTAAAATTGTTTATAATTTACTGAAAGTAGTTGTAACAGGACAACAAATTAGAAGTCTATATATATTGCTTTTTAAAGATGATGGTATAAAATATAATAAAATACCAATTTCTGAAATTTTAAAATATGTTTTTTATTTAGCTCATGACTATGTGTAGAAGGAAATTGGCTTTCAAAGGCCAATTTTGTCATTCCTCAAACACATTTTTTAAGGTGGGAGACTCTTCTTTGCAATTCAGAAATTCAGTGCTCCCGGGCCCAACTGCCAGAGGGTCTCATTTTCATGGGGACTCCTAAATCACCAAAGAAGAAAGAAGAAAGATTTCCAACATAGCCTGATCAGTGTACTTTCAACTAGTTCTGCTTGTAAGAAATTAAAATGTGATGGAACAGAAGAACTAAAGTTCTTGGGAAGCTTGTCACTTTCACTATCTTCTCTTGCACAAATCTACTCCCCAAGAACTGAGAAGCAGAATTCATAGTAGTAGCAGGATGAAAAGACAGCTCAAAGAAGGGGGAAAAAATCAATGGAAAAAAATCAATGTGAAAGTTGTAAAAGCTATACCAATTAGCTCTCTAATATATGGCCTTTTGAAGTGCCAAAGAGCATTTTTAAGTGCTACTTTTTATTTTTATTCGAATAGACTCACTGCTAATGGTACGGAAGCAATCATGTAAAACCAAAAAGACTAAACCCGAGAAAGAGCTTTCAGAAGCTAAAGGAGTATTTATAGTCTATATGATCGGTGCTTTATATTCACACCCAGTTTTCCTGTGGGCCAACTTTCAATGGATGTGTGAGACTGAGCGTATGTTTTAAACTCTTGAATAGGACAAAATATTCCATAATGTGTTCCTTTTTCTGATATTTTGGAATACATTCATATTCTCTTACTCAAATACATTCCAAAAGAGTACTTTGGGTCATAAAAATAAAAAGAATGAGTACTTTCCTATTATTTTTCAACCCCATTTCAGTTCTTTGATTTCTGTTGGAGACTATAATGAAAAGATTGAAGGAAATTGTGTTCCTTATTCACTGTAAAAAACCTATTTCTTCAATTATTTTTCACATTCTAAATTGATCTAAAAGGTGTCTGCTTGTTTATAGTAATGATAAAAATATATTAGATGATTAAATTGTATGGGTAATTGAAATATAAAAAGTGATGGTAAGGAGGGTGGAAGAATTTTGGATTCCCTATTATAAGGTGCATCAACTACAAGTGAAATAACATAGTATTATTTGAAGGCAGACTCATTTAATGAGGCCAGCATTATCCTAATATCAAAGCTAGAGAAAGACTTTACAAGAAAGGAAATCTACAGATCAATTTCTCTCATAACATTGTTGCAAAAAATCCTCAATAAGAGATTATCAAAATGAATCCAACAAGATATGAGAAGAATTTTTCATTATGATCAAGTGGGATTTATTCCAGGTATGCAAGATTAGATCAACGTTCAAATGCAAATGTAAATCACTACATCTACAGGGTAACCAAGAATTATCTTATATGATTATATCAACTGACCCTCAAAGAAGCATTTAACAAAATACAATGCATTTTATAATAAAAAATTTCAGCAAACTAAGCATAGAGGGGAGTTTTCTCAACTGGATGAGGATTACCTACAAAATAACTATAACTAACACATTTAATGGTGATTAAAGCAAGGTTACAGGATAAAAGGTCAATATATAAAAGCCAATTGTTTTTCTTGACCATTTACAAGAACACCAAAAAATAAATAAAATAAAATAAAAGGAAAAAAATGCTTAAGT
>NW_005355584.1:477576-490805 GCF_000412655.1 Myotis brandtii
CTCTTTGTAAAAATCTACAAAACACTTATGAAATAAATCAAATACCTAAATAAATGTGGAGCTATTACATTCTCTTGTATTGGAATATATTGTTGCAGTGTCAATTCTTATGAATTTGATGTATAGGTTCAACATAATATCAATGAAAATCCCAATAAACTCTTAGTTCTGATTCTAAAGTTTACATAGAAATGTAAACAATATAGAATATCCAACATAATATTGAAGATAACAACAAAGTTGGAAGATTCATCCTATGTGAATGGTAGGCACACACTCCGGTTATCAAATGTCAATTAATGAAAGAAAGAAATCACCAATGGTAAAGGGGGATGGGGAGAGATAGAAGAGGGTAAAGTGGAGATAAATGGTGAGGGAAGGAGACTTGACTTTGGGTGGTGAACTCACAATACAATATACAGATGATGTATTATAAAATTGTACATCTGAAACATATAATTTTATTAACCAATGTAATTTCAATTAATAAAGAATAGATCCATGTGGTAGTGCATTAGAGTTGGAGACATCCATTCGAATTCATGTTTAACTTAAATAGATACAAACCATTATACATACAAATATTTATAGATATATGTATATTTACAGTTAGTATACACATCTATATTTCCTTCATCTACCAGCTTAGGGGGCCTAAAAGAAATGACCATCCCATAGTAATGAGAACACCTAATGCTCCAATTATGGTTTTTATTACCTCCTCAAATAAAAGAAACCTGGGCTTCTTGGAGAAATGGTTGATTGTAGGATTTGGGTAGAGCAAACACAAAATAAGCCTGGAGAACCTTGTAGTATCAGAAAGTATGAAATTGCTAAAAACAAACAAACAAAATGATGGGGACATGTTAAAGGGACGCAGGAGACAATGAAAAAGCTCCCCCAACGGTCAAAGCTGGAACAATTTGAGCAACAACAAAAAAATAGTATTGGATTATAAACCAAAGTATTTTTAAAAATCCATGAGTACATAGCAATATAAATAAATGATTAAATAAATAAGTAAAAGAGGAAAATAGACAAATATTCTATGCATGTGAATTCCAAATAAATTATACAGACACTCTCAACAAAGTGAGCATAACTATTCATTCCTTAATTGTGGACTATGTTTTATAACTTCCTTTTATTTTTATTTATTTTTAAAATATATTTTTATTGATTTTATTTTATTTTTTTCAATGTCTCCCCATTCACAATACAGACCAGGCAAAGAGCCTGAGCTGAGGTGGATAGGGGTTAGTTTACTCTGCCTCCTATTTCTGTACAGTCAGTGTAAGAACACAGCCTGTGGTAAGCACCAGGAGGCCTATTTTTATTGATTTTCGAGAAAAGGGGAGAAGGAGAGAGCAAGAGAAATATCAATAATGAGAGAGAATTATTGATCAGCTGCCTCCAGCATGCCCCACACTGGGGATTGAACCTGCAATCCGGGCAACCCGGGCATAGGCCCTGACCAGGAATCAAACCGTGACCTCCTGGTTCATAGGTCAGCACTCAACCACAGAGCCATGCCAGCCGGGCTAGTAACTTCCTTTTAAAGAGTTCAATATGAAAAGGTGAGTTAAAAAAAGCAACTTTACATTGGAGAGAAATCTGACAAATTCTACCTTGGAGCATTAGCATTAACAGTGATATGACACATTGATGGTATGTACCTTTGACTCGATGGAACGAGAATGGCCTGTTAACTCTGTGGTCTTTCTCCCCCAAATCCATAACTCTAAGCTAATCTTGGGAGAAACATCAGGCAGTAATAATTGAAAGAGGTTCTACAGAATTTGTTAAAATTGTGCAGGATATCAAAACCAAGAATTTTTTGAGAAACTGTTATAGCAAAGAGGAGACTAAGAAAATGAGTAAATGTAATGTGCTATCTTCGATGGGACCTTGATAAAATTTAAGATAATAAAAGATAAAGTATAGACTTTAGTTAATAATAGTGTATCAGCATTAGTTCATTAATTTTGACAAATATATCACTGTAATGTAAATTTTTTAACAATAGGAAAAACAGGGTCTGGAGTATATGGGAACTCTGTACAATTATCACTTTTTTTTCTAAATTTAAAGCTATTCTAAAATATTTAAATTATTATTAAAGAAAATAGGGGGAAATTATATTACATTGTATTAGAGACTATATCTTAAAAAATGACATGTATGAATGTTATAATCAGAAAAAGCTATTTAAGAAACCTAATTACCTGGAAAGAATGCATATTATGTGTAGACTTACAATTACATCTATGCCACCTTTGGCTCTTAGCTACTTTATTTGCTTAAAAAGGACCATTCAATAATATATTAGCTGAGATAATTAAAAATTAATACTATTTCTAAAAGAAAGAAAACTAGTTACATAACTATTCCTGAGATCATCTAAATGAGATTCTCAGCTTTTTACTGACCCCCAACCTGGGTCTCAGCACTTGTTTCCTCATGAATTCTCTGCATTGTAGAATAGAAATAACCACCTTAATTAAGATCACATCACCTTTTTTTGACTATTTTATTGCCCATCCCTTTAATAAGGCTATCCTAGAGTCACAGTTTCATTTTGAAGGGCATATGAAAAGATAAGAAGGAATTTGACACAGATAGCAATTAGATTTAATAAATAATAAGAGAATAATTAGTAGCAGCCAGTTCTATATTTTATAATTTCATACCCCTGGGAAATCAAGTTTTTCCAACTCTGTGGCACATTATCAGTTCCTTACATTTACTCTTTCACAATCTACATGTCATTAGCCAGATAGCTGGTTCTCACAGCAAAAGGGACAAAAACACAATAACAACAAAAATCAGAAAGTAGCAAGGAATAACGCCCATCTTAAGTGTCCCATGTAATGGTAATTCCAAATTTTCCTCTTCATAAGTCTCTATTTGACAAGTTATCTAATGCATATTTTTTGTATAATCACAGAATGTGCAAATAATTATATCTGCTCATTTCTAGCATGTAACTCTGATTTCTATATTATCTCATTGCTTTTGAACTATAATATATATCATTAAATAATAATGATAAAACTAGAGATCTCTTTAATAGCTCTAATTTTGATGAATTTGTCTTATTATTTACCTTAGGTTTGATGGTTTTTCACTTTGAAATAGGGATTTTTTATTCTGCTAAAATTATTATCATACATTTAGTTTTATATAATTTTTAAAATCAAGACTAATTAATTAGTATCTCCTATCAATTTGTTTTCTTTGCTTTCCTCTCCATTTTTTAAAATCCTCAACTCTGAGTGTATTACTGTGGTTCAAGTTTTGGATTTATAGAAAAAGAAACTCTTCTCTTTTTTAAAAAAAATATTTTCTTATTGATTTCAGAGAGGAAGGGAGAGAGATAGAACCATTAATGATGAGAGGGAATCATTGATTGGCTGCCTCCTGCAAGCCCCCCTTTGGGGATCGAGCCCGCAACCCAGGCATGTGCCCTTGACCGGAATTAAACCCGGGACCCTTCAGTCCACAGGACGACATTCTATCCACTGAGCCAAACTGGCTAGGGCAGAGCTCTTTTCTTTCTCTTCCTCTGCATCTTTTTTTAAAAATTATCTTCATTGTTGAAGGTTTTACAGATGACCCTCCTTTCTCCCCCCATTGATCCCTTCATCCCCAGGCCTTCACTGCACTATTGTCTGTGACCTTGGGCCATGCCTGTATACATGTAAATTCTTTGGTTAATCTATTCTCGCTCCCCCCACCCTGAGATTAGTCAGTCTGTTGCACGCTCTCTTTCCCACAAATATACAAGCACTACTACTATCCACTAGAAACAACACCAACTCAATGCACTTCCATTATCAGCAATTTCTGCTTCCTTTGATTCTATATTAATCAGGGTAGATCGATATATTACCAGAAACAACATTGCAGGTGACATTATTGATATTACATGAGAATGAAGGAGCGATTTTATTGAGAACATGGGGTGACATCTGATAACCCACAAAACTCTTGCTGATGCAGTATTGGAGGAAATAACAGATGCTGAACCATTTTTTTCCCCCTGGCTGGCAAAATGCTTTTGGTTTACCCTGATCTTGATAACTTTTCTGTATGAAAAAAAAATCTAGTTGGGTGAAAACAAAAAGACAATGAAATCACCAGGTGTTTGGGTTTGAAGGCTCTTCTTTCATCATTTCTTGTTTTGAATGTAGTATTCTTATTTTTTAAATATTTATGATAAAATTTTCATTTAGAAGACTTCGTTGTAAGCAAAACTAATTTCTTCAGGCATCTAGTGAAGTTGTCCTTATATAATTTGAACAATGTAGAATGTGACCAGTGTCACATTTAAGATTCTGGTTTACACCCTTTCCAGGTAACTAACACCCAATATGGCATTTGTTTTAAAAGGGTAATTACTAGATAATAACCTTTTTGCTGGTAAAGACTTAAGTGGTCTACATTTTTTTCATACCTAACATAATTCTTTCCATTTTGTAGAAATTCCATTATAATTATTGGCTTATTGCTCCTCCTTTTGCTTAATACTAATGTATTCTAGAGCCCATAAACTTTAAAAAAATAAACTACTTTTAACTGCTGTTTGATCTATATTTTGGGTGTTCTAGAAGTTCCTGATGCCCTTAATTGCAGATCAGCAATAAAATAGAAAAGGATATTTCTTTGTAAACTGAAATGTTGACAGGTTTAATGTTAATTTTTGTTGAATTCATTGTTATTTTGTTACTTGAAAGTGTCTGGTATAACACTTTTAAAAAAAATAAAATAAAATGATGGGTGTACTTATCTCAGCGAATAAAATACCCTGAGAAGATTTTTGCGTCACCACATATTCCTTCTGAGATGAAAAGCCAAGGTTGCTGATAGTTCAGCAAGATAATACCTCTTTGTCTCACCGAGGCAGGTGAACAGAGCAGACAAGCCACCGAGCGCCGAGGATTTTGAGCGCTGAGGATTTTAAAAGCAGGATGCATTTCTAGCTGGTTTGGTTCAGTGATTAGAGAGCGTCGGCCTACGGACTGAAAGGTCCCAGCTGCGATTCCAGTCAAGGGCACATGCCTAGGTTGCAGGCTCGATCCCCAGGAGGCAACCAATCAGTGATTCTCTCTCATTGATGTTTCTAGCTCTCTCTCCCTCTCCGTTCCTCTCTGAAATAAATAAAAACATATTAAAAAATAAAAGCAGGATGCAGACAGATATTTGAGCTGCCTTACTCTGAAGTTTATAAGCTATGGGAAAGAATAAATAAGAATGTAGGCTTTTATTTCAAGTTTCTTCCCCAGCTTAGATTGTTTGCAATGGGCTCTGAACATGGCCTGCAATAGCTCGCCCTGCTGTTCCACACAGAGCTGTTGAGCATTGATATTATGGAAAAAAGAATTACCACAAGGATCTCACAACATGTGAAGGCACTTTATCCGATACAGTGTATACAACTAGGTTTAGGCTTTAAGATTTACCATTTGAGGAGACATTGTCCCATTGCTCATCATGCTCATAAACTCTGGCCTCTTTTGTCTGTGATGGGTGAGCCCCTTGCAATGTAATTCCTGACCCAAAGGAAGGAACTTAAGAATTGCAGAGCTGAATTTAAACCCAGGGCTCTTTGATGTTAAGGCTGTGATGTTTCTACAGCTTTATCTTATATAGAGAAACCACAATTGCATTCTATTTTTTAATTTGAACAACTTTTTCAGGAATTTTTTTTATTAGTGTTTGTTTGTTTTTTAAGGGATTGATAAAAGTATTTTTTCTTTCTCATTTATTTCAACCACTGACAAGACTCTAATGAATGCAGGAATCAACACAAAGATATCCACAGAGCGGCAGAAAAATGGTAAATAGTGCAAAGTATCTGCCAGTGTACTCTCAAGAGACAGCTCTCAATGTGGCATTGGTCCAGAGTATCCTTGGTGACTATTTCCTCTCATCCTACAGCAGGAGTATGTGGCAAATGAAGTAGTTTAGACCATTATCTCTCTTAGCAAATATTGAAAGGATCAAAGTTAAAGTCTTTGTTAACATTATTTTTCTGTGATGATTATCACAGCTACAATGCACTAAATGCCGATTGAACACTGTCACTTTCTAACACATAAAATACCGTCAGAAGTGGGTTTTCTAATCCTCAGAGTACTGACCAGGGAACTGAAGCTCAGAGAGGTCAAATCACGTTGCCATCCTACATTACTAGCTCATGTTTTGACACAAATTAAAATCCAGATCTGCTTATTGTCACAGCCTACACTCTTCCCACTTTGCCGCCTTTGAAACCAAAGAAATACAGTGCAGGCATCAGGAGAGGAAGCTAAGCATTGAGGCAACTATCTAATATAAATAGCTTTTATTTGCCTTTCAGTATCTGGTCTGTATAATCTCATTTAAATCACTAGTTTTACAAAAGCTAAGGCCAAGACGACAAGGAGGGAGAGTGAAAAAAGCCTGAGTGAAAAGGAAGTGCCTGCTTTGTATGGAATCAGGGAAGGAGAGAAAGGTCACGTTGCCAGCTGGTGCTATGCTGTCTGTCATCAGGTTTTATAATATGGTGTAAACACTAGGGTCTGTGACACTGAACAAGGAGGGAATAGCTTATTATCTCCAAAAATAGCACGAATGCCAAGCAAGTTTAACTGCCTTAGCCTCAGGAAATTTCTGCTTCTCTAAGAATGTAAGGTCACATTAAATTATTTAGAAACTTAAGGCTTGAATGTATCAAAAAGCTAAGTCTCTGTGCATTATTTTGATGATGGTTGGGTAGGACTTTCCCTGTTCCTTTTTTTTTTGTTTTGTTATTGAATTTATTGGGGTGACGTTGGTTAATAAAATTATACAGGTTTCAGGTGTACAATTCTATAATACATCTTCTGTATATTGTATTGTGTGTTCACTACTCAAGTCAAGTCCCCTTCCATCACCATTTATCCCCCCTTTACCCTCTCCTACCTCCCCCACCCCCTTTCCCTCTGGTAATCACCATACTATTGTCTACATCTATGATTTTTTTTTCTTAATCCCTTCAGTTTTTTTACCCAGCCCCTCAACTCACCCCGCTTCTAACAGTGGTCAGTCTGTTCTCTATATCTATGAATCTGCTTCTATTTTTGTTTGTTAGTTTATTTTGTACATTAGATTCCACATATAAGTGAAATCATATGGTATTTGTCTTTGGCTTAATGCTCTCCAGGTCCATCCATGATATCGAAAAGGTGAGAGTTTCTTCTTTTTTATGGCTGAATAGTATTCCATTGTGTAAATGTACATTAGCTTTTTAATCCACTCATCTACTGATAGGAGAACATATTCACCCATGATACATCTGGAAAGAGGTTAATATCCAAAATTTATAAAGAACTGATACAACTCAACACCAATTAAAAAATGGGCAGAGGACCTGAATAGACACTTTTCCAAAGAGGACATATAAATGACCAAAACACAAATGAAAAGATGCTCAACATCACTCATCACCATAGAACTACAAATTAAATGAGATATCACCTCATGCCTATCAGAATGGCTATCGTCAATAAATCCACAAATGACAAGTGCTGATGAGGATGTGGAGAAAAGGGAACCGTCATGTACTATTGATGGGAATGCAGATTGGTGCAAGCACTGAGGAAAGCCATAAGGAAGTACCTCAAAAATTTAAAAGTCCACTTCTGAGAGTATATCCAAAGAAACCGGAAGCATTATATGCACCCCTATGTTCACTGCAGCATTATTTACAATAGCCAAGATTTGGAAGCTGCCCAAGTGCCCACCAGTAGACCTTCTGTGTTCTTCAGTTCAATTTTTATAGATTTCTAATATTAAATCAGATGCTGAATTATAAAAAATGAATACAATATTCTACAAGTGAAAAGATGAACTATACATGTATTATTGAAAAACCTACTTGGCATATTCCTCTGAATTTAAAAATAAAGAAGCTATCTCCCAGACAAAGGTTGTCTATGAAATATCATTCCATAGGGAAGACTTGAAATGAAATTATAAATCCCCAAACAAAGATTTTATTAGAGTGGAAATCCTGGCACAATCTTAACCACAGAAGCAGAATGCTTCAAAGGCTAGGATGAACATAGCTCTATAAGAATCTTAAACAATTAATAAACAGAGGAAAGAAAACATTAATTAAGGATAATTTTATGTCTGTTCATATTGATTTCTCATTAAAATGATTATGTTTCTCTGTTGCAAAATTAATTTTGATAATTTTCCTTGAGAACCTGTATAGTTCAAAACAATTCTAAAGAAAGTTTCTGACTTGGGAAAGCTTTTCTATTTAAAATAAAGCCTATTTGTTTTTTTGTTTGTTTTCTTTTGTGTGTGTGTTTACAGAAAAGAAAAATACTCCAAAACTTGGATTTGACAAATTCTGTGACATTTTCTTCAAAAGAAGGAGAAAGAGATGTATAGGCAATATCCATTCCCTCATTTTTAGTTTCCATATGTCTCCTACCTAAACTGACTGCAACTTATCAGTGCTTTTTGGAAGTGTTCCACAGCACTGAATGGTGTGTACTCTTCCCTCATGTTAATGTCAATGGTATAAAAGGAATGATCAAATTTGATGTAAAGGTGGAGCATCATTGAGTAAATATCTTAGTATAATTCTTTTAAACATGTTAGGCAATCTGTTCTTTCCAACTTCAGAATCACTAACTCAGAAAATGTCTTTAATTTCTGATGTTCAGCAAGATTTGTATGTTTCTTTCTCCTAGAATTAAAACCATAATTTAACTCATGTGATTACTCCATTACTTATTGAGACAATCTCTCTATGACAGTGTAAACTAATTATACTGCTACATGGGTTTGCCTTAAAAGTAGAATTGATCAATGAGTGATAGACTGACACTGACAATCAGTTTTTTTTTTTTCTGTTAGAGCAAGTGGCTATTATATATTAATCCAAATATAAGTTTGAGTTGATTCTTCTCAAAATCAAAAATTTCATGATTCATTTTAGATACATATCCTCAATTTATCGATTTCTAAATTTTTAGTAATTGTTGTGGCTATTTCTGACCTATATCTATATCTATTTACTTTAAGAGGGCCTTAGGTGATTGATTTTGATCATTCTCAGCATGTGGCATGAAAAACATACTTTGTTCTTAATTAGAGTCATACAGAGTTTGCATCATAGAGGGGGAAATCTAAATCTGTTTTGCTTCTATTAAGCTAGGTAAAAGAACCCTTTCAAGTATGTTATCTTATATTTATACCTGCTCTAATAAGTTTGGAAGATTAAGGGCATTGCTTCTTGAGCAAAGTTAAAAAGAATCTGATTGTTTTCTAGTAAATATTACAAATAGTGTTCTCCATGGCTGCCATGGGTGTCACACATTGCATTTTTCCATGCTTTTTAATTTTAAACTAGAAGTCCGGTGCATGAAATTTCATGCACTGGGGGAGGGAAGTACCTCAGCCCGGTCAGCACCCTTTCACAGTCCCAGAACCCTCAGAGGATGTCCAACTGATGGCTCAGGCCTGCTCCCCATGGGCCGCTGTGCTTGCAGCCATCAGCCTGGTCTTGTGGCTGAGTGGAGCTCCCCCTGTGGCTCCCCCTGCAGTTCCTGCATTGAGCATCTGCCTCCTGGTGGTCAGTGCATGTCATAGCGACCTGTGGTTCCTGGTCCTTCTGCTGTTAGGGTCAATTTGCATATTACCCTTTTATTGTATAGGATAAGAGGATGACATAAATTGCCAATCCATGTAATTCCACTAAATTGAATTTTAACCAAACTCTACAAAATACAATTAGGAAAGGCGTCTAAAGATTATTCAGGCATATTGATTCAAATGAACAGCCATGTTTTATAGCATGCACCCTCCATGGAAGTCCCCAGTGGCACTAAAAAACAATAGTCACCCTTACTGGTGACTCCTGTAGCTGTCACACAGAGGTCCTGGGAATACCTCAGGTAATATAGGAATTCCTCCTGCAACATCCCTGAAAGGTGCTCACCCAGTCTTGCTTCCCCACTGAGGGCCTCTACTCTTGTTTTCCTCTACTTATAATAACTGTGACTTTAGATCTTTGCATGGCTAGAGCTCTATCTTTAGGTCTTTGCTCAAATATTACTTCCTCATAGACCTTCCCTGACAAGTGAAAGAATGAAAAACAACAGAAATTTACTTTCTCACAGTTCTGAAGGCTAAAAGTCTGAGATCAAGGTGTTGGCAGGTTTGGTTTCTCCTGAGGCTTCTCTCCTTGGCTTACAGATGGCTTTCTTCTCACTGTGTCCTCTCACCTGGTCTTTGTTCTGTGCACATCCCTGGGGTCTCTTTGTATGTCCAAATTTCCTCTCTTTATAAGGACAACAATCAGATTGGATTAAGATCCACACCCTAAAGATCTTATTTTGGCTTAATCACCTCTTCAGGGCTCTATATCCAAATATAGTAACATTCTGAGAAAGTGTGGGTTAAGACTTTACCATGATTTTTGGGGCGACACAATTCAATTAATAACACCATTCTTTGCCAAAAGGCTTCTTTCTACTTTCTGGATTCCCACAGCCCAACACCTCCTTCTATCTCAAGACGTGTCTTTGCAGCATAATAACGTGCCCCTCACTACATGATATTTAATTGAACTTATTGAAAATGCATGCTAATACACTGTGGCAGATGAGAAAATATGCCTCTCAGATTTCCTACTGCAGTAAGTCTAATTTGACTGATGGCCTCAACTGTGGTGCTTTGATTTCTTCCCTGCATGTATAGCAAGGTGACCTCCCCCTGGCTCTTCCCAGCCAATGACTGTGTGGAAAGGATACTACTATGGCAGGTTCTTTGTTTCATGAGATACACTACTCCTTGGCTGAAGACTTTGCTTGAGGAACCCTGTCCCCCCACCCCCAATCAGTCTCATTAAATTGTCTTCAAACTACACTGAAGTCAGACCTTCCTTTTTTCCCTCTCTTTCGCAGGTTGAGATCTGCACTTGAGGCTGACACATCTCCCCATCTCCTCTGACTCCCAGCTCAGTTTTCCTCCCAGACATTTTTTCCAATGGCCTCTAGCATGTTTATTCATCTTGACATCTTCTTGCAGGACCTGGACAAATTACTTCCACGTGTATGAATCATAGAGGTCTTCTCTTTTCTGACAATATGACTTAAACTGAAAGAATGCATTCAAGAGTAGAAATTCTAGCAGTCAATGGGAAATATACTAAGTATCCTGGAAATAATAAAGACATAACAAGTACAATATAGATTTAGGGAAAGTATATTTCAGTGTTTTGAATAAATTAAGCATTTTAAAATATTTTATGTTCCACAAAATTTTATTCTGATCAGAGGATATTTTATTCATCTTTAGAGTTAAACTAAACATAGTTTTTCCTATGAAAATAACAACAAATTGACAGGAGTCCAGAGGAATAAGACCATATGTTCGGGAGAAGAACCTTCCATTTGAGCCTCCATACCTCTATCAGCAGAAGTAAAATGGGAACTATTCCAGATAGTCACAGCCTAATTACCACTGTCTACTTCAAGATTAGCCAGAACTAATCTCATTAAGCCCATTACCTGTTTATGTCAATCACCACAAGGAGTCCCAGACTTCTAACATTTCCCCACTGCACACATTTAAATCACTATGCATGTCTGTATTTTCTCTCTTCTGTCCCTGTCTTCCATCTTCCCTAACTCCTAAAACCTCTCCAGTGAGCATTCTGGAATTTATGGTCCATCATAAATAAAACTCCCATGTTCTCTTCTCAAAAAATTAGCTTTAAGTCATTCTAAACGAAACTGAAATCTCCCTTAAGGATGCTGCTTCCTCTGCAGGCACTCAGGTAGAAGCTGTTTTGTCTCCCTCAGCCCTCATCCCCCTTGACCTGAATTTGGGTAAATGTTGCCTTTGTTCTCCTTGTTCTATGTAATTTCTCTATGGTTCTAAAACTCTGTAATATTGATTAAAAGTCCATTATCACTTTGACCCACATAGCTCCTGTCACTCACTAAGTTGGTTCTAACCATGTGGTCTCCTTAACTTTACAAAGACTCACCAGCCCTAACCGGTTTGGCTCAGTGGATAGAGCGTCGGCCTGTGGACTAAAAGGTCCCAGGTTCAATTCTGGTCAAGGGCATGTACCTTGGTTATGGGCACATCCCCAGTAGGGAGTGTGCAAGAGGCAGCTGGTCGATGTTTCTCTCTCATCGATGTTTCTAACTCTCTATTCTTCTCCCTTCCTCTCTGTAAAAAAATCAATAAAATATATTTAAAAAAACAAAAAACAAAGACTCACCAGAAAACTATATTCTCAGGGTCATAGTATTTTTTATTCCCTCCCCAATAACATGCTCTCTGTAAATTTTTGGAGATTAAACCCTTATCGGTGATATCATTGGCAAATATGTTCTCCCATGCAGTGGGTCTTCTTGTTGTTTTGTTGATGATTTCCTTTGCTGTGCAAAAGCTTTTTATTTTGATGTAGTCCCATTTGTTTATTTTTTCTTTAGTTTCCATTGCCCTAGGAGCAGTATCAGAGAAGAAATTCCTTCGGCATATGTTTGCGATTTCACTGCCTGTGGATTCCTCTAGTATTTTTATGGTTTCCCGTCTTACGTTTAAGTCTTTTATCCATTTTGAGTTTATTTTTGTGTATGGTGTGAGTTGGTGGTCTAGTTTCATCCTTTTGCATGTATCTGTCCAATTTTCCCAACACCATTTATTGAAGAGACTGTCTTAACTCCATTGTATGTTCTTGCCTCCTTTGTCAAATATTAATTGAGCATACTGGTTCGGATCGATTTCTGGGTTCTCTATTCTATTCCATTGATCTATATGTCTGTTCTTGTGCCAGTACCATGCTGTTTTGAGAACAGTGGCTTTGTAATACAGCTTGGTATCTGGTATTAAGATCCCACCTATTTTTTCTTCTTTCTCAGGATTGCTGCAGCTTTTCAGGGTCTTTTTTTATTCCAGATGAATTTTTGGAAAGTTTGTTCTATGTCTGTGAAATATGATGTTGGTATTTTAATGGGGAGTGCACTGAATCTATAGATTGCTCCAACATTTACAGGGAACTCATACAACTTAACAAAAGGAAGATAACCAACCCAATCAAAAAATGGGCAACGGACCTAAATAGAGACTTTTTGAAAGAAGACAGAAGGAAGGCCAAGAGACATATGAAAACATGCTCAAAGTCACTAATTATACGAGAGATGCAAATCAAAACGACAATGCGGTATCATCTC
>NW_005355584.1:491142-530799 GCF_000412655.1 Myotis brandtii
CTGATGAACAAAAACAGATCCAGAGACAGAGAAGCATCGATCAGACCATCAAACCTCAGAGGGAAGGTAGGGAAAATCCAGCCCGCCTCAGTGTACTTTCTTAGTGACACAATCTGTCTCCAGTCGAGATTGTAATCCCTGAAATTTCCATGATGCTAGTAACTCTGGAGAAGTGTCTGAAGCACAGAAGTTCTTCACCCTGTCTATAATCCCAGACTTTTCTACCAAGCTTTATATCAAGACCAAGTGTCTTGCTTAGGCACAAAAATTAATCAGATAAAATGTTAATTTCTCATTTTCCCCTCTCAACTGACTTTTTCTTTGTTATCTCTTTATCATATATTTTTTTGTATGGGGGTAAGGGGGAGAGATCAACCAAAGGACTTATATGCAACCATATAAGCCTAACCAATTGTCACAGATAACAGTGGGGGGGGGGGGACAGGGGGTAACGTAGGGATAAGGACACATATGTAATAACTTAATCAATAAAAAAATTTTTAAAAAATGCTCTCAAATATCTGCCTAATTTGGCCTGCTCCCTCATCTTACTTAATTTTTCAAATCAAATTGCAAAGAAACATGTCTACAATATTTAAAATTGCAACCACCATTCATTACATTCCTTATAATTCATTGCTTAAATTTTCTCCATGTACCTTTTTTATTGGTGTCCTCCATCAGAATTTAAACTTCAAAGACACAGATTATGGTATTCACTGTTTATAACCAGTGTGTTGTATAACCAGTGTCTGCTACAGAGTAGGTAGTCAACAGATATTTATTGAATGAATACAATAAGTTGAATTTATTGAAATTATAATATTCCTCCCCTCCCCCAAGAAAGATGATTTAAATATTCTTTTAGGAAAAATAACATTACCTCTGTTTTATTCAACATCTTTCTATTGTATTTTCTTTTCTGTTATGCTCCTTATGCTCTAATACATGCATAAATAAAACACAATATATTACCTTGAAGGATTCAATTTCTAACTATGTAGACATAAGTATATGTAGATATCATAATGATAGGAATAAATATTTTTGCATATTTAGGTTTTAATTTCCTCCAGCAACGCTATGGAGAATAGATTTGAGAGGGACAAAACCAGAGACTGGGAAAAATCATATTTAAAAGAAAATACAAAAAATATGTGATAAAGAGATAACAAAAAAAAAGTCAGTTGAGAGGGGAAAATGAGAAATTAACACTTTATCTGATTAATTTTTGTGCCTAAGCAAGACACTTGGTCTTGATATAAAGCTTGGTAGAAAAGTCTGGGATTATAGACAGGGTGAAGAACTTCTGTGCTTCAGACACTTCTCCAGAGTTACTAGCATCATGGAAATTTCAGGGATTACAATCTCGACTGGAGACAGATTGTGTCACCGAGAAAGTACAAATGAATGGAATTTCCGCACACTAAGGCGGACTGGATTTTCATTAAATTAGGAGGCAGGTCCATGCCCATTAACTCCATGGGGACCAACACTGACCTTCTAGAGTTTGTTTAGGAACCAGGGAAGCAGTGGAAACAGGGGTAAGGTTAAGTGTGCTGAGTTGGTGATAGACCATCTTTAAAAAACTGATTTGTTAAATGTCTGAAAGGAACATTGGAGATTTAGGCTAATCTCATTTTTTCAGGTGGGACAACATTCCTCCACCACAACCACCCCTGCCTAACCCCCACCCCCAGGGAAGAGGGGACCTGCCGCAGACACACAGCTGGTCCCCCAGAGACCTAGGACTAGAATACTGGTCTCTGACACTCTGTCCAGTGACTTTCCCATCACACCAGGGAATCCAGGTTCCCTCAGCTTTAATGATAAAAGTGGTCACAAGATGGTCATCAAGTGATTGAGAAACATCCATGTGGCAGAAGAAGAACCTCTCTTCAGTCTAATCTAGTTGAACATCTGCTGTGTGCCATGTGCTAGGTCAGGGTTTTCATATGTAATCCTCTCAAACAGCCTTACTTGATGCCAATTATCCCAATTTAAAGATTGGAAAACTGAGGCTCAGACTGACAAAAATGCTTGGCCAAAGCCTCCCTGCTGAGCATTCACAGAGCTGGAATTTGAACACAGGACTCTCTGACTCCATAACCAACATTTTGAGTTATTGGAGAGTCTATAGTTCTGATCAGATTCATCTCACAAGCCATGTTGGTTATATCTGCTTGACATGGCTCCTCCAAAAGGAGTTTTTGGCTGAGTTCAAGGTCAGAGAGGAGTGCTGTGATGGATTAGTGGAGTCTGCCACAGGAGTGCACAGGTAGCATATGAGTGCCCTGTATTTGTCATTGTGCTGAAGCCCACATATGCCAAGACCCACTGCATCACACCTTAGGATTTGTCCCTGAGGCTGCCTGCTCTTGCCTGTGATGGTCATGCAGTCTAGTCCTATTCTAAAAAATATAAAAAAAAATAAAATAAAAATAAAATAAATTAAAAAAATTTTTTTAAAAGTCTGGGATGGAAAAATAAATGTGGAGTTCTCAATATGTCTGTGGTAATTTAAACTATAAGAACAAATGAGACAGCCCAGGATAATATACAAAGTCAGAATAATAGTGAAGCAAAGAATAAAACTATGAGAATAAGAACTTGGAACACTTGTAAAAAGGGGAATAATTTAATAGAGAAAATAAAATGTCAGAAAGTCCATCCCCATAAAAGACGGCATAGTGCACAGTGTGGTATAATGTAAACCAAGAGAATAGGGAATGTCAAGAATGAAAAAGCAAGCAGCATTCCCAACCATGGGAGATAAGCTCAGTCCAGACAGCAACATTTCCATTGGATACAAACTTAGGCAACTCAGTGACTACCTAAGCTGTTTCAGTGCCATGGAGAGAGAAGCAGCCAGCCTGCAGGGCATTGGGTGTGGCAACAAAGCTTTATTTAATTACAAATAAAAATAAGAGTGATAAGCTTGAATACATTTAGATGCTAAGAGGAAGAAGTACAAAGGGGAATGTTAAAGATGCAGTAGAGTAATTAACAGAGGGTGGAGCATTGTGAAAACATTGGAGTGAAATAAAGAGCTGAATTGAGGGGGCTAAGAGGAATAGTAGTGATTTTAGGTGTGGATGTAAATTGGCTTCTAGGAAGAACACTGGATAGTTGGTGTAAATTGACTCTGATAGTCTCATTTTTTTATTTAATAAAGGAGCTAAGTTTTTTGCTGATAATTGTAGGTAGATAGAGGGTTTTCATACTAAGCATCAGACATCTGTAAAATGTTGGAATATTCATAGAAGGAGATGGAAGAGGATGATAGCATAGAACAAGTAATAGGAATAAAGCCACTAATTTCTTGGGGATCCAAACTGCACAGTTGTGTAATATCCTCCAATAAACCTCAGCTGTCCACATCTGCCAGTGATAAGCCCAGCATTGCCATTGAATCTGAGTCAAATTTTTCCTAGGAAAGTGCAGTAAAATAAATATCACAAGATAATTGAGAGACCTGAGGTGAAGGAAGTAGAATCAATGATCTGGGTGGGCCAGGAAAGGAAGAGATGCCAGCAGGAGTTGATAGATTAGAAAAGGATAAAGGAATTGAAAAATATTTAGGCTTTCAAGCAAAGAGTAGAAATAACATGTGTTAAATCATGAGAGAATTGGAAGGTTGAGAATTTAAAGTCAGAGAGAGGGTATAGACTTTCTCAGGTAGATTTGTTCCAGATCATTTCACATTCCAGAAATTGGTAATGAGAGGGGTAAATTTTGTGAGACTTAAGGATGTCCATAAATTTGAGGATAGGTAAGATTTGGGACCCAAAAGAAGAAGAAAAAAAGAAAAGAAAAACAACAACATAGAAATGTCCTAGTTTAAATTCTAGATAAGAAATCTGACTGAGAGAAATAACTTGTTTGAAGTCACAAAGCTACTAATGGTAGAATCCTGAATAGAGTAAAATCCTTTTGATGACTAAAGTAGATTTTTAAAAATATTGGCTCTTGTTACCTAATATTGGGGAGTATGTTGATGATTCTTTTTTTCTCTGAAATTTAGGAATCAATCACCTGAGGTAAGTGCTGGTATCTTTGTGAACAATATATCTTAGAAAAAATGAAGCAATAGTAAAAAGATTTAAAATATGCTTTTTCTTTGCTCATGACTTCATTTGTGATTAATAGCCCCCTTTCCCATTTGCATATATACCTTATGAATGAAGAAGTTGTTAAGTGAGATATTTGGATGAAATTTATTATTGTCTTGTATTACTTTCAAATACTAGCCAATGAGGAAATGTGATAAGTATATTATTTTAAAAACTCTTAAATTTGCATATTGAGTTGTAAGTATTTTGATAGTGTTGTTGCAAATATTTTTTCCATGTTTTCTATGTGTATTGAAAGTTATTCTAGAATTTCAGAGTTGGTGTGTTACGTGCTGATTATATATCTCTTGTAAAAAGAAAAGTACTTTAGCAGCAGTGTTAACAAGCTATGCTGTGTACAAATGTGCACGTGTTATCATCACTTTGACAACAGGTGTCTTTTCTCTGTGGAGAACACAGAACAGGTGCCACAACTTGCTGAGCTGACTTTCACTGTACGTTTTTAGTTAGCTTTCAGGAGATAAATACAATTGCCTCCTCACCTCCCAAAGAAGGAATTTCATAAGCACATGGCAAATGACTATGACTAATATTATAAAATCAATTGTCACATGATTTGTGTAGGGAGTGGCTATAGGGTAAAGCCTCAGACTGACCTGTTAGTAAAGCCACAAACAAGTCTTAGCTTAGAGGGCACAGCCCTCTTAGTATAATTAAGCTTGACCTTATGATGCTCCCTAGATCCTATCTGGGTAGCTAATGGGCTATGGGAGGTGCAGCAAGTGCTGCCAAACAAGTGAAACTCACAAGAACATTGTAACTATGGTGACCACTGCTTTGGTTACCTCTGGCTATAAAATAAAGGCTCAGCTTGCTGTCTGGATCTTTCTCTGTAACTTCAGCCAGGCACAAGAGATCTACCTAGAGTAGACCCAGCTTATTCTCTTTGTCTGTCTTTCCTTTAATCCTTCTCTGCCCCCACTCAGTCTCACCAAACCCTTGGTTGTGCTGGTCTGGCACATGTGGCGCCCAATGTGGGGAAGGACACTCCAGTGAAGCACATGCAGAAAATAAAAAGGAAGGTAAGGAGCAAAGTTTAGTAATAACTAGGTGTAAAACATGTGAAATTCGGGATCGCAGGAAAATAATTTGTATGTATTCATGCTTAAGGCTATGCTCCAAGCATGGGGCTGTTCTGTGAGGTATCAACAGCTTTTTGATTTGTTGGATTTTGTAAGTAAAACCTGCCAATGGTTTCCCGAGGAAGGAAAGGTAAATGTAGAGACATGGGAGAAGGTAGGAAAGCAACTTAGATGATTTTCTAGCTGAAGGTCCAGGGAGAATTCCTCTCTCTACTTTCACTCTGTGGTCCCTAATTCGTGACTGCCTAGAGCCCACTCCCAAAAGGGAATGGATGAATGTGGCAGGGGAACTAAGATGGATAGTGGAAGGTTACCAGAGGCTTAATATTGTTGCAAAGGCTTGTCTCTCACCTAGAGACTACTTATTATGGAAGTATTATATTCGTGTTTGTGCTGACATTGGATCAGCCTACGTTTGGGGAATAGTATTAGCCACCGCACTAAAGGGGATGTTACTCACTGGTCAGCAGAAAAAGAAAGGGGGCTGCTTTAACTGTGGCAAACTAGGGCATTTTGCTAAAAACTGTAATGTTAGAAATAGAAGTCAAAGGGTTACAGGGAGTAGAAACAAGAAACCTGGACTATGTCCAAGATGCAGGAGAGGAAAGCATTGGGCAAATGAATGCCGCCCCAAGACTCATGTAGATGATAATCCAATGCCCCCTAGGCAGGGAAACTTCAAGCAGGGCCAGCCCCGGTCCCAGCAAACAGTGGGGTCCTTATCCTTGACTCCACTGCAGCCTTTCCAGCCAACTCAGTAAACCTTTATCATTCCACCCCGGGAATCGCAGGATTGGCAAGTTCTACCTGGGGTGATAGACCAGGACTCAGGCAATAGTGGAAAGAGCCAATCCTACTCTTAAAATGCAACTATGAAAACAAAAAAGTGGGAGAAGAATGTTATGCGTTAAATTTTTTGAATTACAATGCAGAGAGTTGTATAGTGGCCAAAAGACATCTGACTTCCAGTGCAATAGTCTCTACCAAGGTAGCCCGGTGGAAGGATGCACAAGCCAGACAAGAGTTTTACCAGATCTAGTAATGATGTGGGAAAGAGGTTGTGTTTTGTATCTTTCCAGAAGGAGCAGTGCAGCCAATTTGGGTACCAGAGCATTATGTGCGTCACCACAATGGACCCAGAGAATCTCCTTGTCCCTTCGTTCAAAAGACGGAGAGTTGCCCTGATGACAGCAAAGCAGAAAAAAGAAGAAAAGGAAGGCTATGCAAGGGACATAAGTGCCAACATGGGGTGAGCTGAAGAAGTTAACAACTGAGGCCCAGCAGATGGTAGAAAAGAAAGAAGTGGAAGCTACTCCCTCCACCATGTTTCTGGCTATGCTAGCATTGGTTAGCTGCCAGTCTTGTGCAGCCAAGTCCAAGGACTCTTGAGTAAATCAGCAAAAGAAACTTTCATTTAGTAGAAAAATGTTACTGTAGTTTGATTTCTCTCCTATTGCTGTGTTGCATTGGCATTGTTTTGTTAATAGCCATGCCTGGGTTTTGCATTGGCATTGTTTTGTTATTGTTTTAATAGCCAGAGTTTTGTTCTTGATGTTTAAGTTTTACTTTCATTATAGTAGCTTAAAAACAAAAGAAGGGTGAGATGTAGGGCGTGGCTATAGGGTTAAGCCTCGGACTGACCTGTTGGCAAAGCCACAAACAAGTCCCAGTTTAGAGGGCACAGCCCTCTTAGCATAATTAGGCTTGACCTTATGACGCTCCCTAGATCCAATCTGGGTAGCTAATGGGCTGTGGGAGGTGCAGCAAATGCTGCCAAAACAAGTGAAACTCACAAGAACATTGTAACTATGGTGACCACTACCTTGTTTACCTCTAGCTATAAAATAAAGGCTCAACTTGCCTTCTGGATCTCTCTCTGTGGCCTCATCCAGGCACACGAGACCCATCCATCTAGACCCAGCTTATTCTCTTTGTTTGTCTTTTCTTTAATCCATCGCCCCTCTTCCCCACCTCCCCCTCAGGATCACCAAACCTTTGACTGTGCTGGCCCAGCACAGATTTGAATTCAGCACATCTTGACTCTTTATAGCAGTGGTTCTCAACCTTGGCTGCACATTAGAATCACCTGGGAATCTTTTTAAAATCCTGATTTCTGGGCCTCACCTTCCGGAAATTCTGTTTCTTTGTTATGGGGTGCGGCCACAACATTAAGAGATCTCTGGTCCTGGCCACTGTGCCATCCCCCAACGTCATCTTCTTTGTTCAGTTGTCGATTTCTGCATCTCTTTCTGGTATATCTAGGATGGTTAATCTCCACTAAATATGCAATCTAGTCTCACTGTCAAGAAAAGTTCTGAACAAACCAACCTTCAGGCATAATGTATTTAAGGCATTAAACTCATTCATCCTGGCCACTGATATATTCTGTTTTACACTAAAACACCATGAAACTCATTACCAGTTACTCTGATATAGTTACCCAGTTGATATTTCCTTTATTCCTTTATCCTTGACTATTCTGTTAGTCTTTATGATCAGGAATAATGTCTTCAATCTTTTAGTTTCTACCCAGAACATTGATTATTCAAATTAGTAGACAGCAAATGTTTCATTAAACATTTGTTGAATGAATGAATGAGTAGAGCCTGTGCAGGAATCAATAAAAACTTGGTGGAGATGCATAGGTTGCCATTGTGCCTGTTTTCCTTCTGATCAGAGGGCCCTGTGATTGGTGAGGAATGGATCTGCCAGAGGAAATCCTGCCCTCTCTATGTGATAAAGGGAAAGAAGAAAGAGTCTTATTATGAACTAGAGGCCCGGTGCATGGATTTGTGCACCAGTGAGATCCCTCTGCGTGGCCTGTGCGGATCGGGCTGAAACTGGCAGTCCAAAATCCCCGGAGGGATGTAGTAGTGCATGAAGTGGCAGGCGGCCAGGGAGGAGCTTAAGCCCGGGACAGGTGCTGCACCACTTTAACTCATCCTTGCCCTGCTGCGCCTGCTGCCACCGCTTGGTAGGCTCATTGCCTCTTTGCTGTGGTCTCCGTACCCGTCCTAGGGCAATGTCAGCTCTCCTATGACTGAGAAGTAGCTGCGGGCTCACACCTAGTTAGTCCTGATGCCAGTCCTGTTCCTGGTCCTGGTCTGGATGGGGGAAGGGCTCATGGGGGGAGTGTCTGTGGGAGAGGCTCATGCCGCCACAGCTGTGCTTCCCAGCAGTGAACCCAGAGTCTAGTGCCTGTGGGTCAGCTGAGTGGCGTTCTCACTGTGGGAGCACACTGACCACCAGGGAGCATCTCCTGCATTGAGTGTCTTCCTCCTGGTGGTCAGTGTGCATCATAGCAACCAGTCGAATGGCCAAATGGTCGCTTAGGCTTTTATATTTACATATATAGATAAACTACCCAGCATTCAATAATGTTGCTAGTTGTAAGTGTAAACATGGCAACATAAACTTTTTAAAGCAACAAGGGAACCTTAAGCTTATTCACAATTTATCCTTTATACAAAAGAGGCTCCTAAAAATGAAAAAGGTCAAGTTATTTGCCTAAATTGCAATAGAATTGAGACAGAAGCCAAAGATTCCTGACTCACTATCCAAATCTCTTTCCATTGTGAGTACATTTACTTTACGGCATTAGTGATAAACTAAGCTAATAATGTTTAAATTTTTATATTTCCTGAATGGTGATTAAATTTTTAATGTGTTATGACTGTACCACAAAATCATGAAAAACCTTTGCAAGGATGTATGATTTAAACTGCGATTTTATGATAGGACGCTCTTTTCTTGATACTGACGGGGCTTACTATAACCTTTTTGCAATGGAATTTCTGATCAGCCTGACAGATTTTATACAACAGTAAATGTAAAAATTTTGAGCAAATACTCCCTCAATTCCCAAAGCAACAACTTAAAAAAGGAAAACAACGGATGTCACAGGAGGAGCCTATAGGAGCCTGTGTGTGTGACCTGGTGGAACTTTGCACTCTGACATCATAGGAGGCAGGAAAGCATTTGTGTTACTGCCCCCGGGTGAAACAGTCCCTGAGAGTCACTTAGAGAGCTGCTGTGGGTGTCACTCTTCGCTCTTTGCAGCCCCGAGGAGACTCCTTAGCGCACTTGCAGCAATAAAAGAAAGAATCAATTCAACTTTGGAGATAAGGAGGGCCACGAAGACATTTTGCTTCACATTGCTCAAATTTATTACTGTACTGAACGCTGTTGTGTTCGTTTGCCAGGGCCCTCAGAACAAAGCTCCACAGACTGGTGGCTTAAACAAGACATGTTATTTCTTCAGACAGTGCTACCTGGACAGGCTCCCTGTGGAGAAGGATCAGGGACTGAAGACTTCACAGTCCTCACCCTCAGCTTTGTTTACACAGCTGCCTGCTCCAAGCTCAGGGCCCAGCCCTTCCTTCCACACCCTTTCCTTCTCCAAGGAAGAATGATAGGGCAATGACCACCTTGCAGACAGCTGGGTCATTAAAACATATCAGGCAGGACTTGATGACTGTGTTCTTGGCCAAATACTGGGCCTAAACAAGGCACAATTCTTCCTAATCCCTGCAGCTCAGTAATCCCGGGACAAGAAAAATGACCTTTTCCTCTCCCCAAAGTTGTCCGTTTTCCTGCTTTCAGCATGAATGGTAGTTCTTTTCAGGGAAGAACTTGCTATGCTTTCTTATAAGCTCTGGACAAAATCGTCAGGCAGGTGCCATCCTAATATATAAAAAGCCAGGGGCCGTCACAACCGAAACAACCAGATGAATGACCAAACAGCAGGCTGTGTGGGGTGTTCAGGCCGGCAGGAGGGTTAGTGAGGGATAACCAAACGACTGTACAGCAGGCTGCATGGGGAGACCAGGCAGGCAGGGGGGTTAGTGAGGGACGACCAAATGACTGAACAGCAGGCTGTCTGGGGAGACCAGGCCAGCAGAGGGGGGCAGTTGAGGGTGACCAGCAGATGAATGACCAAACAGCAGGCTGTGTGGGGTGTTCAGGCCGGCAGGAGGGTTAGTGAGGGATAACCAAACGACTGTACAGCAGGCTGCATGGGGAGACCAGGCAGGCAGGGGGGTTAGTGAGGGACGACCAAATGACTGAACAGCAGGCTGTCTGGGGAGACCAGGCCAGCAGAGGGGGGCAGTTGAGGGTGACCAGGCCGGTGGGAGGAGCATGGCAAGAGGGGGCAGATGGGGACAACCAAGCTGGTGGAGGGGGGGCATTAAGGGGCAACCAGGCCCGCAGAAGGGGGCAGTTAGGAGTGACCAGGCCGGCAGGGGGTGGGGCAGTAAGGGGCAATCAGGCCAGCAGGCAGAGGCAGTTAGGGGTGATCAGGCTGGCAGGGGAGTCAGCTGGGAGTGACCAGGCTGGCAGGGGGGGCAGTAAGGGGCAATCAGGCCAGCAGGCAGAGGCAGTTAGGGGTGATCAGGCTGGCAGGGGGGCCAGTTAGCGGTGATCAGGCAGGCAGGGGAGTAGTTAGGAGCCAGCGGTCCTGGACTGTGAGAGGGATGTCCTGGATTGGAGAGGGTGCAGGCTGGGCTGAGGGGACTGCCCTGCTCATGTATGAATTTTGTGCACCGGGCCTCTAGTTTCCTATAAAGCAAAGCCTAGCTGTGGAAGGGGAGTTCACCTCGGGCACCTCATGACCAGGCTGAAAAAGGGTGTATACTGAAAAATACATCTTGTTGTTAAATAATGTTTGGAAAGAAAGCACAATACTATAAACAATGTGCACACAGTAAGACAAAATCCTTCTGATTTTCAATCAGAGCTCCCCAAATCTGAACCTATTTAAAAATAGGTGAGCCAACCTGCCAGTGAATCCTGGGAGTGCAGGGCAATGGCAGGGTTTGTGCTTGGATTGTTCTTTCAGTAGATTTGATCAAATGGCATTAATGTGATTTGAACTCTGAAGTTCCAGCCAGAGCCTAAAAAGTCTTTTGTTCAATTCCCCTGCTCCCTGAAATCACTGAGTTTCAACCTCACAAGTTATGATCCATTAAAGTTAACAACTTTCAGAGCCATTAGTGGTAACAACTTCCTCTGTCACAGTTTCTCATAGTAACTCCAGGTGAAGAATTCATGCAAAAAGTAGACCAAGGGAAGATAAACAAATTCAAATCTTTTATCACATGGACATGAGATAAGGACAAAATGCATGGTCAAGGCTTGCATGCTGAGCAGGGTCCAACAGAGTCTCCATGGAAGGCTCTTCCCACCTCATTTTCTTTACTTCAGGATGGAAATCTGTGCCTTAGATGGCAAGGCAGGCTCCGTATCCTGACCTTTGTTCCCTCTGCTGTCCACAAACAACGGTAAGATGGACAGAGATCCAAAGGTGGGGGAGACCATAGGCCTTCTCTGTAAAACCAATTCCTTCAGAGATAATCTCACCTGCCTCCCCCAAGTCACCACCACAAAGGCCAGAGTACCCCATGGGACAGTGCTTCCACCCTCCTTCAGATGCTCTTCAGGCTGTGATGGGATGATGGTGAAGCTGTCTCCTCTTGGAATTTGCCTGGTCCAGGGTTTAATTATATTATGTTTAGTTCTTTCCATCCTTCAGTGGTCAAGGGGCCACAGCTTCTACCCTCAGAAAATGTACCCCCTTCCCATCTCTTACCACATTCACTGTTCTCCTGTCCATGACCCAATTACTAGTATATATCTTTCAACAAGAAACCAGAATCCATAATACACTGTATTGTGAAACTGAAATCTTCCTTAGGTGCTCTACCAAACCTACAACACGTTTTTCTTTATATTGTTTTGGAAAAATCCTTGCAATTCCACAGGTACATGACAGGTGTTTTACTTTATTTTTTTTAAATAATTCTTTTTATTTTTAATTTCTTTATTGATTAAGATATTACATATGGGTCCTTATCCCCCCAGTACCCCCCTAACCTCCCCACTCATGCCCTCACCCCACTGTTGTCTGTGTCCATTGGTTAGGCTTATATGCATGCATAAAAGTCCTTTGGTTGATCTCTCCCTCTTACCCCGACTCTCCCCTACCTTCCTTCTGAGGTTTGACGGTCTGATTGATGCTTCTCTGTCTCTGGATTTGTTTTTGTTCATTAGTTTATGTTGTTCATTATATTCCATAAATGAGTGAGATCATGTGATATTTATCTTTCTGTGACTAGCTTATTTCACTTAACATAATGCTCTCCAGTTCCATCCATGCTGTTACAAATGCTAAGAATTCCTTCTTTTTTTTACCGCAGCATAATATTCCATTGGTAGATGTACCACAGTTTTTTAATCCACTCATCTGTTCTGACTGGTGTTTCTGGTTTCTTGGGATATATTCCTAGAAGTGGGATCACTGGGTCAAATGGGAGTTCCATTTTTAGTTTTTTGAGGAAACTCCATACTGTTCTCCACAGTGGCTGCACCAGTCTGCATTCCCACCAGCAGTGCACGAGGGTTCCTTTTTCTCCACATCCTCTCCAGCACTTGTCATTTGTTGATTTATTAATGATAGCCATTCTGACAGGTGTGAGATGGTACCTCATTGTCGTTTTGATTTGCATCTCTCAGATGATTAGTGGCTTTGAGCATGTTTTCATATGTCTCTTGGCCTTCCTTCTGTCTTCTTTCGAAAAGTCTCTATTTAGGTCCATTGCCCATTTTTTGATTGGGTTGTTTATTTTCTTTTTGTAAGTTGTAAGAGATCCCTGCCAATGTTGAAGATTAAACCCTTATTGGTGATAACATTGGCAAATATGTTCTCCCATGCAGTGGGCTTTCTTGTTGTTTTGTTGATGGTTTCTTTTGCTGTTATTGTTGAAATTATTACATATATCTCCTTTTCCCCCATCGACCTTTTAGAGTAAAGGAGCACACATGTTAATTCTACTTTGAATTATACAGTATACAGTAGTAGGCTATAGAGATAGAATAGCTCATGGACTTTGAAATCCTAATTGCCTGAGTTCAAATCCTCAAATGTCTGACTTAATTGCTGTGTGACTTTGGACAAATTGCTGACATCTCTGTGCCCAGTACCCCTGTCTGTAGAATGAGAATTGAAATACTACCTCCCTCATTGGTAGCAAGTGGGAAGCTCTTAGCCTGACACAAAGTAAAAACTTTGCTATTTTTATTCTGATTCTTTACATTTTAATTAACTCATAGCATCCAAGCCAAATTGTATTCATGTGGGTGAAACAAAAGGAAGAATCCTTACATCTCTCAGTGGGCTCATAGAGTGGCTAGAGGTTTGTTGATTACAGGAGCAGCTCACCTAGTCATTATATTTACGGCCTGTTTGAGGTAGTCTTAGAGTCCCTTTGGAATGATAGAATCCAGAGCAAAGGCAATAAGTGGCCAAGAGAAGAGAGTTGAACGCCTGGAACTTAGGGGGGTTAGTCACAAAGGAGGCAACCAATATTTTTGAGTATGTAAACAGGAACTGGAGCAGAAGCAAATAAGGCGACCAGGTCCAGCACAGACTTATTGAGGCAAAGCGAGGTATAAATAAGAGATGAGAAAATGTGTTTCTCTGACAGAAACTCAGTTTAGGTTACTGGCCACAGCTGTGACTCCCTGTTCTAGCATGGGACAGAACCTATGAGGTCAATGGGTATGACACTCACCATTTTCCCTCCAGACAAGCGCATGGGCTATGCTGTGTTCCAGAATATGAGTAACTGCATATGTAATTCTTTTGAGTGCAACATTCATTTTAATATTTTGTTTGAAATCATTTAGGTTTACTGGAGACTTGTAATTTTCATACATCATTCATCCAGCTTCCCCTAATGCTACCAACATATATGAACAGAGCAAATTATTGAAACCAATGAATTAATAATGCAATACTACAAATCCATCTATGTGGTACTAATTTGAATGTTGCCAGTTTCTCTATGATCAGCATAGCAAACTCCAGAAAATTTGGCATGTTTTTGTTTGCTTTTCTTTTTGGTGGTAGGGAGAGGGATAGTGAGTTCTCTGATTTTGTTGTGGTTTTGTTTTTCCTTATCTCTTTCAGAACCAAGTGTTTTGAAGACAGCCCTTTTAAACCATGTGTACCTTTAAATGCCTTCTCTTTGTCATTTCATTACACCTGGTCATTTGATTTTGTATTTTCAGACTTTGGGTGGAGTTAGTATTCCTGGCAGTGGTTTTAGATTACCGCTTGGCCCAGTCATTACCTTTCTTGTTCTCTTGTCCACAGAGGATTTCTCCATTTGTTGTTGTTCACTGCAAAGCCTGACAGTGAGTTGAGGATGGGTGAGGAAGAGAGAGCATGAGCTTGTATTAAGTGATTTTTTAAAAAGTATAGTTAGTCAAAGTTCAGGTGTTCCCTGTCTTAAATTATGCCAAGGACCTGGCTATGTGTAGATAAATATTTCCATTCTTGTTGTCCTGTGTTTTCTGATTACCTGGAAGTGCTCAGAATTTTTTTTTCTATCATAAAGGCACAGGTGGTAAATGACAAGAATCCTGTGGGGTACTGGGGTCTTGTCTCCTATCATCAGGCATTGTTTGCCCCCTTCGAGTGCTATGGGATGTGGACTTAAGGAAAGAACAGCCCTGCTAAAAATAAGGCTCACCCAGAATTCTACCACATTCTCAACAATTCCATACCACATGGAACTTCATTCAATTGTTTCAATAAGTAGATTTCAGTAATTTCAGGACTCCATTAACAATGTTGGTAAACATAAAAATTAGCATGTCATGGCTAAAAGTTAATTGCTAGTTAAACTGCAAAGATTAACATTGTTTTTGTTAAATTAGAGGGAAGGAAAAGGAATCTTACTTCTTATCAGAACTGCAGAGATGTAATAATTATAATAAAATTTTCTTTTGAATTCTTCATTATTTACTAGTTAACAGTTTCACCTGACTAACATAGATGATACCTATTGTTATGGACCAAGAATGTATCCAATCAACCCAAAACGTGAATGTATCAGGAGGTAGTGCCTTTGGGAGTTGATTAGGTCATGAAGGTGGAGCCCTCACAAATGGGATTAGTGTCTTTATAAAAGAAACTCCGGAGAGCTCTCTTTCCTTACTCCACAAGAGGGTGCAAAGAGAGGTTGGCAGCTTGCAACCCAGGCAGGGGCCTTACCGGAACCCAAACATGCTGGCACCCTGATCTCAGACTTCTAGCCTCCAGGAATGTGAGAAGCAAATTTTTGTTGTTTGTAAACCACCCAGTTTATGGTAATTTGTTATATAGCAGCCTGAACTGACTAAAACAGCCAGCTTGTTGCAAAAGTTTGATGGTCTTTGTTCATAAACACAACATATTATACTTTTTTGTCATATTATATTTAATGTTATCCATAGGGACCAATAAGAGATATGACCTTACCCCTTTTTGCTAATAATTCAGGTAGTGTGTTAGGGGAACTTTTTTGTAAGGGTATTCTATACCTCCCTTACCTGTGGGTGATTTTGACCATCAGCTCATTCAGTGGCATGGCTGATCTGCACGTTGACACCATTGATTCTCAATTATATCTACTGCACCATGAGGATGATAAAAGCTTAAAGAACATGGAGTCATACTGCACATGACTTTAGGGCCATAAACATGTCATGTTGGTGACTCTATAGTCTGTTGAACATTGATGCTAGCAAAGATCTTAACATCCTCATCGCCAAATATTCAACATGAACTAGAATGAAAAGGATCACAAGATCTTACATTAAGTCCATTATCAAACATCTTGATCTTAACCACTTCATAGATTTCTTTTTTGTTCCCAGTATTACCAACTTTGTCTTTTCAATGAAAAGCTTCTCCTACTCATGTTCTCCATAATACTTTTCCTCTTTCTACTTTTAGATCAGTGGAAAGAGGTTCTCAGTAAGTCCCTATGCCTCTTTTAACTAATATAATATTTTAAAGAAGCCATTTTCTTTTAGCTCTTTAGGCTGAAGATGGAATTATATCAATTGTTGGCCTATGAACCTTCCCTTATATATTTAGGGAGTTTTGATGTAAGAAGAAAATGAAGGCTCAGAATTTCAAAAGTTCTCTGCGTGGTTTAGCTTCTATTCTCCAGATTCTTGATTTTCAAAGTTTTATATAACTTTTTTGGTGGTTTGCTTTAGTTTTTACTCATTATCGTGGCCCCCCTTTTAGTCTTGGATTCATGTTTTCTGTTTTATATTTCTGATGCCCTATTGATATTTTGGCTTGTTTCTTGTTATTGCTTTGCCAGAATCCTTATCTCTGTTTTGAGTTGAAGTTTTAGCCAAGAGTTCTATATGGCCTAGAAATAACTTACCGATTATTCATTTGTCAAGACAAGTTAATTAATTAAACTTGGTGGGACATCTACTCTAATAGGAAGTGAGGGTGCATTCATAATCTCTGTTCTGAAAAAAACTCAATCTAGTGGAGTAGACAAAAATACTAGACTACACTGTGGAAAGTGTTGGGATTGAGGTGTGGACTAGGTGATATGTGACCCCAGGGAAGGCACAGCAAAAACAGAAGAACCTAAGATAGCCAGGGTTGGAGTTGGGGAGCAATGAAAATGCCTACAAAGTAGGTATCTTGTGATCTGAGTTATAAAAAATTAGTTCAGTAATAAGATCCTCTCTCCCTCTACTCTTTACTTCTGACAAATACCTCTGATTTTAAAACATCATTTTTTATCCTTTATGTCTTTTCTTCTGTTACCACCCTATTTCACTTTTTCTCATCAGGACTCACCTTCTCAGAAAAATGGTTTATATCTGCTCTATTTTCTTAACAACCACCACTCATCCATCACAGCTACCCAGCTTGTGCTTCAGCCATTGCACAAAAACTATCTGTCAGTTCTCACAGGTGACATCCTAATTGCCAAACTCAATAGCAATGTTTCTTTCCTATTTCATTTGACCTTTCTGAATCATTTGGCACGGGTTATCACTTCCTTCTTGAAACTCTGTCATCTACTGACTCTCTTGCTATCACTCTCTCTAAATTTTTCCCATTTTTGCTGGTCATCTGAAAGTTTCCTTAGGTAATTTCTCTTCCCCTTCACATTTCTTAAAAATTGTTATGAAATATAGAGCTTTAGGGTTCACTTGATTATTTCATTTGATACTTTATTTAATAATAGATAAGTTATTATAAGATCTATAGAGCTGAGGACTATACCTGGGTTTCTCTAGTCTAGATAGCCACTGTGCAGAGGCACTATTATTTAGACATGGGCTGATATGTGTGTAGTGCCTGTAAGGATCTACTCTATGTGAGATTCAAAGGATAAAGGAAATGTGTACATAACTAGTTAAATTATATTCCAATATCAATTTCACATTATATTTGCTTTTCTTCTTCTATTAATATTCTTGGATTCCTTATGGGTTTGACAAAGAAAACTTTATTTTGGCTTATATTTCCACCTGTTTTTGTTAAATCTATTGCGTTTATGGCTCTGTTCTATTTTCAGTATTTCCAGCAGCAACTGAAAAGTCACTTCTTACACAATATTCAATCATGTATTATTCACCCCCTCTATGTCATTAAGAATAATGTTGAATTGAAACTGGACAATAATCTACCCTCATTGGACACTTCTTCCCCACCGGATGGGGAGCTACTTATGCAGTTCCCATGACCAACATCCTCTGCATACATTTCATCAATGACCACTTTAACCAGCTGCCATTATTCTCCATTTCCTTTTTTTAATTTTTCTATTTAAAGAATAGAACCATATATAGCCCATCATCAATGGCTCATTGAGTTTTATGCCCCTCCCTATTTGTCAACAGGCTTTTATTTTTCTCTGCCCTCATCTTCCTCCCCCCTTTCAACATTGAAAACCCGTTCTTGCTAATTCAGTTGGTTTCCCGTTCCCTTTGCCTATCTTCCTCAAAGTTTCCTTTCTTCAGATTCTGTTTTTCACTTTAAAAAATATATATATTTTTATTGATTTCAGAGAGGAAGGAAGAGGAAGAGAGAGATAAAAACATTAATGATGAGAGAGAATGATTGATTAGCTGCCTCCTGCTTGCCCTACACTGGGGTCAAGCCCACAACCCAGGCATATGCCTTGATGAGGAGTCGAACCGTGACCTCCTTGTTCACATGTCCATACTTAACCACTGAGCCCTGAAGGCAGGGCTGTACTTCACTTTTTAACATACTTTGTGTGTTCATATATCTTATAAGTTCCATGGCAGACAGTAAACAGGTATAAGGTAAGGAAAAGTATATTACCTATTGCTTGTAAAGTGAATGTTTTATAAATTATGCCATTTTGAGGTGATTGTGGGTGATAATCAGAATCGTAATTTATTAAACTATTCCCACATGTTGTTCAGCCTTTGGCCACTCTTATTTTAAGAAATCTGAGAAAACCACTGTGACATGGACTGGATTGGAGGAGCTGAGACTCTTCAGCTATGAGAGCTACATTTTAAGAGCTTTGCTTTTCCTCTTTCTGTTGTAACGAAGATTATAACCATCGACAATTATATACTTAAACTCTTCAGAAAACATTCCTCACAAAACCAACTCCATCTACTGAGTTTTGAATCTTATAAAATATTCATTTTGTGTATTAAAGGTTTCTGTAGAAAACTCTGGTATATTCTAAAATGAATAAGCCTATCAACAAAAAGGATTCAACTGGCTGATAAGAGACAATTCTATTCTACCTTGTATAGAGTAAGAATAAAAAAAAAACTTAGATGCTTGATAAAGTAATTAGCACAATGTCCAACATCCTACAATTAAGTCTTGGCATAACTTGGAGAAAATATATAGTTAAAAATATGTTCAGAAATGACAGTGATGGAATTAGCAAAGATGAAACTATGACAATCTGAAGGGCCATTCTAGCTCCAGTGATCCCTATGGGATCAGCCAAAGCTGTCATTCTACCTTCACAATAGCTTTACTTCTTCTTCTATTAAAAAAATGCTCATTTTTCCTCTTTTCCAAAGCTGTAGATCCTGAAAATTTAACATTGGTAACCAATTCCTATTGAAATGATCTGTTCCTGTCTTTGAAGTCAACACATTACCCTGATTTTTTTCACAGTCTCATCTCCCTTCACCCAATTCTTAAATATTATGCTTTGTTCTGGGTCCTTATCTACACATGTTCTCTCTAAGCATGAAAGAATGCCTCTATTCATTTTCCTGGTTTCATTTACCATCCACATGCTGATAACTGATAAATCACAGAACCACATATTTAAGTCAATATTTTCTTCTAAAATCGACAACCACAAATGGGACTTTTTACTAACTTTATAACTGAATGCCACAGAGAAGTCATTTATGTCCCTAACAACCAATGAATCATTAAGTCTTGATGCTTTTACTTCAAAACTATTTTTGTATTCTGAAATCTTTTTCTGGGGGTGGGGTGGGCAGGGAGAGGTGAGAATCCTCATCTTTATTGCTCTAGTTCAGGCTATCATTTTATCGTACTTCTGGTATTGTCTCCATTTTCACTCATCTCTACTCCTTCCCATATATTTAGACTACGGTCAGCAAACTTTTCCTGTAAAGGGTCAGATAGCAACCATTTTAGCTTTTGGGAGTCATAGATTAATTGTTGCAACTACTCACTTCTGCTATTGTTGCATGAAAGCTGCCATAAGCAAATGGAAATGGTCATGAATGTGTCTCAATAGAACTTTATTTATAAAAATAAACTAAGTATAGTGCAGATTGTTTGCCAGTGCCTGAGCTAAGTCATTACTCTTCCCCAACCTTTTTCTTAACTTCTACTCTTTTTTTTCTGGTCTCTACTTAGATATTACCTCACTCCGGCAATCTCCGTCACTGTTCCCCCTTTGTTTGTGCTCCCAACACTTTATTCCCCTTTTATATCTTCTTAGTTATGTATTTAATTGCCTGTTTCCCATTAGCTTATAAATTCCAGTAGAGTACCAATCAAATCTGTCCTGATCATCTCTCTATTCCTAGGATTTATACAGCATTTGGCTCAAGGTAGGCACTAACAAGAATATTTGAATTAATGAAAATATACTCAGAAGTATGGATTTGGGAATAAGCTAAATGTATTTAGGAAGAACCAAAATGGCTTAAAGGCAGATAAGGCTATGGGTATGGGTAGCAATTTGACATGAGATATGTTCCTACTTTCCTAGTACCTATACCGAATCAGACAGTTAGCTTGAAAGCATTTGATTTTCTAAAATTCAAAGGCTTCTAAGGTTTGAAACAGCACAGGAATTATATACTCCAGTAGTGGACTGAACTTTATTTTGCTTCACATGATTCAAATGTAAAATGCCCCTCCACCAGTATAGCAGAGCTGGTACATTTTCAGTGTAGGTTGGAAGGGGTTTGGTGAGTGTAAAGAAATTGGACCCTGGACCTGGCTGCCTGCCCAATTTGGAGTCAATCATCTTTTCTCATGCATATTTTCTCACAGCCATACGCTCATTTAAATTACTCTCACAGGTAATTTTTTCCCTGCTTCTGAATCTTTTCATCTGTTCTTATTTCTGCTCCCTCTGATCTTCATTTGGCTTCTTACTTCTCAGCCTTCAAGTCCAGAGGGTCTTCCTCTGGTTAACTAATTACATATATACTGAACATCCCGCTATATAACTCCCTTTCACTGCACTGGATTCATTTACTTTTTTAAAAAATATATTTTATTGATTTTTTACAGAGAGGAAGGGAGAGGGATAGAGAGTTAGAAACATCAATGAGAGATAAACATCGATCAGTTGCCTCCTGCACACTCCCTACTGGGGATGTGCCCGCAACCAAGGTACATGCCCTTGACCGGAATCAAACCTGGGACCCTTGAGTCCGCAGACTGACGCTCTATCCACTGAGCCAAACTGGTTAGGGCTCATTTACTTTTTAGAATGAATCTTAAGCTGCTAACTACATATGTTTTTATTTACTGATTGAAAGGTAATCTTAGTTATTCCGGATTTGAATCCCAGTTCACCAGCTATTTGAAATTGGCAATGCTCCTGGAAATTCATGTGCCCCAGATTTTCTGTGAAGGGAAGATAATGATGGTATTTACCACACTGGTGTATGTGAGAATTAGATGAATTAAAAAGTCTTTTGAACATTTTCTGGTAAATAATTCAATGCAGCTTAACTATATAAAATGATAATAAAGTATTAATATTAATTGCATTATTAATGGTCATACTATAAATTATAAATAATTAACAAATATTGACTGTTATAAATTATTATTTATCTCCCTCACTAGACTATAGGATATATTAAACAAGAGCTGTATGTGATTTTGTTCAAAACTGTATGCCCACTGCCTATTACAGTGACTGTCACTGCAGTGATTGGTGAATGAATGAGACATTCCTGGTAGCCTTCTCTCTGCTGCTTGTGGTGAAAACCCTTGAACTAGGCAGTGTCCAGGGATAGACCAGGGAGCAGAGGGTTACAGGAGGGCATTTCATGCTCACGTCACCTAGTCAGCAGGAATGGAGTAGGGAATTGAACTTGAGACACTTATCTTGTCCAGGCCAGCCTTGTACTAGGTTATATTCTATCAACTGCTAAATATTTACAAGGTTTTGACTACCACGCAAGACCTCCCATTTCTATTTTCCATAGGCAAAGCAACTGCACATACTAAGTCTTCATTTCACATATTGGTTCCACTCCAAAGTTTGTTTCTACATCCATGTTTATAAGCACAAAAGTGGCCTTAGATTCGCCACTACTTGTGGCCTCTATCAGAGGTCAGTTGACACAGGTTTCCTCTGTTGCATACATTGTATATCCACAAAATTGCACAAATAGGAACTTTTGTAGTTACAACTAAAATTGAGGAAGAAACCAGGGACACCCTGTCTTGGAAAATAGGAACTGCATAGTTCACATAAAACTAATAAAAGCATTTCTAGTACTAGAGGACGAATAATCCTAACTACATAGCTTACATCTGAATGACAAACATAAATTTAAAACATTTTACTGATGCTAAAACAGGTACTTATGTCCTGAGAAAATTTTTTTTGAAAATATTTCATATATACCAGATGAAAAGTAGTTTATCTGTTTTTGGAAAATAAGGCTATTACATTTGCTTTCAAGTAGCCCAGTAAACAAACATTCAAGGTCACACCTTACAATGTATTTTTACAGTAACAATATTTCCCATTAAGCACAACACAATAAATCTTGTAAAGGCTTTTTTGGATGTATTTTTCTCTGAGCTGTATTTAGCCTTGAGCAGACATCCTGATGAAAAAATTTCCTAGAAACCAATGTTGAAAAAGAAGAGCTTATGAAATCCCATTTTATCTACAAAGAGACAGCATTGAAACGGGGAAAAAATACAAACTTATTACAACCAATGAAAAATTGTAACTCCTTTGCTACTGAAAATTCCTTTTATTGTATTAGCACATTCTCAGAACACATAAGCCTATTTCGTATAGCAATCAATTTTAAAACAATTACAAAGCTTGTGACTTAGTTCTGGAAAAGATCTTTGAGTTCTCTTGGATGAAAAATTCTCTGAGGACAATAGACCTATATTTTTGAAGGGAGGAGCCTAAAAGTTGTTTTTTCTATGCACAAGAATTAAAAATAAGTATTTAGGCTTTTGAAAAAGCAAACTAGAAAGCACTGATACACATAAAAATTGATACATGTAATGTAGTTTCAGAATTGCTAAACCCATACTCTCCTGGGAAATCAATTCAATAACTAGAGGACTATGTTTATATGGTTCCTTTTGTCTGTAGCTTTACAATATTCAGTAAAAGCATTGTGTCTAAAGTTACTTAAGTCAGCCCTTGCCCCAACTATCTTCATTGAAGTCATATCAGACATTTGTAATATGTTTAGATTTATATCCCACCATCTGTATTCCATGTTAGAATCCCTTGACACTGTGGCTGATATTTTGAATTGTGCATACAGTAAAGTTCATTCTCTATGGGTTTCAATAAATGCAGAGAGTCATGTAACCAACACTCCAGTTTCACACAGAACAGTTCAATAACCCTAAAAATTCTGTGTAGCCCCTCTGCAATCAACCAATTCTCTCTCCACCAAACCATCTGATAACTTAGAAAAAGTTGATAACTTGCAATTTCTTCTAAGAGTAGGGACTATACTCTGTAACTCTACACATCTTCAACTTGATTTCAGAAGTCTGGTCAATTGATTGTTGATAAAGGTTTCAAGGCAACTCAGTGAAAAGGTATGTTAGTTTCAACTAATTGTGCTGAGTCAACTGGATATCATATATATTTTTCAAATTGACCATTACTTCACACCATACACATATATTAACTCGAAACGAGTCATAGATCTACATGTTCAATCAGAAACCATAACATTCTTAGAATAAAATTATTAAAAATTTGGCATAGACTATGTTTTCTTAGATAGAACACAAATAAAACAAATCATAATATGTATCTATATCTATAAGTTTGAATTCATGAAAATAAAACCTTTTGGTTTTTGAAAGACATTACCATAAAAATAAAAGTTAGGTCATAGATTAGGAGAAAATATTTATAAGACCTATATCAGACAAAGAACACACATGTGGAATATATGAAGGTCTCTTACATTTCAATAAGACCACAAACCTGGTTTTAAAACATCAACAAGACCTCAGGCACTTCACAAAAGATATGTAAATGGCCAATTCACTTGTGAAAAAATGCACAGCATTATTACTTACGAGAAATTACAAATTAAAATCTCAGAGAGATAGCACTACAAACCAATTAGAATTACTAAAATAAATTTTAGAAGCTTTACCATGTTTTCTGTTGTCAAGGATATGGACCAACTTGAACTCTCAGATCCTACTAGTAAAAAGCAAGTGGTTGAACACAATGGAAAATGTTTGGTAATTCCGTACAAAGTTAAACATATGCATACTGTTACTCTTTGGTACTTATCCAAAAGAGAAAAAAAATGTGTGCAAAGATGTGTACACGAAAGTGCATACTGCCTGATTTCCAACAGTCCCAAACTGGAAGAAAGTGTCCATCATCAGATGAATGGATGAACAGGCTGTGGTATACCTATACCAAATCGAAAAGGGCAGGGAGTAGTGGGACAAACTATTGATAAATACGGATACAACTCAAAATGAGTATTCTGAATTTGTTAAAAACAGAAAAATAAGAAGACTATATACTACATGATTCCATTTTCAAAGCATTCCTGACAATGCAAACACATTTGTAGTGACACGAAGCCTATCAGCGGTTGCCCGGGAATATTAGTGGGAGAAGTAATATAAAGTAAATAAGACAAGGTTGAAGGGGATAGAAATGTTTGCCCACTTGATTGTGATGATTTTATACGTTTTACAATACATACTGTTAAAATTGTGCACTTATTTGTGCTTCAAATGTAGTTTACAGAAGCTTATTTAAAATGTGCCAAGTGGGGTAGGAACCGAGGGGCGTGCCTCTAGATACCCGCATTCCTTTAGTGCCACCACCGAGATGGCACTGCCCATGGGGCAGCACATTTCCTGGCCGGTGGTTTGGTACCAGGGCCATCAGGAATCTTGCCCCCCACTCCCTGCCCCGGGCTGCGTGAGGCCCAGTGGGGCGCTCTGGGGTTTGCGCTGGTGCAGAGGCTTGGGGGCTGTTCAAGGAGTTCAAAGGGGCCAAACACAGAGCTCCCAGGCGGTGGCACACGGGGTACCTTTCCCCAGACCCTGTATTGTGCGTCCATCCAAAGGCCCGCACGTGTGCGGGGGCACGTGTGCGGGGGCACGTGTGCGGGGGCACGTGTGCGGGGGCACGTGTGCGGGGGCGCAGGCCGCAAAGTGATCGCACAGGTGGTGGGAGGCGCTACGGGCACCTGGAGACGCAGCCGTGAGAGGAGGAGCTCGCAAAGCACGTGAGAAGCAACGTGCGCACGGAGGCTTCCAGGCTCCAGCCGCTAATGACCCCAAGGAGCGCTGGTGGGTGGACCTGAGGCAGCGTCGCAGTGACAGGCAAGTTGGCAACAAGAAGCAGCACCAGTGGAGGCCGTGGCGGCAATGGCCATCACTGCCCCCGTGGCACGCTGCTGAGCCGGCTGCAGAGCCCTGAGGGCATGGTGCTCCAGGCCTGTGACTTCTGCCACCTGTGCCATCATGATGGGCGTCAGGTCCAGCTGGGTGTCGGGGCTACATCTTGCCGGGATACCAGTTCACCCACTTGTTGACTGGAGAAGACGTATTTGGAATCGCTGTATGTACCTCTAATTACAAGTATAACTGGAGGGGAAGTGGGAAATTCCGCTGGCAGGGCGGTGTGAGTAAGCAGAGATAAAACATCGCCAGTAGGATTGTATCGAGTCGTCAGATATCAGGTGATTCCTTAGAAGGTGTCTGAAGCTCGTCACTTTCCGCCCCTTCTAGCTGCAGGTCAAAGAGCCCGGAAAGCGAGTCCTCGGAGAAGACTTGCTGCGGAAGTAGCAAAGCTTGTTCATGGACAAGGGCTGGTTTCTGCTAAAAGGTGTACTGGAGCCCTGTGTCCTGGTAACATAGATGCATTGGAGGTCATTGTGTGACCAGGGGTTAAAAGAGTTGCTTAAAGAAGCTTCATTTTTCTAAATTAGTTATTGACCCTCTAGCAAGCGTCCTAGATACATGAGGTCAAAGCAGATGTCATTCCAGATGGTCCCGGGGGCTCCGGACGATAGCAGAAAGCAGGGTCATAAATAAACACACAGACAAGTAACAAATCCTGAAAGTGTTTTAGTTGTTGGACAATATATTCTTAAGAATGGACTTTAATTAAAGTAGAAAAAGAAAGAATTTCTACATTATAAAATGGCATCGGCTATGATGAAAAGTCCTTTTGGTTGTTGGAACAAACTCATCATTCATTCTCAAGATATGAGAAAGACTGGCTCCAGAATTTGCACCTTTGTTTATGCAAATCAGAACAAAGGAGAATGGAGAATACTTTGGGCCTCCTGATGTGAGTAATCTCATTTTTTATATAGGTTGGTTAATACTGTGTTTGTGTAATGATGGGATATTTTATTTCCTGATCTGCAAACATTGAGGGCTACCATTAAAAAAAACAAACAAACCCATGATTTCCTGAATTAATCTTTTTTAAAAAAACTATACTGCATGAGAAAACTAAATACTGTCTTTCCTACACTACCTTTTTTGTTTTCCCTTTTGGCGATGAAAAAGGTTGTATAAGGAACTGTGGATATTTTTACATGAGGTATATAGTCCTAAGTGTCATATTCTAAAACCAGCAGTGCCTCTAGTCCTGGAAACTTGTAAATTTCTGATTTTTATTGTTGTTTAGCAAACCCATATATGAGATGAAGCCATAGTTAGCATTAGAAATTACAATAGAAAGTTTCTTTTTAAATGAAAGAACAAAAGTAGGTACATACTCGAATTTTCAGAAAGTTTCTCATTTAGTTTTCCAGCCCCTTGCCTATGTTTTCGTACAATTAAATTTATTTACAGCCTTAAAAAAGTGCCAAGTGGAAATTTCCGAGCTACTGAAATTACTGAATCCATCTGATGAAATTAGCAGTAACTAAAAGATCCAAGACTTTGAAGATACATTGATAGGTTATTTAAACTATAGTACATAATGAAAACAGAAAAACAGTTACATAGTCTCAGCCATGAAAACAAAACAAAACAAAAACCCAGTATATAGTTTCAGCCATGGGGTGCATTAAGCTAGCTAATGTAAATGTAATTGGAGTTTCAAAAGGAGAGGGGAAAAAAGAAACAATTTATGGATCAGAGGAAACCAAAATAATTACTTGTTACAGTTATTAAGTTTACAAGCAGAGAACTTTTCAGGGTGATTAGTATTAGAAGTTATGTAATATTACCTGACTATAGTGCTTTACTACCACATCTAACTCATCTCCCAATCTGCAGCCCCAGAGTAAATATCCGTTTGGTTTTCTGACCTCTACCTCTCCCACAGACATCAATGCCTCGCTACTCCTTTGCATTCCTTATTTTTACAGTGTTATAATTTTACTAGAGGCGTGATGCACGAAATTCGTGCAAGGGGCTCGCCCCTTGCAGCCCCTTGCAGCCTCAGCTGGCCCTTGCAGCCCCCGCTTTGTGGGGAAGGTTGTTCTGCTGTTCGGTCTAATTAGCAAATTAGCTCTTTATTATATAGGATCATTGCACATTGAACAAATTATTTTGTTTTATTGACATGTGTCTGTTTCTGCCACTGTAAAACTAATTGGGGCAAGGACAATGTCTTATTGAAGTTTATCTAGTACTATGAGGTTACTTTTCAATGGTTATTCATCAAATGAAAGAATATAAAAAGGAAGATTCAAAGAGATAAAACACAGGGAAGGGAACTATGTAGAACTCATTACAATGAAACCTAAATAGATATGAGAAACTACTCTGTGAAGGAGAAGCAGGGAAATTGTTGTGCGCATTTGATAAATAGTTCCCATAGTCCCTTAAAATTGATTTAGGATACTACAGAAGAAAATTCACCATTTGAGCTGTGGAGGGCATGGTTTGTAAATCAAAACAAATGAGTTGCTTAGTGTTTGTGTCTAAAACATGTCTTTCATTGGAGTTCACCTCCCTTTTCCTGTCTGATAAGAAATTAAATTGGTTATCATAGGTTTTTCATCTATTCTGTTAACTGTAATCTCTTTTGGGGTTAACCTGTTTCTTCTTCTCATTTTAAACTAATGTAAAAGCAATTGGCTCTAACATGCAGTGGGATCACATGGCTTCCTTGCTGACTTGCAGAGGATGTTCTCTTCAGAGGGATCACCATGGGACATGGAAGTCTCATGGATGCAAAATGAGCTGAGAGTTTCCTTTTTAGGGAGAGGGACATAGCTGAATTGCTTTTGCTGTTTTTGGAGTGTGTGTGGTTGGGAATTTCCATATCACCTGGTTATAAAAGATTCCTTACAAATGTGAGACTAGGATTTGGACGTAAGATCCCATCTCTTTATTTTGAGCATTGCTACCTGTGTCAGGTAAATCACTGTCACACTTCAAACATGGATGATTGTCGTGCATGAGCTCTACAATAATAAAAGAGGGGCATAGAGTGGCCTGTTGGTAGAGATGCTAAGTGTCAGGTGGAGTGGACAACATGCTGTTTAATGTCCTTCCATTTCTAGGTCAGGAATTGGCAGGATCTAAATGAAACAATGGACAATGCCATCAATAATTTTGATGGAACAATCATTTTTAGAGAGTATTATCTAATATATAGTGGGTTTAGTGGCTAGAATCTTTCAAAACAACGTTTATAATACTTTTTTCCCTTCAGCATGATGTTTGTGACATATATGCTTATTCTTTGGAGTTTCCATGGAAACTTGGCACTGCAGTTTACTTGTGCTTTGTTTCTCTACTTAATTTTTTCATTTTAATCATTTTACTTCTTCCAGTAAACAAATTTATTAATGTTCTTACAAAGTGTAATCCTTGGATTTGAAGAGATTGTCTCCTTTCTGCCATCACCCATTTGTCCAAGTACATTGAATACATCAGTCACCTTACTTACCAGTATTACATGGATGTTGTGTGGAGGGATATGACTTATTAAATATTAAAGATTTTCTGGTACTTACTCACACTTTGTTGCTTTGAATCATAAAATCTAAAAGCTGGAATGATTTATCTAATCCTGTAATCTTATGCATTAGGGAACTGAGAGGTGGAGAACTGAAATGACTTGTGCTGAATGGAACAAGTTTGCAGCCATCCTGGGCATAGCTACTTCCTTCATCAGGTCTCTCCTGTCATCTCAGATAAGTTTGGGTTTTCCCTGTAGCCTTTTGGATTGAAGAAGACAAGGACTCTATTCTCCCATCCCTAGAATTACTCAAATGAAGTAGAAGGCTTCCTTGGCCAGGGGTGAACTCAGGGTTCTTTGTAGCTGAGAAATTTGGTTTTGCAAATGGTGTATTACTATGCAGCAGCTGTTTGCACAGATAACACCTGGCCCTGTGTCTGTTCTTTGGAACCTTCTCTCCACCTCCAGTTGTAGTTCTAGTTCGAGGAACAATTTTTGACTTTTAGAGGACACTGTGGTTCTAACACTGTAACTTGTTCTTCTCTTGGTGAGAAGTCCCTTTTTGGATGTTCCGTGCCTTAGCAACATGTCAGCAACTATTTTTATGTTCTCTTTTGTCCAGTGGTGACTGGAATCTAAAACAGTACTCTTTCCTATAGTAAGCCCATCACTGTGGGGAAAACATCTGCAATTCATTTTTATCTCCCATTGAAAAGTATATAGTAGCCACCAGGCATCCATTACAATCTCTCAACTGTGAGTTTCCAAACAGCCTCACTATGACATATGCTGTTTTGCTGTTGGACACTGCGTTATCATCGTAATCACTGATACTGTAAAAGAAAGTGCATTAAATATAACAGTGCCCAAACAGAGTCCAGAGCTCCTGCCTTCTGGGAACTTGTAGTTTAATGAGTGTTGTTCTTTAACTGGAAACATATTGTGTCACAAGGTCTTCCGACTGCTGTAAAATAGGTTGATGAAAATGTTATTTTTTATAACAAACCGAGGAAAACTGAGCAAGCATAGAAATTGAGCAAGCTTCATTAGAAGGTCTAGTGCGGTTCATTTAGAGTGTAGTTTATGGATTTTTTCCCCTGTTTCCTTAAGGCAGAATTTAGTAAAATGGTACCATTTCTCTAAATGAGATCAACAAATATAAAAAAAAATTTGTTCAACATTTATTACTCTAAACATATTTATACTCATTATTTTGCTAGCACAGTGGCAGATGCTCAATGAAGCAGTTCATATATACAGGTAGAGGTTTTTGAAGCAAGGTTAAGGTTTGAATATGTTAATGGTTAGATGGTATTTGCTTAAAGAATGAATGAACTCTCAAGTCCTGTCCTACCAATCACCTTTCTTGCAATGTAATCTTCAAGGGAGTTTTATGAAAGGAATATAAGTGAATGAGAATCAACATGTCATTTTATTGTCAACTGGGTAGTACCAAATCCTAGTGTGCTTCTTCAGGTATATGCCTTAGGTTGGAGGCCTACACAGGCCACTCTTTGCGTTAAGGTTTAAATCTCAGTTTTGAGAAAAGTACAGTCCTCTGGTTGCCTTCACAATCCTGGAACCTGAAAGAACTGGCAGCTGCCAGCATACTGAAGTATTCAGATGGAGAAAGGCATAGTCAGAGCATCTTTCTTAGGATGGTAGGCCTGAGTCTATTTCTCTCCCTTTTCCATGGGAGTGGAGAGGAAAGAACAAAGCTTTCCATATTCAGGCCTTCTTGGGTCTTTTCATGCAAAGTTAGATAGTTGCAGGCTCCTGTTTTGGTAGGAGGCCAGTAAATCCAGATGGTTTCTACACATATGCCTTCAAATATTCTACAATCTGAAAAATTAGATTAAAGTTTTCCCCATTTTGAGAAAATGAAGGGAAGGAGTGGGGAGTGGCAGGAGGAGACAGAGAGAGATTGTTCCTTTTGCAGAGACAAACCCTCACCAGATTAGACTGATGTTTGAAGAAAATACGTTATTATTCCTTCCTCAGCATCACAGTGGTATAGTGAAGTCTGGCATTTTGTATAGTGTACTTTGCTCATTAATGGAAAGTAGTTTCTGAAGATTTCTAAAATTTGCATTAATACTTGAGTTTTAGATCCTTAATGCATTTTTAGAACTTCCAACAGTTTTTACATCTCTCTTTTGCAGTTTACTTTCATTTTTTTTTAAATTGTCTATTGCTTCTGTATATCACTAACAAACTGAAGTATTTGGAAGAAGTCAAAGTGAAGACGTCAAATCCATAATTCTAATTCTCACACAAAGTACAACTCTCTTCTATTGTTTTATCTCAGTTTACACACAATCAAGATTATACAAGATCTCAGACTGTAGGCAATTAGAAAGAACAAATTAGAAAGGGGAGACATACAAGCTACTCACTGCAAATAGCAATGAATAGCTTAATAGCCTGAAGATAAACCTATAAAAAGCAAATTCAAGAATCTTAGAAAGCTCAGTGTTCAAATCAGCAGCTCTTGTAGGAAATAAGCAACCTAAAGGGCATTTGACTCCAGACTATGAGGGAGAGTTTGATATTACTTGATGTATTTTTAAAGTATCTATATAATATGAAACACAAATAAGTAATCATTTAATTTTATCCCTGTCTTATTATAAATGAGTAATCATTTAATTTTATTTCCACCTTATAAATCACATGTATATGGAAACATACACAAATGTCCTATATAATAAAAGTATAATATGCTAAGTGTCTGGTTGTCCGGTTGTCTGGTCATCTGTTCAACCAATCAAAGTATAATATGCTAATGATATAATAAGGCCGCTCAACCGTTCGCTATGATGTGTACTGACCACTAGGTGGGCAGACAGTCGACCAGTCCTATGACTATCAGGGGACAGACACTCCAACCAGTTAGCTTGCTGCTGGGGTCCGGCCGATCGAGACTGAATGAGACGGGCCGGACATGCCCTGGAGCCTTCCGGTGGTCCCTCCCAGGCTGGCCAACCTCCTGCGTCCCTCCCCAGCCCCGATCGTGCACTGGTGGGGTCCCTCGGCCTGGCCTGTGCCCTCTCACAATCCAGGACCCCTTGAGGGGTGTCAGAGAGCCAGTTTTGGCCCGATCCTGCAGGCCAGGCTGAGGGACTCCACTGGTATGTGAATTTGTGCACCAGGGCCTCTAGTTAAAAATAAAAATTACTGATATATTACAAGTGTTTATTTCATGATGTAAGGTTTAGTTATTTGGAACAGGTGTGGGTACTGTATGTGTATAAGATGCTACGTTTTCCTAAAATTGTTAGACTGAAAATTGAGGGGCGTCTTATACATGGAAGTCAGCCAAGGAGGGAGCCCTGTGGGTGCATAGCTGTCCATACCTTGTCAAACAGGCTTCCTCCAATTACGAGCCTTATTGTTACTGATGTCAGCTGATGCTGTAATTGTAGGGGGAGAGTGCTCAGATGCAACAGGGAACAGAGCATTCTGAGCCCATAAAGATGTCAAAAAATAAATGGATAAATACTGGTAAGCATTTGTTTTACTCTGCAAAATTCAAACAATGTAATCAGCTGTGCAAAAGAGCATGGAAATAGAGTTGCAGAGAGACATTTTGGACCTCCTCCCACTGAGTGTATGATCAAACAGTGGAGAAAACATGAAGAACAACTCCTTAAGATGCCAAAAAAAAGAAGAAGGCCTTAAGAGGAAAACCAGCAAAATGTTTAAAATATTGATTTCTTAATTTTGGGTTGGAAAAGTGTTTGTGTATGGGGGTGTCTTATACATGGGGGCATCTTATACACAGAAAAATATGGTAATTCTTCACTCATTGTCCTGGAAGCATGAGAAGTTGTATATGAAAATAGAAAAGGGGACTTCAGAGGATAATAATGAAAACAAGAGCCTAACGTCTAATAAGTCTGTGTTCAAATTCTGGCTTTGATACTTAATTGTCACGTGTTTTGGTTTCTTCACCTAGTATAATGTTGGCAGGTATTTAATGCTTAATTCTGTCATTTATAGTATTTTGATTATTAAATTATAATAGAGGTTATTTGGGTTTCTGACTGAGTAATTTAAAATAGAGGCATGATAGATAATGGATAAAGCTAAATCAATTTATCTTGAACTCAATATTATAAGTCTTGAGAATTAAGTACTTAGAAGAAGTCTCCTAAACATAAATTTATTTATTAGAGAGTTGTGAATATATACAAGGTATTGAGAAACTAACTGTTCTTCCCTGACTGACCACAACTCATGAACCCATAGTAGGTACCATAATCTCGAGGGACTGGCTCAGTTCTTCAAGATGAAGGTGGTTGAGGAGAGATGTGAATTGGGTGACTGGTCATGGAAAAATGGCTTGTAAACTACTTCCAAAATTCACTTATCTCAGGAAAGAATCAGGTTGAACTCCAAAGCATTATCCAAGCAGAGTATGTGAGCCAGGATGGCCCCACATCATGACCAAGATCTAGTTTTCTTAGTGCTTTCCTCTAAGAGTGTAGCCCAAAGTGGGCCAGCTTCTCCCAAGGCTGTTCCATCACAAGTAATGTCTCCAAGGCTGGGTCACTGGAAACCAGAGTATTTTTCTCCATTTAACTGCTTTACTCTGCTTAATGCAACAACATTGGAAACACCAGGAGTTAAGTCATTATTGCTTTCAGTTGATTCTCACCAATACAAGGTTGTTGATATTCATTTTTTTATTTTTTAGCTCAGAGTTCTTGCTTTCCATTACCGTGCTGGCACATGTTCTTGGTATTTTTCATATATATTAAAGTGTGAAAATGGCAGGGAATTTTCTAAATTTGTGAAAGTGCAAATGTGATTATAAGAAGATCCTATTTTAATGTAGTCTAATTTTTCTTTTCATGTGCCAGGCAAGGAATTTTTGGCTATCAAAAATTCATGGAAATAAGGAAACAAAAAATTTCATAGAGATATTTTATGTTATTAATGCAAGGCTTTTGCTTATCTTTCATGGTTAGCTCTACAATCCAATTGTATTGATTTTTGTGTAAGATGTAATAAATTATATTAATACATATAATGTATATATTATATGTATAGCACATATATGTTTCCTGCCCAGTTTCCTTTCTACTTCTATAGGTCCTCTTGTATATCACCACCCCCATATAAACATTAACCTGGAAATTAGTGATTTTCTTACAAGACGGAGATTTCTTTATCACAATTGTTTAGAGCAGTTTCGGGACTTGTTCTGAATTACCCATTCATTTGCTGCCAGTGTATGTTCCAAAGTGAAGAGATTGGGACCTGCCAGTGGTCATGCTTTCCTCTATGTTTAAGAAACTGTGAAGAGAGAATTAAGTCAGACATAGAGATGAAGGGAGGGACGGATGGGGAGGGGGAAAAAGAGAGGGAGGAAGAGAAAGAGAGAGAGAGAATGAGAATGCCTACTAGAACCATTCTAGTCTTTAGTGTCTTATATTTCCAAAGCAATCATCTTGCTTTCTTCAGACTTTATTCCTTAACTAGGGGCCCAGTGCACAAATTTGTGCTTCTTGAAAGTAACCATGGGCTGCGAGGCTGTGGTGGGCACAGGGGTGGGTCTTGGCCCATCCTCTGCGCCCCCACTCCCCTGTTTGCCGCAGCCCTGCTCTCGCCGCCACTCCCACGCACTGATGGCACTGGCCCTGCTCTCACCTGCTGATGGTGCAAAGCGATTGGGGCCAGCACAGCCAACAGGTGTGAGTAGTGGCTGCTGCCCAGATCACCCCTCAGGAGCAGGGGGAGGTGGAGAAGCCCTCAGGGGTGATTGGGGCCGGCAGCTGCCACTGGCACATGCTGAAGGTGCCAAGTGATCAGGACTGGTGCTGGGCACCAGCAGTGGGTGTGAGCAGCGGCTCTGGCATCGGCAGCGGGTGCGAGCGGGGCTGGCGCCAGTAGCTGGTGCGAGTGCCAGCTGGGACCATGGAGCGCAGGAGCAAATAATTTTCAGTAACCACCAGAGGCTCGCCCCTATGACAGCTACCGGTGCCCCACCTTGGTCTGGCACCCCTGATCACCTGCTCCACCATCCCACTGCGGCCAATGCCCGCCATGCTCTGCACACGCCCCCTGGTGGTCAGCGCACATCATAGCGACTGGTTGTTTGGTTGTTCGTTGGTTCTGATTGTTCCTCCGTTTGGTCTATTTGTATATTAGCCTTTTATTATATAAGATCTAGTAAATCAGTGAATCTCCATCTTTACCTAGGCTGGAGTTAGAATTCTCTCACAAGAGCAAAAATAAATCTCTGTTTGTTTCCGTCTTTCTGTATTTGTCTCTGAATTTGTTTGTTTGTTTCTGTATCTGCTTCTGTATTTCTACACATTGCTTATAACATTCATATTTTAAATTTCTATTTCACAGCCAGTTGCCTTCCAGAATGGCTTTAGTAATGTAATTTTAATCATTAGTGTATGGGTAACTTTTTTCCTTATACAATTTTCAACCATACATATGCTTAGCTCTTTTTATCTTTTTCTAAATGTCTTAGTCCCCCTAATCTGCATGATTTTTGCAACATTAGCTATTGGGTCTTGGAGTAAAAGATAGACAAATGCCTAAAATTGAATAATCTCAAGTTTAGGGAAGGTTTTAACATTTCACAATTGTTTTAATTCTCTTCTCTAACTTAAACCTGGTACCTGGGGGTTGACAGTCTGGGCCAACAAATGAATGGAGATGAATAATTAGAATTGGCTGGAGATTGGTGCAAATGTGTTGGCATTCAGTGCTCCTGGCAGCATCACAGAAGCATTGGGGATATTATACACACTTGTGGTTAAAAAGCAGTGCTTAAGAGATATTGAAATTGAACAATACTTATTATCTCACATTGATAGTCATTTATAAATACAAAGCAATGTAGAATTTACAAATGATGTTTAATAGTTAATTAGAAGATGTTTCCTGATTTGGTATTCTGGAGCTATAGATAATTAACAATTTCTGACAAGCAGTTTATCTAAACAATGCGGTTCATTGGCTGTTAATTGAATTATGTCTGTGTGTTTGTTACTTCTTTTTGTCTGCCGGCATCAACTTAATTTCACAATAATAGTTACATTAAAACTGCTTACCACTCTATGTCAGCTGGTTAAAAGATTAACTACATCAGGTTGAATGCAATTCAATTAATGCTTTTTATCTGGCTGTTGTGTCTTTGTTTGTAGACATTTTTGCTAGTGTTTATAATGAAATCAGATGCTGTCCATAGGTTTTAGGTATGGTGATAGCAGTCAGAACATATGGGTCCAGTAGTTTCATTTAATTAATGATATTTCATTGAGGCATACAATTATGGTTATGGTAAAGAATTAGAGTGATGAATAAACCAACTCCCTCTCTCCCTGAAAATGGACACAGCTGTCAGCTTCCAACAAACACTATTGCTGCCTTTGTTTTGAAGAACTGAGAAGGAGCACAAATATTTGAGTTTGTCTTTGAGATCTGATGATTTAAATGGTTTGTTGTGGAATGGGAGGTGTTCTACAAAGTTTTTCTGGACTCGTCAAAATTCTGGAATTAAGTGTGGGATGAATTTCATAGCTTTTTATCATTTATCAAGAATGGAAACAATCACTATATACATTTTCTCCTCATTTGAAATATTGAGTCAGTATCAGTAGAGGAAAGAAATCTCAGTAATGACTTGGTCTTCTTATTTCTTTAGAATGAATCTTTGGGTAGGCACAATAAATTGTTTCTCAGCATATTTCATTGGGGACACTTGAGCTTCAGTTTGTATTACATATTCATAGCTTTCTGTGGCAGCCAAAGGCCATGAGTCTTTGGCCTGACATGATGAGTCTACAGGGAAAAAGAGGCAGTTTGTGTTACAGATGCCCTTACGAGAGGTCCCAGCTGTGTACTCTGCTTTTAAAATGGATGCAAAATTAAACTTATTGCAATGATTTCTGTTGGAATCAGTGAGAATTAGTATTTAGCGTACAGGTATTATAAGATAAAATGACTTTATTTAAACACTCATAAGCGATTTCTGCAAAGATGAAGAATTGAGAAAATGAATGCAAAAGTTTATGTCTACGTTATAAGATAAAATGACACTCATAAGCGATTTCTGCAAAGATGAAGAATTGAGAAAATGAATGCAAAAGTTTATGTTTACACCATATTTTTAATCCTTAAAAATGTATATATAAACTTTTGAGAAAGAGAAATAATCTCTCACCTAAAGCCAGACTAAATGAGGGGAATGGATGATTTTTAGAAAAATAAAGCATTTTAAAACTTTGGAAATTTTATAGTCATCCAAAGAAGTTAGATTCTATTCAGAAAAATCTAACATAGAATCTTTCTCCAAAAGGTAGGTTGTCAGGTTTAGAGAAAGAGATCTCCATTATTCCACCCCAGGGTGGGGTTGATAGATGTTTCCGCATGGCTAGTGTCTACATATAGTGCTTAAGAGAGCTTCCTCTGTTGGAGGCCACACATCTGTATCAACTTTGAAAATGGCATTACTTTTATCGAAATCTCAGTCTTGCTGTGTTAGGCCCTCATCCAATTCTAGTTAAAGTTGCGATAGGAACAGTCCTAGGGAGTATTCTGCTAATGAATTTCAGTGGAATAAGAACAGGGAAGCAAAAGCACTATTTAGTGTTAACTCATGTTGTAGTCTTAATCACCTCCAGTTTTTTTTATTTGTTTTTATTTTTATTTTTGTGTGTGTGTCTTTAAAACCTTTGGCTGGAGAGGTGTGGGTGATAGATAGGAGGTGCCCTATTGTCCTCCAAATAGATAGAATATAAGGAGATTTAGGTATTGTGCAGCCAAAATAACAAATGTCTCCTCTAGTAATCTATTATGCCTTCAGTCAACAAGAGAAAAATAAAAAGGATAGGAGGTGCCTTATGTGTCCTCCAAATAGATAGACTATAAGGAGATTTAGGTATTGTGCAGCCAAAATAACTAATGTCTCCTCTAGTTATCTATTATGCCTTCAGTCAACAAGAGAAAAATAAAAACTAAACATTTTAAAAATAAAACTAGATATGACATCATATTAGAACTTAAGGTCTGTACTATAATTTTTATGATTCAAATTTCTTAATTTGAACTATTTCTCTAATGTGAATTAAATTTTAGATTCACTCATGCATGTGACTAATTCCCATGTGTTAAACTATCTGATAGATACACATACACCTGATTATTAAACATGTGGAGAGTGCTGATTGCCTATAAAGGTTTTCTGAAATGTTATATATTTGGAAATAAGTGTTATACTCAGTTAATACTTTGCTCTGTCACCAACTATGAGAATCTTAACCTCAAGAATCCCCTCCTCATTTTTCTTCTTCTCTGGTGAGAGACCTCCTTTGGGAAGCAGTGTCTTAAATTTTCTCTCCTGTGTCTGTATCTCCACCAGTCCCTTGTTCGGTGGCCATGCTGTACACATTAGCATAGAATTGCCATGTGCCCTGATGCTTGATTAACTTGTTACTCAAGTAGCATACAAACATTTACTTAGCACTATGAATGTTACTGAACAGGCGACATATGTTGTGGAGAGAGATTCAGTTACTAGGGGAGGAAGCTTAGAGTTCCTATTGCCTGAACTTTGAGTGACTTGATTCTAAAGTATTTGGTGGAGAACAGCTTTTTCTGAAAACAGCTGCTGAGCATCTCTAGAGCCTGTGTTCCTTGTTCTTATGCCCATTTTTTCATGTTGCCCAGACTTACAGATACTTTCCTGGCCTCCAGTTTTTACTTCACATCAGCTCAACATGTGCCTTCATTCCAGAAGGTCCTGCTCCCATTATCCCTTTTTGTTTTTGACCTTTGACATGACCCACAGGGACTTGATCCTCACCCACAACCTGCTACTGAGCTGTTCTCCACTGTCAACAGGCCTTGTAAAGGCCGTATTTCCTTTGAGTGGGAACCCAACCCAAGCCTAGAGCATCACATTTTACAAATCTGTGTCTTAAGACAGCAGGTTAGCAGTTATTTGTTATTTAAATAGATACTTTTTACTTTTTCAAGAATAAGTTTAATTACTTTCTGGATAGTATACTTACAAATATTTTCTAATGAGGGTACTCCAAATTGAGAAGATAGGAGTTTTTGTTAATAAGAGAGTATATGCTTTCCTGAAAAAAAAAAGAATAAGAAAGAAATCACACATTCTGTGATAACAAGTCTCATGAGAAAATAGGGTTGGGCTAAAGCACTCACAATCTATGCAACTTTTTATCCAGCATATTATTGAAAGCAAATAACTTGAAGAGCTTAGTCAGGCACCAGAGGTGACAGCAAGGTGCGCTCCATGTGGATGGAGCCTCTGTGTAGCTAAAAGCTCCTGCCTGTCGGGCAGCCACGCTAAGGGTCTTTTCTTTTCCTGCAGAAGGTTAGAATTCTATCCAAGCTATTCTAGCTTCCAGTTCTATGTGGATCAACCCAGTGCTCAACTTAAACTGACAAATATTCAATTTAGCAATCACAGAAGATTAAATTTGTGTAATAGAAACCTGTTTTATCAGAACAGACTTTAGCTGCAAATGCAGCACATTCAATTTATGTTTCCTGTGGGTTCAGCATTAAGTATGGGTCTGAGTGACATTGACCATGAGCTTACAAGCTTTGTAGGGGAGATTCTGCATGTGACGTAGTCACTTATAGCACAGCACAACACAGAATGTCATGTTTTGCACTTAAGCGATACTTAAAAATGCTTTGTTGGATGATTGTTTCAATATAAAAAGAATTATAGTTCAAACGAAAGCTAGATCTCATTACTTGCATGGCGGCTAATTTGTTCATTTACATTAACCCAATGAATTAGGGCAATTTCATTGATTTTTACATATGTGAAATCAGGGACCACTGGCTCTTAACTGCTCACCTGCCTGCCTGCCTGATCACCCCTAACAGTCCCCCCTGCTGGCCTGGTCACCCCCAACTGCTCCCCCTGCCGGCCTAGCTGCCCCCAACTGTCCTGCCCCCACCGGCCTGGTCTCCCCTAATTGCCACCCCTGCTGGCCT
>NW_005355584.1:530818-546231 GCF_000412655.1 Myotis brandtii
CGCCCCCAACTGCCCCCCCCTGTGGGCCTGGTCGCCCCACACAGCCTGCTGCTCAGTTGTTTGGTCGCCCCTCACTGAGCCCCCTGCCAGCCTGGTCGCCCCATGCAGCCTGCTGCTCAATCATTTGGTCACCCCTCGCTGACCCCCCTGCCGGCCTGGTCACCCCATGCCGCCTGCTGCTCAGTCGTTTGGTCACCCCTAACTAATCCCCTGCCAGCCTAGTCGCCCCATGCAGCCTGTTTGGTCGTCCGTTTGGTTGTGATGGTCACTTAGGCTTTTATATATATAGATGTAAATTTAGATAAAGAATTAGAGTTCAGTAATTATCTTTTCAATATATAGTATATATTTTAGTTCTTGTTACTCCTCATAGGTATGGTACAAACTTATTTGTAAAATATGTATTTACATTATCAGATGGAAAACACTAATGTACAATTTATGTCAGAACCTTCATGACTGACAATATAGTTATCATTGATATGTCCTGTTAAAGATGTGTGCTAGGGTCAGATAGTTTCGTAAGAGAGTAAATACTGTCAAACATGAAACTTTTTTTGCAACAAAATAAAATTTCTTTCTTAGAATCAAATCTTCGAATAAGGTAAAGGGGGATAACTGGTGATGGAAGAAGACGTGACTTTTGGTGGTGAACACACAATACAGTGTACAGATGATGTATTATAATTGTATACTTGAAACCTGTATAATTTTATTACCCAATGTTAACCTCATAAATTCAATAAAAAAGAATAAAATCTTTATAAGACCTCTAATCACAATGACCTCAATGATAAACATTTTTCTTTATTATACAGATTAATTAAAAAAATTCTATGCTTTCTGAAAAATAAAAATTTATGAATCTGTACATAGCTCTCCCCAAAAGCTATGAAGTAAATTTTTGTAGACTGGAGTGAAGACAATATCAATTTTATTGTTAATTGTATAATGGAATTTTCAGGAAGAGGTTCTGTATTTAATTACAACTTCATTTATTCTGTTATTACCGTTCTGTTTAAAACTACTTACCAGTATGTTTATGCATATAGGTTGAATTAACGTAAGTTTACATCTATGTTATTTGTTACTGATTCTATTATCTAATATTTGAGCTTGCAAGGATAAATAATGGAGACTATTCTCAACTTTCAAAAAGTAAAAGGGGTTAGGCTCTCAAAATTATCAACACTGTAGCTTTCTTTTGTCTCCCTATTCAATGTAATTAGAAAACAATTCTCAGGAGGGCTTTAAACCACATGAAATATTAATGTATTAAAAATGTCATCTTTAATACCAAAGGTGGAATCTCAACTGAATGAAACTAAAACATTTACATAAGAATCGGTACTGTTTTTTCAAAATTTAACTTGTATTAATCTTCTAACTCATTAATATTTCCAAACTCCTCTTAGGTTGTCATTTTGATATTTATGGAAATAACTTTTCATTGGTCCGTTTGTAAGGAGCTATCTGATTTTTAAGGAAGAGTAAGAAATCTATGATAAATTTGATGGACTTAGCCTGTAAACAAGGCATATTTTGAGTGAATTGTTCTTTGCAGATCATTGTAAGAGATAGGAAGATAGAGAAACATTAATGGTTCAGAGTGCAGACTCTGAGTATAATTTAATTTAAAACTTTCTAAATCTGTTTTCTTGAGTTGAAAATGGCGAGAAAATGGTAAAATGATTAAAGAAAGAAAATAGAGGTTTTGAGAACATTGAAAAAATGAAGAATTTATTAAAACAATAAAATTTTCAGTGATTAATTCTTAGGTAAAAACACTATATTTTAAGGATTATTTTGTCTCTTACAGTTCAGGATAAATTAAACATCAGGGTGAAAATATTCATAGGCACATTTCAGAAATATAAAAAAATTCTAAATTTAACTTCTTTGCTTGTACTTTGTTATAATGTCAATATATTGATATCTGAGATATGATAGTATCATTTAGTTACTAGAGAATGCTAATATGGAAGTTGTTGAGGACTACAGAGTCATTTGAAAATATGAAGAAATGTTTCATTAAATTACTTAGGTTTTATGGTTGTTTTTGTAGTTGTTCAAATAGACTGATTTATTATATATTTAATATATACATAACTTATTATTTATTATATATGAAATGCAAGTTAACAAATGACTCAGCTCAAATGCAGCGAAGATATATAGTTAGAAGCATAGAAACATAATATTGAATTTTGGACATAGCTAAAAGCCATGCTTATACCTCTAAAACAATCAAGCAAACAATATTAAAAAATCCTTGTTTTTTTAAATCAGTATTTGGTTGTGAACATTTGCTTCTAAATGAAAAATATATCTACACTTAACATTAATACCCATGACTTTACCCAAATCTACAGTAATGACTATGTTATGCTAATTTAATTATGTTAGTTTATTGATAAAGGCAAAATTGAAAAGATTTAGGTATATGTTTGTCTATAATAATAAAAGCACAATATGCTAATTAGACAGGATGTCCTTCGGGACAGCCTTGCAGGTGAAGTCGGGGCTGCGAGGGAAGCAGGGGGTCCTGGGTGCCAGAGGGAAACAGGTGCTGGCAGCAGGGGGAAGGAAGGCCTACTCTTGCATGAATTTTGTGTATCCGGCCTCTAGTTTTTAAATAAAATTTCTTAAGAAATGTTAAAAGAGTGGTTACAAATATCACCAAATTACACTATTAACCCTGGGCTCTTTGAGGGGAAGGCATTTATAAGCTGTTGACATGTGATGGTTGAAGATCACACTAGAGCAGTGGTTCTCAACCTGTGGGTCGCGACCCCTTTGGGGGTCGAACGACCCTTTCACAGGGGTCCCCTAAGACCATCGGAAAACACATATATAATTACATATTGTTTTTGTGATTAATCACTATGCTTTAATTATGTTCAATTTGTAACAATGAAAATACATCCTGCATATCAGATATTTACATTATGATTCATAACAGTAGCAACATTACAGTTATGAAGTAGCAACGAAAATAATTTTATGGTTGGGGGTCACCACAACATGAGGAACTGTATTAAAGGGTCGCGGCATTAGGAAGGTTGAGAACCACTGCACTAGAGAGATGTGAGCTGAAATGTTTACTGAGTATTTGAATTGAAATCATGGCCCTAGGTCTGTAATGTTACAGACACACACGATCTGTCCAAACCAGATAGGCTGTTGGCCATTTTGTGTCCCAGAGCTGTGGATGCATGAGAAAATGTAGAGTTGCATGACCTGGTAATTTCTGGTGTGGAACTTCCTCAGATGTGTGTATGATAACTGTTTGGTTCTGTGCTGCAGGTAGAAAGTGTATATGGTATAGAAAGTGATCTACACTAATGTTTGTGGCAGACACCAAGCCAATTTCATATAATCTGACAGGTGAGGTCAGCTATTTCAGTGGTGTTGGAACAGTATGATTTCAGCAGCTTCTGTCTTAGCCTGCTATTACAAAATACAATAGACTTGGTATTAAAAACACAGATCTATTTCTCATAGTTATAGAGATGGGAGATCCAAGATCAAGGTGCCAGCAGATTTGATTATTGGTGAGGTCTCTCTTTCTGGTTTTCAGTGGGCTGCCTTCTCTCTGTAGTCACACATGGTGAAGAGAGAGCTTTGGTATCTCTTTCCCTTCTTATAAGGGCACTCATACCCTCCTTAGTGTCCTGTCCTTATGACCTCTTTTTAATCTAACTACCTCCCAAATGCCCCACCTGCAAATATCAACACATTGGGGTTAGAGCTTTAACATATGAATTTTGAGGGGACATAAATATTACATAACAGCTTTTATCAGATGGTTATTTTAGCTGTAGGACTAATTTCACTATGCTTATTCTGGAGTAGCCACATTTAGGTAGGATTTAGAATTTCTGGTTTTGAGGCAATAAAAGAGACTGGTCATTTGGTATAAGAAGTCTTGGGCATAGTGGAAATGGGGAGTGGTTGATACCACTTGCAAGATAAGATCAATGTTCAGCTAATCAAGGGAAAAATCATGCTTATCTTGTATTTTGGGGCCAAATTGGGGAAACATATTTTTATTGGGTGAATCTTGCATTGTCCCTTTGCATATCAAATATTGATGACAGGTAAATAAGAAAAATATCGTGGATAGCTAAGTAAATAACTTGCTTTACATAGAAATAGGAGGAAAGAGGATGTTCTTTATGGATGGATTTGATTTGTGGTTGTAATACGCACACAGAAATGGAAGTGGAGAGAGTGAAAACGAAGAGAAAAGATGATGAGATTTCCATCTGCTGGATTAATATGAAATTCCATTCCCCATTGTCATTCTTTAAATGACTCCAGAAGAGATGTTAAGTTTCCATCTTTACTTATTTGAGTTGTTAGATTAATGATTATTCAACTATAATTCTGTAGTTGGATTAGCCCTCAAGATGCTTCAGCTTTATTCAGGTAACTTTTATTTTGTGGGTTTTCCCCTCCAAGTTTGGACCTGTAGTCATGTTACCTAGAGCACCTTGGAATCTCCCCCATTGGCAAAGATGTGGGTAAGGAGAGGTTCTTACACCGAGTATGCCAAAAGATAGAAAGATAATTGGACAGGATTAAAAAAAAATAAAAGCCTTTTCCTCCCTACCCTTATGAGGACTCTGGGTTTGAGCAGGAAGAAGAGATGATCTTTGAGATGGAAGGGGATGAGATTGGTCTTTGAGACAGTAGCCTGTCATTCTCCCAGGTGCTGTTGCTCCTAAATAAAACCTCTTTCTCTTTACACCAGTGCCTGCCTCTGGAGCTTGGCTTTCCTTGCAGCAGGGAGCCGAACCTCCGTTTTTTTGTTTGGTTGTGGTCAAATGTCCCTTGCCACCTAAAATTTAGCAGATTAATCATGATCCAAGGGCACATTGTTACCATTATCATCTAGGTATTAGCTAATGTACCAAGATATTGAGGGTATTCAGACATGAAATGTGAGTTCTTTAAGACTAAGAAAATAAAAACAGAGGAAAATAGAAATCTCTGAGATAAACATAATTTTTCAAACAATTCAGTTTTTATCAGAAAGTACTCAACGGAGAATTAAAATATGTCCCATGTGAGTTTATGAAAATGGAGAAAACTTAAGGAATGAATGAAATTACAAACTAGACATTAGTTCTTAGCTGTGCCAATTTCTCAATGCATTTGAACCCTTTTTGGATAAATGGGGACTCTGAAAACTTAAACTAGTTCAAAAAAAGATTCCATATTCACTAGGGACTTAGTTGATGCCATGTGACTAATTAAAGACATTTTGGAGTTATTGTTACTGGCTGAACCTAATAAAGATTTGGAAGTTCTGCTACAGGTTTAATACAGTAAAGGATTATAAATTATTTGAATCACAGTTTATAAATTGATTGGACTGCTCCTCTCCATCTTGGAATTATATCATTAGGAGCTTATGGTCTCCAACATCACAAAAGCAGAATTAATAAACAAAAAAGAGGGCCATAGGATCTTGATGGGTGATTTTTAAAAAACATGTCTGGAAATGTTTTAAATTACTTTTTTTCTCAAATTCACTGGCCTGAGTTATATGGCCTAAACCTAACTAAAAGGGAAATGTGTCTAAGAAGAGGGGAGTAGTGTGGAAAACACACCTTGGATAGGAAGATGATAGAGGAAAATGAAGGTCCCAAAGAGAATAATTATCGATAGGGAGGAGGAAAGGATCAATGACGGAGCCCTAGAGCCTTGATATCTTTCATTAAGAGGGTACAGAGCAGAAGAGAACCAAAAAGAAAAAAAAAGACTGAGAGGTAATTGACCAGCGAAGTTTCCTTCTTTCTCTCTTTCTTTCACCCCCACCATCACTTTCTCTCTCTTTTCATATACTCTCTCTCTTTCTTTTTCACCCCCACCATCACTTTCTCTCTCTTTTCATATAGAGAGATAGATCTGATTATTGAATTATTATACTTTTTCAATCATGATGGGTTATTGGGTTTCTTCTGATTTTTAAAAAAATGTATTTTATTGATTTTTTACAGAGAGGAAGGGAGAGGTATAGAGAGTTAGAAACATCGATCAGCTGCTTCCTGCACACCCACCACTGGGGATGTGCCCGCAACCAAGGTACATGCCCTTGACCGGAATCGAACCTGGGACCCTTCAGTCCGCAGGCCAATGCTCTATCGACTGAGCCAAACCGGTTAGGGCAACTTCTTCTGATTTTTTAAATGTGCCTTTTTTTTAATGACGGGGCTGAATATTCAAATTTATACTATCATGGTTTTTCAATGTTCATAAATCAAGGGGAACACACCTACGTTTATGTATTATTGTATTTGGCAAGTGAGATCCAGACACTATTGTCTCCCCATCAGGATAGGATTTTTTCTCCTACATGATCTCTCCTTTTACTCTTGGCTGCCTAATCATTTGAAGTCTGGAGCCCTTGGGAATATTTTCTGGATTGCTATCCCCATGCTACTGTAAGATTATTAGATTCTAAACTATTTTTAAAGTTGAAGGATCTAGGCTTTCTAATCTTTAGAAAGATTCTACCTTTATTAGAAGATAAGTTGAACAACAACAAAAAATCTTTTTAACAGGAAATCTTTTAAATGAAATTATTTTGTTAATTTTTCAAAGACACAAATATCTCTAGAAACAGTATTTTCCCAGTGGCTCGCTATCCTCCTCCTGGAAAGCTCCACATTATTCACTATTTGGGGTTTAAGGTGGTTAAGCTGCCTATGGAAATGCAAAGATTGATTGGAGGAGGTATCTATATGCTTTAAAAGCTTAACTCATATTTTGCCAATTAACTGTTTTATTCATAGACTGCAGGAATGAAGTGTAGAGTAAGAATGGGCAAAACTAAGAAAGACCTTGATAATTGAGTTCTCACAGCCTGCAGGATTCAGTTCTCAAAGTGACTTGAAGCAAGGTCAGCATTACCGGTGTGGGGACATTGTGGGTAAAAGGAAGAAAGTGCATGAAAGAAAGAAAGAAGGATAGTTTAAAGGGAATGTAGCAAGGCTGAAGTCAAAACACTCAACAAATTGAGATTCTCACAAGTAAAGGATAGAGATTACATGTAGTAGTATGGGTGGGGTTGGGTCCTCTGTCAGAGGACCACTGGGGACCTGGAGATAGTCAGCCATCAGTTTGCTAAACAGAATGTCTCTCTTTCTATTTACATGCACAAACTCAGGGCCATTCTGCTGTGTACCCTTGGGAAGAACAACACAGGAAGATTATTCATTTTTTCTCTCTCCCTCATTAAAAGAAAATAAAATGAACAGAGAAATAGGTAAATGCATAGATATCTAACTTGAGATACTGCTGGTTTCACTCTTAATGAATTCTTTCTCTGTGTTATTTCTCCTGTCCCTGACCTCCAAAACAGTGTCATACCTCAAAAAGTTAGATTTTCCTTCAGTGATAAGTTGTCTTCTTTGCCAAGTCTTCTGAGTGTCGATGCAGAGTATGTTACTGGATGCATGGCAGTAGCCTTGCACAATTTACAGGGGCTCATTTGTCAAAGTTCACAGCTTAGCAGCACTTACTGTTACTCTAACTTTCTCTGCAATGTTATGGTTGTAATTATTTGGTGTTATTCTGGGAGTTAATTGCCAGGAAACAAAATTAAGGGAGCATGTCTGATCCTTTCCCTCCTCTGAGACTACTGAAAAAAGAATTGAAAAGAGGTGAGCCTTAATATCAATCCAGCATGGACCATTTCTCTTGTCATTGGTCTCATTGAAGGAGCTCACTTCAGGAAAGTCACAAAGAGGTCAGAAGATTTGAGAATGCCAACTTAGATGTGCATTACAACTTCCAAGGACTTTCAACACTTCGGTATGGATATGCTGGAAATCTATCTAGTTTCTTGGTCTATCAGAATAAGGTACTGATTTTCATTGTGCTAGTAGAACAGTTGTTAGAGAATAATTTTTTAAAAATACATTTTTATTGATTTCAGAGAAGAAGGGAGAGGGAGATAGAAACATCAATGATGAGAGAGAATCATTGATTAGCTGTCTCCTGCACACCCCACACTGGGGATTACACCTACAACCCAACATTTGGACGTGTGCCCTGACCAGGAATCAAACAATCACCTCCTGGTTCATAGGTCGATGCTTAACCACTGAGCCATGCCATCCAGGCTTAGAGAAAGATTAAAATGAGACATTTTAGTGGTGGTTATCTTTTAAAGCCATTATATATTAAACTAGAGGCTTGGTGCCTGAATTCGTGCATAGGTGTGGTCCCTCGGGGTGGCTTGCAGGGATCCCATCCCAGCTCATGCCCCCAGCCTCGCAGCCCCACAGCCCCACCTGGCACCCCACCATGGTCTGGTGCCACCCCCTCATCTGCTCTACCATCCTGCCTGTGGCACTGTTGATCGTGGCCTGGGCCCCTGCCCAGCTCCCTCAGTGCCTGGGAGCCGGGCGGTAGCCCTGCCCCCCACTACTGCCACTGGTCGCCGTCTGTGGGGCTATTGGCAGGACAATGGGTCCCCTGCTCACACTCACCTTGGCCTGACGCCTCCTGCTCACCTGCTCCACCATCTTGCTGTGGTCCCACTCTCATTGGGGCCCATCGGGGCTGGCAGGACTTCCACTGCCGCCCACTGCCGCCAATTGCCAGCACTGCGTTGCTGACGCCCACCATGTTCCGTGCCACCCCCTGGTGGTCAGCATATGTCATAGTGAGCAGTCGAACTCCTGGTTGAACAATTTGCATATTAGACTTTTATTATATAGGATTATTAGAAAAAGATCTAAATCATTTGAGATAACTGAATGACATCATTGATAACATTTAATCAAACTGATTCAGAATGAAGGATATGTGAAATACATTTTTGGATCATTAAGCCTGAGAGAGGATCAGCTCAAACAGGACACTCATTTTAGAAGGGTTTATGTTATCATGAGTATAGCCATCATCCTATGGTTACTCAGAGTTTACTGAGAAACAAGGAAAAATGTTATCAGCTCATTTTCTTCTTTAAGAGAGACAGTTGCTTCCTTGTTGTTAAAGTAGCAACCATGTGGAACAGTTTGGTTCTGTTTTGTCTGGACCCTTACTCAATGTGAATGGCAGAGGGTGTCTTAGTTCTCAGCAGCTCATAGCCTTGTGTGCTTGCCTATGCTCAGCTTCTCCTACCTCCTCTTTCAGCTTCAGATCTGTAATGGCCTGAGCTTCTCTTAATAACCTCAATGTTCATTTCACATTCAAACAATTAGAGAGGAAACTATTTGTCTTAATTGCTGAACTTCCAACAGATGTTTTGTTAATAGTGATAAGACATCCTCATCTAAACTATTGCTTTAAGATGGGAAAACACTGCCTAGTGCTAACATTTCAATTGTTATAACTTTGAAAATGTTCACTTTCTACTTTGAAGGGCAAATACACTCAAACTTAAGACATCATTGTTTAATATAGTAATACCCCATAAACACAATTGATTTTTAAGTGCTTTGCACACTGATAGAATTTATGCACATGTTGAACTACTGGGAAAAGTTCTGCTAAGAGATGATGTAAAAATATTGACCTTGTTTTAGGGGGAACAAAATCATGCCTTTATAAAATAAATAAGACTTTAGGACAGTTTTGAACTTCTTCAGCTAGTAAGGCATCCATCAGTTTATAATGCTAATTTTAGAGATTATGATATTTTCATGGAATGCACTAGTTAAAAACATACTGTGTACTTTTTAAGCTAAACAGTGAAACTTCTATATATGGTCCTATAAAAACATTTTAAGTTATTTTCCTTCTTTAACCATATAATAATTAAGATGGTTATGTAGAAACACAGACTTACCACATTCCTGGTCAAAAGGATACTTTTTAATTTCCAAATACTCAAAATTTTCTCTCCTCCATATGAGCAAGGACATAAGCCTAGCAATGTGAGACTTACAATTTGGCTAAAACATTTTAAGTAAGCTTTTTTTTTTCTTAACACTACCTTTGCATTGAAGCTCCTAAATACACACACACACACACACACACACACTAGAGGCGTGGTGCACAAAATTTGTGCATGGGGGGGTGTGTCCCTCAGCCCAGCCTGCACCCTCTCCAACCTGGGACCCTTCAAGTTGTTTACCTTTAATGAGTTTCTCACAAATGAAACTCATCATCTTTAATTTTGAACTTTGCCTAGCTGAACATTTAGTAACCCTTTGTACACCATAAGCGACTATAGACGCAATCAGCGACTATAGACGCAAGCAGCGGACCCGTTTTGGACGCATGGCAGTTAACTGGGTAATAAAAAGAATGGTGTGCCAAATTATGTTTGCTCATCCTGTCTCAAGAAATTTATCTATAAATCTAGTGTCAACTTGATCGCTTCCATGAGAAAGAAGTAGGGGAAAGGTAAGACTTCAGTCTTCTCTCTTGTATTTCAGTATAGATTTGGCATTCAGTAGCTCTGCATTCTAGTTTCAGGCTTAGGTTATGATCTGATGTGATATAACAGATTATTCAATTCCTCTAAGATTAGAGTAATTCTAAGATTAATTTTCCTGATCTGTAAAATGTCAATAATAAAATATTTATTGGGAAGACTTAGTTAATTTATGAACATGATTTCTAAGCTCTAAGTTATTATATAAATTTTACCTACTATTTCTCCTAGAGCTACTATTACTGATTACTACTAATTTAAATATTGTGCCCTACTTTTGGCTTTCCAATATATAGCCTTTGTGGCTCTACCTTAATTATTCCATTACTAAGAGTAGATGGATCATTTTTGGTATAGTCCAATGACACTATAATAAAAACACACACAACTGTACCAGTATGATAACCATTCTTTCTCAACTTGCCTAGAAAAAGCCATTCACTATGTAGGACTAAGACAAATTAAGCAGACCATGTATTAAGCAGGTAGCATATGTCAGTAATGCAGGGATGCTGTTGAAAATATAGACTCTTTTTGAATTACTTGAGGTTTACACACACTTATTTCTCTAATTCTTTGAAGTCTTGCCAAACAATTGTAGACATGAGTTATGCAAGAAAATAATTGCAGTTGTTGTTATGGAAAATACAATACTTAAGTGTTTAGATAAATATACTTTACTTTAGATTAAGGTGTATTAACATGAGATTGAAGGGTATCCAAGAGAGAGCGTAGTAGGTATAAGGTATTTTTAAGGGGAATGACAATCCTATTATGGTCAAAATCTACTTTAGAGCAAGTTACTAGAGACATAGATGGACATAAAATAATCATAAAATGATTACTCCACCAGGAATACATAATAATTATAAATGTGTAGGTACCAACAACACAGACTAAAAACACATGAATAAAAAATACATAGAGATCCACATAAATCTGCCTAATGGATTTTTTGACAAAGGTGAAAAAGCAATTCAATGTAAGAATAGTCTTTTTAGTAAATGGTGCTCATCCATAGGCAAAAAAGCAAGTCTCAACCTAAATTTTAATGGGAAATAAATCATGGACTTATTGAAGACACAGTGAAGAGGATGAAAATACAAGTGGCAATGGGAGAAAATATTTGCGAACCACATAGCTGATGAAGTATTTGTGTCTAGAATATATAAAGATTTCATACTCAAGAGGAAAAAAATAATAAAAGAAACATTTCATTCAGAAAAAGGGGCAAACGTCATGAATACACATGTCACTGGGGAGGATATACAGATGACAAATAAGCATGTGAAAAGATGTTCAACATCATAATCCATTGGGGAAATTTAAAACTAAAATGATGCATCCTTACACAAATATTATGTAAATGGCTAAAATCAAAATAGCAACAACACCAAATGCTAGCAAAGACCCAGAGATATTTGTTGATGGTTGGGGGCATGGAAAGTCCATGGTTTCATGGATTTTTATGATAAAATGTGCACCATTATCACATTGCAGACATTTGCTATGCTAGAAACATGACACAAATTAAATACATGGGGCACAATGGTGTGACCTGAGTTGGCTGATCAGACCAACTAGCAGTGCCTTGACCTGCGAAAGTGTCAACTATAGTAAGACACTGCTGATAATACTGAGAGAAGGTTAACGTGTGAGGCAGTAAATCTTCTAGGATCAGACAGGAGCAGTACCCCATGCAATATGGCCACCCTCACTGCTAGTCACAGGGGTCAACCCTTTTCCAGAAGTCAACAGTCTGGCATGGAATAGTTATGTTTCCAACAGAAACAGTCTGTGATGGAGGAAGTGTTGCTGTGCTCAGAGAGAAATGGTGGTATTTTATGGGATACAGGCTCAAACATCAGTTTGAGTTCAGTTGGTCTCATCAGATATAGGGCATTTAACTTGGGCATTTGCATGAAGAATCCAGATGGTTTGATCAGTAACTGTGATTAGTTTTCGCAGTTCATGGCCCCAGAGGAGGGTATTAATCTGCCACTCTGTAGTTTTCCAAGTGGCAAACCAAACACAGGGCCGTTGGCAACTGCCCAAACTTCAATGGAATTATAACAAGTTTCATCAAGGTGAATATTGACCAGAGCTATGCAAATGCCTTGAGTTCTGTCCACTGAGCAGAGTGACCACACCTTTTTCTTTTCTTTTTTTAAAATTTCTTTGATTAAGTTATTACATATGTGTCCTTATCCCTACATTACTCCCCCATCCCCCTCACTCATGCCCTCACCCAAAGGAGTTATATGCAAGCATATAGGCCTAATAAATGGACACAGACAACAGGGGGGTGAGGGCACCACACCTTTTTCTATCCTTTGCTGCTAGCACTGAGGTTAAATAGCTGTAGAGCCCAGTAAATGTCATCAGTTTTCATCTTAGCCAAACCATCAGTGAACTAGGCCCAGATATTTAGGGGATCCCCGCTGTGAATTAAGGGCCCTATGTACTCAGCAGCTTTCCAATAAGGCAAGTGGTGTGGGGGATGGAATTGCTCCCAAGGTTGTGACTGCCAAGGCCAGGCCAGCTGCAGTGTCTTACAATTTTTTTTTGACAAGTGAGGCTCACTGGATCCTTCCTACCTTGTTAATTGTTAAGTCCAAGTTAACCCACACCAAACTCAGGCATTTTGTTTCAATAAGAACCCAGTGGCAAGCTAATAACCACTTTTCAAAATGAATAATCCCTGGCAGTCATGCCATGGAGAAAACGAGGCCAATACTGAGGGGTTGCCTCTGTATTGAGGCTGCCTCCTTTATACAAAGGCCCAATTGGCAAAGTCATCAGTCATAGAGACTCACAGCTCAAAGAGGTCATTAGTGCTGTGGAGGCACAAAGATAGAGACTGGATGGCTTCCCATGCCGACTTTTGGTTTGGGTCTGCACAAAGGATGCTAATTTGTGCATTGTTCAATATGAAAGACCAGAGAGAATGTCAATGTTAAGTACATATTGTCTCTAGTACTCAGAGTCTAAGAAGATCCTGGACCTCGTATGTGGTGTAGTAGGGGGCTGGGAGAAAGTGGTTTTTCCTTGACTTCCAGATAGATTAAGTGTTTTGAATCCATTCCCTTAGTCCAGAGACATTTAAGTTATCAGCATATTCCTGAAATTTGTCAGAGTTGTTGAGACTGATGATTCTGACTTGCCAACCAACATGATGTCATGTTTATATAGTGGAGCTTTGAACATCAGAGGGTAGAGGCACGCATGCTAAATGCAGACCAACCATTGGCTGCAAATGAAAGGGCTGTTTAGGGAAGTGATCCACGTATTGCATTTTCCTGGGCTTTTCCTGATTATTCTGATAACCTTATGTTATCTCTTCCCAGCTTCTAGGTTTCAGCAGTAGCTCAAATTGAAACCTATTGGTTTCACAGTTCATTTTATCTATGGTTTGCAGAACTCCACTTGGGGTCCTTACTCCAAAGGGCATTTTGGAGCTTGGAGTTTTCATAATTTGAGTTCAAATGGCCCCATACTTTTTAAAGATAAAATACCACATTTTAAAAATTTAGATAGCAAAGACATACTATTTGTGCTCACTGGTAACAATTCAGAAGTCGAGAAAACGGAATACTTGATTTATACGCAATAATAGTAAAAAAAAAATGCTTTTAAAACACTGTCTAGCTCATAAGGTGGCATATACATAAAAATACTCTGTTCCAAAAGGATAATCAGAGTGTCCCTGTGTAAATATGTGCTATAAAAATGATGACATATGACAGGAAATGTCTCTTTAAGATGCTTGTAATTAATATGACTTAAAGCCTTAAATTCTCAATTTGAAAGAGAACGGTATAGTTGGGCCTCATGCCCCATTTCCTTCTTCATTAATTTTTGCTAAGGGGGGTTTCTGACATGAAGGAGAGAAGTCCTAGGGCTGTGTACAATGCATTGCCCATGTTGTAGTACCATGCTGCCAGATGCTCCCCCTCCTGCTTCTCCTCCGAAGAGGCAGATGAAGGTCAATGTGTAAGTGTGCATGTTGTGAAGCATTTGTACTGACTGCATTATACCTGCCATGTCAGCAGTACCCACACTCACCTCTGAGGTTCAGCAGAGGGAGAATAAAGGAAAGGAGAATTTCAGGTGATAATTTAGTGGGAAAGAACAGCACGCAGGGAATAATGGTAGTGACGAGAACTCTTTATGCCCTTATAAAAGGTTATTGCATAGGGGTATCTGTCTCGTTCTAGTTCTCTTTCTGTCTTTTAATATCCTTGCAGAGAGAGCAAAAGGTGTATTTTAGTTGCAAGATACATTTTTTTCTCCTGCTTATTGTTCTTCTTAACACCTTTGAATATCCTATTTTCTCTCTAGCATTTTCTGGAAACTGTTTCCTTGATGTTAAAGAAATATAGAGAATGTATGTATGTATTTGTGTGCTTGTGTGTGCATACACGTGTGCTTGTGTTAGGTATTTGTGTGTGTACCTGTGATTAGAAAGCTTGGGAACACGTGGGGAATTTGATTTGTCTGTATTTTCTGTTTATAGTGATCGAGTTCTGATAATTGTCTCATTTCTTTTTGCCTCTTGGGCTCTGGAAATTCTCTGACCTTCACTACCCTGCTCTCTGTGGTTTTATGGCCTGGATTTAGCTGAGATTGAGAGACTGGGCTCTAATTATGAAGCAGAGGATGTGCTTGAAGGTAGAAAACCAATTAAAGTGAGTTTAGTAAGATTAAATGATTCTCAAGGTAGAAGAACATTTAATTAATATACAAAATACTGCACATATTATATCTGATCTTTGTCGACTAAATTATTTCAGATGTTTTTCTATATATCAGTGTGACTGCAAATGGCATAATAGGAATAATAAATAATTTTTATTAATATAAATGCTCACTGCCACTTCATGTGCATGACACAAATGCCAAATTATGGATGGCCACAGGAGTACACAACAGGAGTCTGAACCAGGACTGGGCCCAAGAACTGAGTTGGGGGTGAGCAGGCTGGCAGTAAGGGGCAGTTGGAGGTGATCAGGAC
>NW_005355584.1:546419-550704 GCF_000412655.1 Myotis brandtii
GCAGGCAGGCAGATGAGCGGTTAGGAGCCAGGGGTCCCAGATTGTGAGAGGGATGTCTGACTGTAGGTTTAGGCCTGATCCTGTGGGATCGGGCCTAAACCTGCAGTCGAACATCCCCCAAAGGGTCCCAGATTGGAGATGGTGCAGGCCGGGCTGAGGGCCACTAGTATACTATAATATCCATATATTTAAAGCATACAATTAAATTGTTTTAAGTATATTACAGTGTTGAACAACCATAACCACAATCTAAGTGTAGAATATGTTTCCCAACTAAACAAACCTCTGTACCTATTACTAGTCTTTTCTTTCACCTCTTTTTAATTTTCTTTTTCTCCATGTAAAGAATAAAAATAAGCATGAATTCAATTTAGTTCATATTTACATTATTTTGTAAAACATTTACTTGTGCCATATAAAGTACTAATACATAAAGGATGTAAAAAATTGAATTTTATGAATGTATCATAATTTATTTACATAGTTTCTTATTATATGATATGTAGATTATTTTATTGAAGGCTTTTGTGAAAAGCAAACTATGAGATATAGAACATATTGATAGCTTTCTTTTAGTTTAAATGAAGACAATTCTATTATTTTTGCCATCTTATTAATCTAGAAGAGTGATAACAAAGATTTATAATCCTATATAATAAAGAGCTAATATGCTAATTAGACCGAACAACAGAATGACCGTCTGGATGAACTTCTGGACAAAGCTGGGGCTGCGAGGGTGGCTGAGGCTGCAAAGGGCTGCGACGGCCTGCAAGGGCCAGCCAAGGCTGCAAGGGTCTGTGAGGGCCTGCAAGGGCTGGCCAAGGCAGCTGGGGCTGCAAGGGCTGAGTCCCCTGTGCAAATTTTGTGCATCGGGCCTCTAGTGAATAATAATGAAGAATGATTATGAGTACAGCCAGTTGAAAACTATTCCAATTTTAAACCAATGCTTCTTTTAGCATTAAATAAGCATTGTGAGTAGTAAGATGTGGGTGGCCTGGATCTTGGGGAGAGCTTTTTAAATTAAGTGGTCAGAGCAGAGTATAAATTTTTGAATCATTAGTTAATAGATTATTTTAAAGTAGAAAATATTTTAGCAAGTCAGTAGAAGTTATCTCATTTTCCCTCTAAGGAATCAATGCATTCTTTTCACATATTTAATAACTAGTGACCTGGTGCATGGATTCATGCACAGTGAAAGGAGATTAATTAAAAGGTGGCTGGTGGGGGCGGGACTGAATGAGATGGGCTGGACATGCCAGAGCGAACCTCCTGCCGTCCCTCCCAGGCCGGCCGCACCTGGGATGGCACCATGGCTCCAAGGACATCTGTGGAGTGAGCAGGATCCCTCCAGCAGGTGGGGTCCCTCAGCCTGGCCTGTGGGGGTGGGGCAGAAAGCAGACATCTCCTGAGGGGTCCCAGAGTATGAGAGGGCACTCTGCAAAGTTGCTGTCATACAGGGTGTGGAATGCAAACCCAAGTGTGCAGTAAACCAGATTTGAGGCCAACAGTGCCCCAACAACAACATAACCCACAGCTAAAGATGGAATCTTGTGGCTCTGTGAGGAATTAGGCTCCCTTCTCTCTGCTTCTGGGGTGTGTCACCCAAGAACCGCTGCTGCCAAGTCACCACAGTTTAGCAGCTCCTGTGCTGAGTGTCTGTCCCCTGGCGGTCAGTGTACGTCAGACCTACCAGCCAGTTGGACAGTCAGATGGTCGCTTAGCCTTTTATATATATAGATAGGAAGTAATGAAAGTAGAAAAAAAAAGTCAGAAAACAAGATTTCTTCTCCTCTTTACTTGTTTGGCCTACAGTATTTTAAGAGGAATACTAGATAAATTTGGAAGGGGAGTCATCTATAATACCCTCCCATCACAAAGATAGGAAGTTCTAAGATGCTGGGCTTTTGTCTTTCTATGCTCTTGAAATTATCTTTAATAAAATGGTGTGGGGTTTTTTTGTTGTTTTTTTTTGCTTGAATGATCTGAGTTGACTAGATTTTTTCACATGAACTTTTTTGGATTGTCAAGGAACTCTCTGCCTGCTGTTGCTGACACAACACTGTGTCATGGACAGTATGACCACAGTGAGCAATTGGTATTCTTCAAGGAAATGTGGATAAAAACGATTTCTGCAATCAAAAGGTTGAAGGCCTGGAAATCTCTTTTTACTCAGAGGGCTAGAAAGCCAGTCTTTAAGAAAGCAAATCAATTTTTTTCAAATAAATGCAAGATAAAGCTTGGCATTGTTATCCCAATGGTAGAGACAGGTAGGATTTATTTGTCTGTTAATGCTCAAAGGTGAGTCATCTCTGCTAGAATTGTCCCACTGGAGATGTAAACATTCTTTCATTTGTAATATTATTTTAGATGTCAATTGTATAAGCCTTTTACTTTATGTGTTAGTTTTTTATGTAGCTTTAATATTCTTTTTTTTGGTTGTTAGAGGAAGGACAGTAGGTAATTTATATAAAAACTATTGTTTGGTGATTAATATTCATTTCCTTGAAAAAAAATCAACACTTCCTTCTACAGGACCAATCCAATCCTGTTTGATCCTGTGTTACTGGTATGACTATAAAATGAAACATATATTTTGGAGCATATTTGTAGTCTCAATCCCCATAGAATACATTTTCTGGTTAGTTGATTAAATATTCCTTTCTCTGTGTAGGTTTTATTCTTAGTCCAAGCTCCAGGCACATTTGTAAATATTGAATATAATTAAGGATTCCCTATTTCTCTATGTCAGAAATACATTCTGAAATTAATTTATAAAATTTTATAATTTGATCCTTTCCCAAAACCCAAGGACTCTATGGGGAAATGATAGATAGTATTCTGGGAATAGGAATGCCATTTTGAAAAATGTTTAGTAAAACCTTTGGTACCAGTATTACCTTTAACAGTGATATCAGATTTGGAGACTTGGTGGGTAAATAGTTAGAAATACTGGTATATCCTCAGACCCGCAGGAACGGGCACAATTTACAGACTATAGGAAGATTTTCATTGATGAGAATTAGTACTCTTTTATTTTTTGGGGGAAACCCTGAATGTTGAGTGCATGAAATAACCTTTTATTATCTTGAATTCAAGTAGATCTAGTTATAATTTCTTACATTAGAACTTTTCTTAGCTTGAAATGCTGTCATTATTGAAACTAATTGTTGTGGTCCTGTTGGAGGTTTCCAGGGATGTCACTCCTTCAGATTTAGGGACTTTGGCGATTCACTTTTTGCAGTTATTTGTCTTCTTTAATCTCTGAGGCATTTTTTCAGTATCTACCACAGATTACTTTACGTGTTCTTTCTGAGGACTTTTCAGATTTTAGTGTCACCATCTATAACAAGTAGGGGACTTTAGTAAAACGCATGTTTGCAGTAGGACTTGCAAAATGGATTCATTCAACTTTGATATTTTCCCAAAGTTAAGTCAAATAAAAACATAGCTTTATATATTTTTTGCATATGAACATGTATCAGTCAGGATAAGAAGATACAATTTATTCAGCAATTTGTTGCTAGCTTTATAGTTTTTAAAGCTAATAAACTGTTGAATAAGGTATGTTCTGGATGTTTTCTCTCGTAAGTTAAGTTTTAGCATGTTTCCCGTTTCCCTAACCTGGTGATTCTCTTTTTGGATTTTTTTCTTGGCTTTTGTATCAGCCCATATACTTATTTGTATCTCTTTAACTTCTCTGACAAGTGTGCCAGAGCCAGAGCCAGGTATTTCCTTAGTCTTCTTTTGTGGACAGTTGGAATGGGGGGTTGTTCTTGAAAGTTCCCAGGTAATGAAAGCAGCAGACATGTCCACCTCCATATATATATATATTTATATATACAACACTTATATTCTATAACACATATAAGTCATACATACACATACTATATATATTATATATAATATATATCTACACTAATAAAAGAGAAACATGGTAATTGGCGTACGACCGCTACCCTTTTCATTGGCTAATCAGTGAGTATATGCAAATTAACTGTCAGCCAAGATGGCGGCCGGCAGCCAGGCACTGAAGCGAGCAGGGAGGCTTGCTTGCTGCAGACTCCAACGTTCCCCGCCTCACTTGCCAGCCTCTCAGTTGCAACTCTAAGCAACTATATACTATGTTGCAAATAAGAAGCTAAACAAAACCCCAGAAAAGGGCTTCCATTCAGCCGGGCTCGGACCGCAACATTGTATCTATGTTTTCAGCAGCAAGGCCCCAGAGCTAAAGCTGGCCAAAAAAAAAAAAAAAAAGAAAAAAAGGAGCGGTTGGGAGCTTCAGTCA
>NW_005355584.1:550773-599747 GCF_000412655.1 Myotis brandtii
TGTGTGTGTGTATATATACACACACACATACACACACACATACACACACACACATATATCCCTCCTCTCTCCAAATATAGAACATACTGCCCTCCTCTTCCCAACTCACACATGCCCACTCCTGGTTGGTATGAGGGGAGGGGGCAGGTGTGGAAGTGCTCCATAGACACTCGGAGGGATCCAGGTTCAAGGATAATGATCATATCAGTCGCAATTTCAAAGGGAAATCCCTATAGGCTCTTGCATTGGAAATTAAATGTATTGGCCTTATTTACTTTATTTGTTTTTTTGCATTTGATCCACAGTGATAAAACTGCAAAAAGAAAAAAAAGACATCTTTATTGTAATAAGTTAATCCAATGGATAGGTCTGAAAAATCTCAAATCAGTTGGTTAGGCCAATAAGAGCTTCTGCCATGCTGCCTATGTGTTCCCTCAAGCTCCACTCTGAGGCTTGGCTCAGGGGTTGAGCATCAACCTATGAACTAGGAGGTCATGGTTCAATTCCCACTCAGGGCACATGCCCAGGTGCGGGTTCAGTCCCCATAGGGGGCGTGCAGAGGCAGCTGATCAGTGATTCTCTGTCATCATTGATGTTTCTATTCCTCTCCTTCTCCCTTCTTTTCTCTGAAATCAATAAAAACATATTAAAAAATAGGAAATAAATGTATTGGCCTTAAAAGCACTTTTACATGGCTACCAACTCATTGGGCAGAAGAAACCACATGGCTCACTCATCCAGAGGGGGCCAGGAAGATGAAGAGAGAGGAATATTTGGAAACTACCACTGATATTTTAAGTCTCTAACACTGTTTTCTTTCAGAATGTCTTAGTCTCCATAGAGCCACATCTCTTGACAAAGGTACAAGCACATCCCATCTTTACTATTTTCTCCCCAAAACCCTAGGACAGTGATGGCGAACCTTTTGAGCTCGGCGTGTCAGCATTTTGGAAAACCCTAACTTAACTCTGGTGCCATGTCACATATAAAATTTTTTTGATATTTGCAACCATAGTAAAACAAAGACTTATATTTTTGATATTTATTTTATATATTTAAATGCCATTTAACAAAGAAAAATCAACCAAAAAAAAATGAGTTCGCGTGTCACCTCTAACACGCATGTCATAGGTTCGCCATCACTGCCCTAGGATGTCACTTCATTTATCCTCATGGATTTGCACTGGAATGTGGATACACCAGAACTGTAGAATTTAATAAGTACAAAATATTTGAGGTATGCTGTTTTGTTCATTATGCTTCCTTTTTTGGGAGAAGGGTCTGAAAGGCATTGCCCATAACATGAGTTTTTAAATTATTCTTGGTCTTTACTTTATGACTGCTTATAAATATTTCATTTTTTTATGTTACATAATTAAAAAATGGAACAAAATGTATTTCTGGCTCTACTGAGGGCAGTGAAATTCCATCTGACTATTTGCAAGTTTATCTTCTGATGTCTTAATTTGAACATAATGATTTGAAAAGATTTTTGCTTACATCTCACTCCAGATAATGAGGTATAGCTTTGAAGGGTTCAATTTGGGACTGACATTACTAGTGTCAATACTGATAGTACTTTCTGCTAGTTGAGGACCTGATAGGAACAAAATAGAGTTTAAAAAATGCACGCTGAATTACATAACAGCATTTGATAGCTAAGCATGATAGTCAAAAGATGTTTTTGATAAAATAAAATGTAAAAAAATTACAAATGTTCCACACTTTACCTTTGGTAAGAAAGTAAAGGACTACAAAGTTTGTAGTAAAGGAACAGGGAGTGTTGATGAAAGATGCTCAGATTCAATACTGATATTTGTTCAGTATCCCTGTAGGTTTAGGCACTAATTAGGCACCCTTTCGTTTCTTACTCCATTTAACCTCTACAGCAGCTGGTGGAGTAGACATCCATTATCTCCAGTTTACAAGTGAGGACCTGGAGGCCAGGGAGGATTTGTAGTTATCCAGTGTCACAGATTATAAGAGCTAAGATTCAGACCCAGATGGACCAGATCCCCTGAGCTTTGGTTTTTCTATCCTATCCTTCCCAATCTTGGTATTTGCAGTGACTTTTAACTGGGAAATGCATTCCCTTCCTACTTGAAACCACAGAGGGAGATAACAAACCTTACAAAGTGCTCGAGGAGTAGATTGTAATGGGAAATGTCAAGACTTTTATCATTGGGGCCTTTGGAGCTTTGAGTCTAAATTGCTCAAGCTGGACACTAACTAGACAGCTAGTACAGTCATAGTGTCAGCACACCCTGAAGGAAAGATGCAGCCACTGAGATATTGATGTTGTGTTCATGGCACAAAATGGGCCATTCAGAAGACCAAGGATATTACCTCTATTCAGCGATTCTGGTTATATGCAATTAGGTATCATAGAGGCCTAAGATATATTCACATTTGTTCTCAGGCAGCAGGGTGACCAAAGAAAACATATAGTCTTGCACATTTGTGGAAATGACAGCATAGGATATCAGTGCCAGTTAAATGGTACCATAACATATGTCCAGGGGACAAGAAGAGGTCAATGCAGCAACAAGAGCAGTAGAAGGAGTCTTGGAATGCTCTTCTACATTTCAGAAGGGTCACAGGCAGGAATCTCCAGGCAAGACTAAGGGACCCCTGTTACCTGCCTGGCAGGATGACTTGGAAGGCGTCAAGAGGGCCAGAATCATCCCTGAGATCTTGACTTTGGCCACACATGGATACCAAAGTACCAACTCCAGGGAACCATGATGTGTAGTTCAAATACAATTGTTCAATATTCATAGAATAAGAATTGAACAATTGTATTTGGTCTTATGTAAAACTTAGTGCTCTGTTTAATAAACATGTGACAAGGGATTTGCCGTTTAGCAATGTTACACCCGTTGTGACCACCCTGTGTTTGTGCCGTGCTTGTTTGTAGCTTCACCATCTCACAGGTGTAAGCATCTCAGAGGGGCTGCTCATACCGTGATGGTGGTGGGGGTGGGGGGTCCCTTCTCAGCACATACAACAAAGTTGCAGACCCTGAGCAGACATTTAATTTGAGATTTTTGGTTTAAACCATGATGAGAGAAAATAAAACCCCTTCTTAGCTCCTGATGAGGACCTGTTTCTTCTCAAAGTTGAAGAAGAGGGGTAATGGCTGGGAAGCAAAGGCAACGTGGTGCTTATTTTGCTGAAGAAAACAATTTTTTGGTCTCTCACAATATATCATGTGTAAGAATTCTGACTTTTCCTAGAGCTCATTTTATATAAGCTACATTTTTCTTATTCTATGAATATTTACTTTCTGTGCAGATGTAGCCACGGAAAATTCCTGTCACATAATATCTATTTTCTGAGGTTCTCAAACGGGGAAGGCCGTGAAGACCAAGTCAGATTATTCAAGGATGAAGATTCAATTTTCTCCCTTTTCTTATATCTTTTCTTGCCTTTTGTCCATTTCAATACTCATTAACACCTATATTAAAGGCAAGGAAGGCAAAAGGGATAAGAAGAATTTCTTCACTTTCAGATGTTATTAATCTTTCAGCGTATTAATCTTTCATTAATGGTAGCTCTGATCAAAACCAAGTGGAGCTGATGGATTTTTCTCTTTTTGTCAGGTATATTTCTCTTCTACAGTAACTTGCAGATGGTTATTGTATTACAAAATAAAGTTATTTTATAGGCTCATACATCTATGTGTTGCTTATTTATATACATGTCAATCTGGGTGAAGGGCAATTATTTATACTAATTATAAATAATTAAATATAGTTTCATCATTATATTACTTTTATGTATGTTTCACTTGGTGACTATTTGAGATATCTCTATTAAACAAGTAGTGTTTTTTTCTTTGGATTACATGCATTGAAAACTTTTTAATAGTTACTAGAAGTATAACACTATCAGTTATTGGAGAGTAAAACAAGAGGAGAACTATATAATTTAATAGAAAGATATAGTGATCCACAAAGGAATATGTTTTAAGTGTCTGGACTTATAAGGAGGAGGTTCTTTTGGTTGTGTTTGTATTTCTAGGAACTAGGGGCTGCCTCTCACAGATGCTTCTGCCCTTCACCCAGTGTCCCTTGTAAAATGCACTATTCTCCCTCTTCTAATTAAATAACATGTAGTAGGTGTGGAATAAAATATATTGCTGTTGATTGGGCAAAATAATTAATAATTATAATGATTAGTTTTACTGCCAGTGCCAAACACTATGTTATTTACAATGAATGCATTATGTAGTCCTCACAAGTGATATATGAGATTGTTATCATTATTGTTTGCATTTATAGATGAGACAACTGAAGGTTAGGGAATTTAATTAATCAAGCTGATGAGTGGTATGATCAGAATTTAAACCTAGGCAATCAGATTTCTGAGCACATGCTCCTACTCACTGTGCCAAAGAGCCTGGAATGTATACCAAAGATGGCCAAGGTGTCCTACCTGGAAGTAATGACCAGATGCAACAGAGTGAGGTTAAGGTACTTTAATAACATTGTCTGAACACTCTTGTAATAAATACACAACAGTCAGCATAGTGTCTAGGAAAAGGAAAGACAAAGAGCAAGGATTTAGCAGTATTTAAAACGACACTTTGAAGAAATGGTTTTCTGATTCCACATGACTAAAGGAAGCGTAGGCTTGGTTAGACTAAATGTCCCTAGAGTTGAAAGTGAGCTTCCTTCAGTGTACCATGTTGTCATGGCCAGCCCCTCTACAGAGAAAAACCTCATTGCCTGCTTGCCAAGCCACCTTTCACATGCAAGTTGGTCTCCAAACTGGATATGCCTCAAAAAGGATGACCGATTAGCTACTTTTGGATGGAAATAAATTGACACACTGGCTTAGGCATGATCCTAATGCATTTATTGATTTCTGTAGTCACTCTAATGGAACATATAAAATCAAGTGTTTGGATCTGATCAGAAGAGTCTGAGTTCTGTTGCTTGGTGATTCAGTTCCAGTCCCTTCCATTTGTGAGACCTTGATCATGAAGGAACCATATCTCGTGGCTTTGATGTTCCTGCAGGCTGTAGGTACAATAGAATATGTTTCCAATCTTGTAAACAACAACAAATGGCACTTGGATAATATGATTTTGGTTTAAGGAGCTTGTTCTGATCTTGAGTGGAATCATCCAGTGTGTTCCCAAGCCTGCTCTCTACCCACACAATTCAATTCAATCCTTTTTTTGGAATGCCATTTGCCATTGATCTCCTTTGGACAATCATTTTCATGAAAGAAGCCGGCCACCAGAAGATATTTTGGCCTAGGACAGTTGTTTTCAGACTTTGCTGTATATTAAAATCACTCCAGGGAACTTTTAACAGTATTAATGCTCAGGCTACATCTCCTACCAATTCAGTCAGTATCCCTGGGGATAGAACCCAGTATTTTAAATATACTTTTATTGATTTCAGAGAGGAAGGGAGAGGGAGAGAGAGATAGAAACATCAGTGGGGATCGATCCCACAACCTGGGCATGTGTCCTGGCTGGGAATTAAACTGTGACCTCTTGATTCATAGGAGGACGCTCAATCATTGAGCCATACCACCTGGGCAGAACCCAGTATTTTTAGAATGCCCTAGGTAATTCTAATATACAGCCAAGCGTGAGAAATATTAACCTTGAATCGATAGGACTATATCTTAAGATAAATGGTGATTAGTAACAGCTTTACCTGCTTATGTAGTAAAAATTTGAAACCAACTAATCTTCATTATTTTTAATTTACTCTTAAAAAGAAGTTAAATTATAAAATAAACCTAATAAAAATGGAACTTTAATCATATGTTCTAACCTTAAGTTTTTTAAATGTTTTATTATATTCATTTGTAGATTTGTTTTTGGAAAACTAAGGTGAATGGACTAATTGTAAAATAAGGACCTATATTCCTGTTGTAGCTCTAGCATAGCCTTTCTTTATAATTCTGGAAAAGCCTTAGTACTCTAATGCCAATTCATAACTACATTTTCATAACAATTTAGTGAAATGATAAAATGATTTATACATGCATGTTTTTATACACACATTATGGTGCTTTATTAATAATTCTGATTCATTTTCTCTATTTTTGCTGTTTTAATGGAATAATTAGGGAAGCCAGTTTTCAAAATTTCAGGTAAATAATCCTTTAGGTGAATGATGCCTTTTAACATTATGTAAAAGGGAGGATTTCTAATTAATGTGAAGATAAGTAATAATTATTTGGGTTTTGTTTGTGTTTTATTAGGGCTTAAGATCAGTCTTGAAAAAAGTTTGGTACACCTTTTTTTAGGTTTCCTTCTCCCTATCAATTTAAAATAAAAATATAGCACACAGGCCTGGAGAACATACACACACACACACACACACACACTCCTTCAGGGCGCTTGATTAGGAAGTCTAAGAATCACTGATAGTCAGCGATTGCCTTTAATTCACATTCCAAACTATCTGATTTTGGATTCTAATACCTCAACTCTATGAAATAACCCCCTCAAGATCCATATGTACTCTTCATCAACTGAGACATTGACTTTCACATTTTCATATTTCACTTCGTTGGAAGATGTGACAGAGTTGAGAATCTTCTCTTTCCTTAGTGCAACAGCATTGCTCTTTTCTCGTTCTTTTCTGATAATGCTGTCTTCTTGACTTATTCTTCCTTTGCCTTCTTTTCTTGCTCCAGACACAGAATGTACCCTTCTTTCATGAAAGTTTTATCCACCTAGCTGAATACAGAAAATGCTATGTAGAGGACTCTTAAAGTCTCTTCTCTAACCCCAATCTTCCTATGAAACTTCATACCTGCATTTCCAACTATTTTCTGAAAACCGACATCTTAAGCTCGTCTGTCCTCTCTGCACCTGAAAATATCTGAGAATCATTTATTTATTGAGTTGAGCATGAAGTACATGATATACATTAACTAATTCTCTGTCTTTGGATGCACATATGTATTTTCCAAAGTTTTTCTGTATCAAGATCCAGTGGAAAGAAGACTAAACTGAGAACTGTTGCACCTACCCTATCTCAGTCACCTGTGTCCTGTGACTTTACACATGTCCGACCATTCTGAGTTTCATTTTTTGAATAAAATCTGTGGTTGATTGACAAAAAGAAGTCTGAATAGCTAACTCTCATATTTGGAAAATTAGAGATTCTTCTCCTGTTTTGAATTAATTCTTGCATTATCTTTTCTGTCCTACTTACACATTTTCTTTTGTCTGAGTAAACTAGTGGGCTCTTTGCGATCCTCATGTAAGTTTAGCTGCTTCTCAAACTTCCTTTAATGGAATTGACTGGATCTTGTGAAAAAAGACATAAACTTATACTCCACGAGTTCTTAGAAGCATTTGCTCATTCCCTTACTTGAGAGGTGCTCAAAGAATTGCCTTCTTCCCTGGCTTTCCCAGGAAGTGCCTCTCTTGATGTCTAGCCTGAGTTGGGCTCCTGAGGTTTTAGTTAGTTGGCACTTCTAGAACTACTGCCTTTATGCCAGACTTTCCACTGCCTTCTCACACCTCTTTAATTTGCTAAAGTGGTAACAATTAGCACTGATTTGCTTAATGAAGTGCCAAGCCAGCCACATCAGCCTTTATAAAGAGAGAAACCAAAATGTTGGAAGATCTTTGTATTTCAACTTTGTCTTCTTCTTTTGCCAAAATTGGCCACTGGGATTTCTGGCCATCATCTTAAATTACATGTAAAATTATGTAAATAATCAGATAACTAGATAACATGGGAATTACATGTGCACCAGAGGGAATAATTGATCTGAAAAATTCAACAGTTTTGCAATAACAGTGTTCCTCAAGTGCTTAAAAGAACAAAAATTGTAATTTTATTTCTCTGAAATGGCTACATTACAATATGCTTTTTATCATCAAATAATAAATTATTTCTGTCAGTCCTCTTAGGTAGGTGGTTACTGAATTCCTAATTGCGAATATATGTCTCCCTAGTTGATGGCCAAACTGCCACATGATATTCTTTTTTATTTAATATTTGTTTAGTGAGCTCCTAAAGCATTATATTCCCAGGAAATTCTCTGGGGTTGTTTCTATTATTGACTAATTCTTTTTGCTTTCTTATTAGGTCTGCACAGATAAATGGTCTTTAAAATAGATGGCCTATATAGGGGCCTCTGTATATTGAGGAGAGACTATTTTCTGTTTATCAATGGGTGGTTTGAAGAAGAGGCTATCATATACCAGGATGCATGGAGCTCAACTGTGTTGACCAGTCATGCCTCAGGTGTTCTTGAGAAGGACCTCATGACCCAGCAGACAATCTTATTTTAATGATTTTTATGAACAGGCCTACTAAACAATTACTAAATAAACTAACAAAACAAAAGAAATATTTCATCCTGTCAGTGGACTGACCCTTAGTGTTTACTGTGGAGAGAGCATCATTGAACAATAATATATTTGCTATTTTCAAACGCAGTACACAGAAAGAATTCCAGACTGTTGTATGTGTTACTGAGATAAAATGTTTAGATCAGGAAGAGCAAGTATTGGAGAAATACAGTAACTAAAATATTATGATTATATACAAAGAGAATATTGAAAAAATAATAAAATTGGCAAAATTCATAAACAGAACATAATTGAAATATGGAGTAAAGAAATTCATCAGGTAACTTTTCAAGTCTGGATCACTGGATTACATTTTTGTCTCTTTTGCTCACTGCCTTTTCTACCCACTACATGCCCATCTCCCATTGCTCAGCCTGGGCAGATAGGTGCCCTGCACCAATTATAGAAAAGGTCTTATACTTTGATGGCAAAGTCTCTATACTGGGTAGGAAATGGGAAAATAATAATTTGAATTGCCCTGCTATGCAGTTTATATAATAAGCCCTCACAATTTTAATCTCCAAAATAGTTGATAGCAAGCTATTATAAAAAATAGTAAAAGAAGTAATACTTATTAAACTTCTTGAAAGCTATAAGCCAAATAACTAATTTTGATACTTTAAATCAGCAGTCGCCAACCTTTCGGACCTCATGGACCACCAGTGGTCTGTGGACTACTGGTTGGCAACCGCTGCTTTAAATCATAGCCTTATGTCAAGATGGGCTTTATTTAGTACCTGAATTGATCAAAGAGTGGCCTTCAGTAGATTGTTCTAATGTTACTGCTTGAGCTTTTAAAAAATATATATATTTCTTATTGGTTTCAGAGAAGAAGGGAGAGGGAATGAGAGATAGAAACATCAATGATGAGAGAGAATCATTGATAAGCTGCCTCCTGCATGCCCCATAGGCCTGCAACTGTGACCTCATGGTTCATAGGTTGGTGCTCAACCACTGAACCACACCGGCTGGTCTGCCTGAGCTTTTATTGAAGAGCTCTACATCTGAACAAGTGTATCAAGATTATGAGTATACTTGCCATAAAAGTGTTTTGGGCTCTGTCCTCTATGTCCTTCCTTGGTCTTCTTTATAAAATCAGAAGTCTGAACAGGAAAGGGCTAAGGAAACCCAGGCTTCCTGGAGGAACTGGCTTTCTGTCTCAAGTCTGCTAAGGAATTATTTAGGTTATCATCTTTCTCTTCACTTCGGCTGCCAAAAAGATCAGAGTAGAATTTGAAACCAATGTAACAACTATGTTTGAGCTTTTTATATGCATTTATAAAGTCTTCTCTTGTTTTTTTTTTTCCTACTTTGTTATTTTTTTAAAGAATTTGAATAATATCTATGAAGTAGTCAGTTTAAATATCTCCATTTTCTTGAGGAAAAATTATATTGTTTAAGGTTCTTCCAAGATTTCACTGGGAAGCTAAGATTTAACCATGGATAATATCTTAATAGAAAGTTATGTTGCCTTCACATGAAGCCACATGAAGCCAAGGGTTCTCTGTGGGAGGAGTGAGAGGGGAGTAATATCGCTCTCCTTGAGACATTTGACAATTTTTGGAAATTATTTCAGTTGTCACAACCTGGGGGGAGGATTGATACTGGCATCTAACGGGTAAAAGCCAGGGATACTTCTAAACATTCTACAATGCACAGGCCAAATCTGTCTCACCCTGAACTATAAAAAACTATACAACTCGAAATATCAACACTGCCAAGGTTGAGAGTCCTGCATTAAGATGAACTCTGTTTAATAGTATCTTAAAAATAATTTTGTGTAAGTTTCCTTGCCTTCTTTCTCTTGTAATTTTACTTTTAACACCTTTGTCAGTTTGTATTTTATTAATCTTTTTCAATGTACTAATTCTTTCATTACTTAAATTGACTGTTTTTTGTTTTTCTTTTTTTAAATTCCAGTTTTATTATTTATTTTCTATGCTACTCTTGTTCTTTTCCTTAACTCTCAAGTAACATATTTACTTATGTTTACTTGATACATTATTTAACAAATAAATGAAGTTATAATAGAGGAATGTAAAGTATTTTGGCTACTGAAATTGAGAATGCCTTTGGTGTTGGGAATTGCACAAGGCCCTGCTTTTCTGTAATTCGCTGTACTAGGTACTATTTCTTTAGTGCAGGGCTCTTAGCTCCTTGATTTGATCTTTCAATTAAGCTCATCTCCTTCAGTATTTAATCTCCAAAAGAATTGTTTGTGCCTTGTTCCCCTATAAAGAACATAGATTATTAAAAATGACTTTCAGTCTAATTTATTTTTTTCTCAGAGGAAGTTGTCTTCCTGAATGAGGAAGTATAAACCTTTAGGGAAAAATGCCTTCCCCTGTGTGTTCTACTAATAGGAGAGAAGGATATTCTGTGTTGAGACTGTAATAAGCTAAAGCATAGATAGGTTTTAGGCAGAAGATGATAGAGAATTAGATAAGGGAGAATTGTATTTGAAAGGTGCTGGTTCAGTGACAACACAGAATAAGGAGATCCATCTTTAGAATGGTTATCTGGAAAGTGCTCTTTGTAAAGTTCTTTCTTAAGCTGAGAGGTTAGAGTTGAGTATCAGTTGTAGGCCTTCTACCGAAGGGTACCAAAAAATGCATTTCAGGTTCTCATGCACGGAAGATGAAAGTGAAGACCCTGCAGTGAGAAAGCACTTGATGAAATTAAGGAGTGCAAAGACAATTATTGGGACTGGAGCTTGGTAAAAGAACAACATGAGACTAAGAAGAGGTAGGGAGGACAGAAAGAGCCAGATCAAACACATGCCTTACTAGTACATATAGAAGATTCTTATAATAAGAATAATTGTAACAGCATTATGCATGGTTATGACATGAGGCTTTTTAAAAGATCACTTAGTGAATAATGAATTGAGGGGGAAGGAAGAGTGGAAGTAGGGAGGCAAGTAGCTATTGCTTCATCCTAAGTGAGAGACAGTGGTGGTTTGTATCAGGTAAATGATAGTAGAGGTAGTGATATGAGACAAATGGTAGACAATTTGACTTTACAGAACTTGGTGATGGATTATTGTGGTGGAAAAAGAAAGAGAAATACAGCAATAACTTCCAAATATTCAAGTTCAGCAACTGAATGGATAATGGAGCCACTTATTGAGATAGCAAAGATTAGAGAGGGATTTGCCCAAGAAGATCAACTGGTCAGTTTGTTAAAAATATAATCTGATGACGCATTGGTTAGTAATATAAAGATAGAAGTATAAAGCTGTCCTGAGAAAATATGAAAATCATTGCTGGTTAAATAGTAATCTGGTAAAAATAATATTGGTGAAAACGTACAAACTAAATGGAAATTATAGAAGGATGTTAATTATGGATTATCACACTATTCACATTTCCCGGTGAATGGAAATATATATATATATAAAATTCCATTTATTCATGTGTATGTGAATTACTTAAAATGTACTCTGTTTGGAAATTTTAATCCAGAGAAGCTCTTTGCAATATCAAACGCAGCATTCCATTATCAATTCTGGCTGATGCTTTGATGTGTTTTTGAAATATACATGGTTTGACTGGAGCTGTACTTCAACGAGAAATCAGACTTTTAATGGAAAAGAGCTTTTCACCCTGTTTAGAGGTAAATATATTAAAGTCCTATACTAGTACAGATAAACAATTTTTTTTTCAAAGTGCCAGGAGATCAGATGGCAGAAAATTTTCAGTGTTGGTTTGGGAAGGAAGTAGCAAGGTGAGTTTTTTTCTGAGTTGCTATTGCATTATTATGATATCTGATTATCCTGACAAGATTTGAGGACAGAAGCTCAAGCATTTGGAAGTCGTCCTTGAAGTTTTACACTCAACACATTTTATAAAACAGATGAAACAGGTTGGCAGTGAGTAGAAACTAAAAATTCAGGAAATGTTTATCGGTGTTCCACTCATTTTCACAAATTGATATCATGGTCAGTTCTGAGTTTTTAATGCTTTTGTCTGCATCTTACTTACAAGGATCATTATTTCTGTCCTTCAATGAAAACCAGAAAGGCTTTAAATGATATTATTTCCTGGACATCAGAGCAAAGCAAAGCATCTTACTACTTAGCAAAGAATATTAAGACAGGATAGAGTATAAAGAATCAATTTTGTTTCCCAAGCCATAACTATATAATTTTTTTCTTTCTTCTTTTTAATTCTCACCCGAGGATATTTTTCCATTGATTTTAGAGAGAGTTGAAGATAGAGGGAAAGGCAGAGAGAAATATCTATGTGAGAGAAACACATTGATTGGTTGCCTCCTGCAGGAGCCCCGACCAGGTATGCGCCCTTGACCAGAATTGAAGCTGGGACCCTTCAGTCCATAAGTCAAACCGACCAGGGCCAAAACTATGTAACTTTTTAAAATTAACACTCTGTGAGTGAATAAAATAGTGTATTTTTTCATATGGTGTGCGATAGGCAGAATACTCAGATAAATTATGTTTTCATTCAGTCATCTTAATATACTCTCATATATCAAGAATAGCAAGAATTACTTTTTCTCATATCAGGACCCCTTTTATGAGGTGACAGGAGATTTGACTTTGGGTGGTAGGCACATAGTCCTATATACAGATTTTGTAAATTAGTAATCCACACATGAAACCTAGATGTTCATGTTGAGTAATGTCACCCCAATAAAATTAAAAAATAAAATGAAAAAGAAATTATTTTTAAATTCCTCTCATATGAGTGTTTGAGATAGTTTAATATATGGTCATAAAATTTCTCTAATCCCATGGAGGTTTAAAGTATATTTTTTATTTTAACTTAACAGAATAGCTATATCATTATAAATAGATCTATACCCCAGATACTAAAATTATTCTTACAGAACATGGGACGGATACACATTATTATTACAGGTCTATTCCAGCAAGAGTAGTTGCCATACAGGATAAAGCTTAGAATAAAACTGCCCATATAGATCTACATGGCCTCTGCCCATTTCATTACTTAAAGTCAGAAATCAATTGAAAAAAAAAGATAATTATGTTGAAAATGATATGGAATATGTGTGGATGTATATTCTTCTTCTAAGAATAACATGGGTAGTTTATGTTGGTTGTTTAATTTATGTTCCCAGGTGCTGTTTCCTCTCTGTCATGACACCCACATTAGGATGGCTATCACATCCTTTTATACTGCTCAACTAGCAGAATTCACCTTGTTGGCTATACCAAGGAGATCAGATCTTTGAAGCATCATGTTACTGTTAGTCAAGGCTCCAGATTCATTATCTAATTGACACATGCCTCAGATTTTCCACTTAATGCAAGCGTGGACCTTGCCTCTGGACCCTTGAGGTCATTCCACAGAGCAAATGCTTCTATCTCTAACACACAGATGTTCACTTTCAAATGCAGACATCAGAGGAAAGTAGCTGCACCCAATATCAGCAACATCTTCTCTTTCAGTATAGTTATGGCTCTAAAGAAATTGTAAATAATATTTGGAAAAAAGTCTTTCTTCCCAGGATTCTTATGTACTTTGGAAAAATCCTCTGAATATATTTGGAATAAAATAAAATACTTTCTTTGTATATATACACATTTATGATTTTTAAATTAAAATACACTGAAATTCAATAAAGGGTTTCATTTTAAATAATAGGCAAAACTATAAGATTGTAAAACAAAAAAAATTTTATGAAAATCAATGTTAGTGATTCTATGATCAAAACTCTATTTTTTTTTTAAACAAGAGAACAATTAGGAAATAATTAAATGGAAGGGAAGCCAAAACATTGAATGAAAGGGCATAACAGAGAATTGCATTTGAAGAATAAAGTGCAAATATGCTTGGGACACTGCCAACCTCCCACTTGAAGGTAAAATTATTGATGCCAGATAAATGTCTAACTTTCTCCCGTGATGCTTTCCTTCTGGGGAAATGACCTGACAGCGTGGATGTTTAAAATGGACTCTCCCACTTGACTGTTTTGTTTATGATGCTATAGAGTACACATCTTTAAATTTAATGCCTTCTGAGTCAAAACAACTAAGGTGGATCTATAAAAAGAAAGTCTGCAGAAACCAGAGTCTAAAGTTAACGAGATATTATTTTACCACTCCTTAGGAAATGTGAACTATATTAGACAACCGTGGAGAAGAGTGAAAAGTAAAAGAGCATTGAATCCAAAATGAACCAAACTGAATTTACCTCTTTCCCAGCCCCAGAGATAATAACTACAAAATCACATTACTTACAAACATCTGGCCCTGAACTACTTCCCGGGCACCTGGAGTAGTAAAGATCTGGTGTCGGTTTTTGTCTTCAGTCAATTCATTAAGCTGCAAGGAGCCTGGGATATTAGATCACATTAGTCTCATAAAATTGCCACCAGTGTTAAGCAATAAGTATGTTTGGATAGAGAAGTACAGTTCTTTTTTTTTTTCCTGCTAGTAAACAAAGCGTTTTCCTCTTAGAGTGAGTCTTTATTCTTTAATAGAGTCAAGAAATGGGTTCTGTTTTTCAAGCTATATTTTAAGCAGGATTTAAAAATATAACAAAGTGTTTTACTTTTTTAGTAATAAATTTGCTGGTATAAGTCAGAAGGACATTAAGAGGATTGAAACATATGTAGACCAGACAGAGGTAATACTTTGGGGAGAGAGTATAGATTAAGAATCTTTGTTTAAGAAAATGAACTAACAACCTTTTCCTGGCTACAGTGATAAATGCCTCATTATATTAGAATGTATGTAAAACAAACAAAAAATATACTTTAAAAAAAATGTAGTACCATATTTTGCTTATGTGGCCCATGTTTTTAGAATCCTAAACCTGATATTGCCAATATAATGCTTCCTTCCATATCAACAATTTGAGTATGAACACATATTCTCCAGCTCTGTGAATATGAAGATGCACATTGTCTGTTAGGGAGTAAATGATTAAGCTGATTAAGTGGCAGGCCTGTAATCCACTACCTCTTATCTGGCCCATTCTTTTTTTTTTAATATATTTTATAGATTTTTTTACAGAGAGGAAGGGAGAAGGATAGAGAGTTAGAAACATCGATGAGAGAGAAACATCGATCAGCTGCCTGGGGATGTGCCCGCAACCAAGGTACATGCCCTTGACTGGAATCGAACCCGGGACCCTTCAGTCTGCAGGCCGACACTCTATCCACTGAGCCAAACCGACCAGGGCTGGCCCATTCTTAAGGCAGATGGTTCCTGAGGCTAACACTCCAGGATTAAACAGCTGTACCTGTTATGATAAAGATTATATGGGAAGTGCAATATCTCAGAGAAATATGACATGCTATAACAGACCGACCAGTGAACTTAATTTCAATCAATCCCAATATCTAAATTGACCTGGGACGATTTGCATTCTCTAGTAGTGGCATTCAGTAAACAATTGTTGTTTTGCCACATGGATATTTTAAGTGACTAGCTTATTAATATATGTAGTGAGATGGCACTTGAACTTAACCTTTATGAGCACCTTAGTGAAATATATGATGATATCATGAGAATTGCTTTCTCATAGGAAGTAGGGCAAAGGAGGTAAAAATATAGTCACCTATATGACGAAAAGAATCTGATGGATAAATCCAGCTAAAATCCAAAGCTGGGCTCTGTCTTAGAAATTTCTAAGAATTATGTGGGCTGTTGTAATTGGGGACGTTCCTCAAAAGGTGAAAAGTAAGTTGCTACTGACCCTGACAAAAAGCAAGAGGCTCAGAGATTAAGGGTGTCTAGATGAGGTTATCTTCCTCATCTAGACACCCTTACTCTGCCAGTGGCCTTGCTGATATTGTCAGGCAGATGAGCCCTAATAAACTAGACCATAAAGAGCACCTTTGAATGAGGCAATTATTTATGGAAATTCCTTTGTGAATTTAGAGGAAGAATAAGATGGGTCACATACATGCTCACAAAATATGCATAGCCGAGGGCTCTGGGGATCAGGAATGCTAGGGCACATGCTTTAGTCAGATCCCCGAAGACATTTACTTGATTTCTTGAAATGAGCAGGTTTCTGGGGGCTCAGCCATTCACTAATGAGCAGAGTTATAGCGCATTTTTTGTTGTACCTGATGAAATGGCTGAAGTAATGAGAAATGAATCCAATGGCAACAGGAAAGAAATCACTTAGAAATGACTGTAAGTGAAATTCCAAAGACAGGAGCCTGCACAGACTTTGCAAGGGGATTATATTAGACCTTTCTCAGGGACCCCAGGTAGCTACAAATGGTAGTTAACCAGGATTGAGACTTACTGTGCTCTCAGATTCCCTTACCCTGAAACAGAAGGAACTTCGGTGAATGCACGGAGAAGTTCGGAACAGTGGGTTTTCTATTATTCAGCTCATCTGGACATAATGATTCTGATCGAGCCTAGCAGTTTACTACTATTAACATGCAGAATAGACAAGAAATATGCATAGCCACACCTCATTCCTTAACCCCCATAAAGCAAAATGAGCTTTATGGGGGATAAGGAACACTTATTCAAAACATCAGGTACAAAGTTTTAAAGGATTGGTTTGTTTAAATAACACATTGACTATGAGAGGACTCTACTGGAAACTTTTCTAGGCTCAGGAGATGGCAGGATATAGGGGAGAATGTGAATGAAACACTGTATGTCTTTACCTACTTACATGTTTTTTATTCATTTTCCCTGACCTGATGTCCTCAGGACATGGGGTAAATTATTTTCTTGTGTAAACAAAATGCCATATACAATACCTTTGTATCTGACAGTGAACTTTGCTCAAGGGACTTTGGGTTAGGTCATAACTTCACTCTACCTTGATTAGCCAAACTGGTTCTTTGAGCAGCATATCCTGTGGGTCCTGCTATCCTTTACATGTGAAATCCTGTGGAATCTGTCTGGAGTTTGGGCTAAGAAGAAACATTAGCAAGATTGCTGTTATTATTGCCTCTTAGACTAAACAGAACATTCCTGCCTGTAACCCCAACCATGGGGGGGAAAGGGTGTGGGTCAAAAGAGGGAGTAAATAAAAATGGGGTTGGGAATATAGCAAATGGAATGGACTTGGGCAGCATCATAGTATTTCCATAAGAGCACCTTAGGGCAAGAGAATGAAACCCCTGCTTAAATCTGGTGGTGATGAAGTGTCAGTATTGGGAGAGCTGCTTTCTCTGGAGAATGGAAATTGGACTGCTTCTGCTGTATCGGCTGTAAATAAATACTTTATCAGGATTATTTGGTGGAGGCGGGGGAGTGACATAGCACCCAGTAATGATTCAGTTTACAAGGAGCTGAGCACCTAAATGAATGTAGCACCTAATAAGTAAGGGAAAATTAGATTTCCAAATGATTTCTAAACAATAGAAGTCAGATATCAGTGAAATTAGTACCCCCGAAAGTGTGGAAAAAAAGGTTACTTTTAAAATTTGTTCTTAGTGTGGTATAATTGGCATGTAACATTATATTACTTTCAGGTGTAACACATAATCCTATCTAATAAAGACGGAATATGCAAATTGACCATCACTTCACAACAAAGATGGCAACACCCACAGCCAATAAGGAGGGAATATACAAATTGACCTGACAAAGATAGCCCCGCCCTAGCTGCTCCAGGCCTCTGGGCAGCGCGCAAAGGCGGAAAGGCAGCTCTGGGCTGGAGCGAAGGTGGTTCTGGCAGCCGGGGAAGGAAGGCCTATTCTTGCATGAATGTTCATGCATCGGGCCTCTAGTAATTCTATATTTGTATATATCGTGAAATGATCTCCATAATACACCTAGTTAACATCCATCACCATATGTAATTATTGAATATTTTTCTTGTGATGAGAACTTTTAAGATTTGCTCTCTTAGCAATTTTCAAATATGCAATTTATTATTATTAACTATAGTCACCATGCTGTATATTATATTCCCAACTTACTTATTTTATAACCAGAAATTTGAACCATTTGATTCCCTTCACCCATTTAGCCCACCCCCAAACTGTTCTCTGTATCTATGAGCTTTGTTGTTGTTGTTTTTTGATTCCACATACAAGATTTTATGCTGTTTGTGTTTGTCTAACTTCACTTAGCATAATGCCCTGGAGTTCCATTCATGTTGCTGCAAATGGCAAGGATTCATTATTTTTTATGGCTGAATAACATTTTGCGTGTGTGTGTGTGTGTGTGTGTGTGTGTGTGTGTGTGTATCATATTTTCTTCATCCATTTATCTGTTTATGGACACTTAGCCATATCTTGGCTATTGTAAATAATGCTATAATGACCATGAGGGTATATGTATCATTTTTCATTAGTATTTTTGTTTTCTTCAGATAAATATCCAGAAGTGGAATATCTGGATCATAAGATAGTTATATTTTTAATTTTTTGAGGAATCTCTATACTGCTTTCCACAGTGGCTACACCAATTTGTAGTCTCACGAGCATTGCACAAGGGTTCCTTTTTAAAAAAAAAAAAATTTATTGATTTTTTACAGAGTGGAAGGGAGAGGGATAGAGAGTTAGAAACATCAATGAGAGTGAAACATCGATCAGCTGCCTCCTGCACACTCCCTACTGGGTATGTGCCCACAACCAAGGTACATGCCCTTGACTGGAATCGAACCTGGGACCCTTGAGTCTGCAAGCCGATGCTCTATCCACTGAGCCAAACCGGTTAGGGCAAGGGTTCCTTTTTCTCCACATCCTCTCTAGCATTTAACTCATCTATCTATATAAAAGCCTAAGTGACCATTGCAACCAAATGGACGACCGAATAGGCTGCGTGGGGCGACCAGGCTGGCAGGGGGGTTAGTGAGGGACGACCAAATGACCGAGCAGCAGGCTGTGTGGGGTGACCAGGCCGGCAGGGGGTTAGTGAGGGGTGACCAAACGACTGAGCAGCAGGCTGCATGGGGCTGCCTGAGGCTGGAAGGGAGGGCATTTGGGGGCAACCAGGCCAGTGTGGGGGGGGGAACAGTTGGGGGCAATCAGGCCGGCAGGCAGAGGTAGTTAGAGGTGATCAGGCTGGCAGGGGAGCAGTTAAGGGTGACCAGGCCGGCAGGCAGGGCAGTGAGAGGCAATCAGGTCCACAGGAAGAGGTTGATTAGGGGTGATCAGGCTGGCATGGGGGGGCAGTTAGGGGTGATCAGACAGGCAGGCAGGTGAGCGGTTAGGAGCAAGCAGTCCAGGATTGTGAGAGGGATGTCCGACTGCCGGTTTAGGCCCGATCCTGAACCGGCAGTTGGACATTTCCCAAGGGGTCCCGGATTGGAGAGGGTGCAGGCTGGGCTGAGGGGAAGCCCCCTGTGCACGAATTTCGTGCACTGGGCCTCTAGTCTTTTTAATAACAGCCAGTCTCAAAAGTGTGAGGTGATAATCAATGAGGTTTTCATTAGCATTTCCCTGATGATTAGTAATATTGAACATCTTTTCATGTACCTGTTAGCTATTTTTATGACTTTTTTGGAAAACTGTCAATTCAGATTCTCTAACCATTTTTTAATCAGATTTTGTTTGTGTGTGCTATTGAGTTGTATGAGTTATTTGTGCATTTTGTATATTATCCATTTAGCAGATACATTATTTGCAAATATTTTCTCACATTTGGTAGGCTGACTTTTCATTTTAGTGATGTTTCCTTTGCTATGCAGAAGTTAAAAATGTTACATTTTAATTATATATGCAGAAAACAAGTTTTGAAAGAACAAAGGTGATATATAGTAATTTTTAGATGAAAGCAGAGAGATTTCACTACCAACTGATCTCTAGTACATGAATTTTAGAAGTATGTACTTCTGGAAGAAGAAAATTGTCCTAGGGAAAGATAGAAACATCAATGATGAGAGAGAATCATCAATTAGCTGCCTCCTGCACACCCCCCACCGGGGATCGAGCCCACAACCCAGGCATGTGCCCTTGGCCGGAATCGAACCTGGGACCCTTCAGTCCGCAGGCCGACATTCTATCCACTGAGCCAAACCGGCTAGAGCTGCTCTCCCCTCTTGGCCTCTAACCACCTCTACCTTGGCCCGCGACCATGGCTTTGTCCAGAAGAACATCCGGAAGGTCTCCCAGTCTAATTAGCATATTACCCTTTTATTATTATAGAGGCCTGGTGCATGGGTGGGGGCCAGCTGATTTTCCCTGAAGGGTGTCCTGGATCAGGGCGGGAGTTCCCTTGGGGTGTGGGGCAGCCTGGGCAAGGGGTCTGTGGTGGTTTGCAGGCCGGCCACACCCCCATGAGGTGAGGGTCCCCGCTGGGGGGGTTGTGGCCAGCCTCGGTGAGGGGCTGATGGCTGTTTTTAAGCTGGCCACACCCCCTTCAGGGTGGGGGTCCCCCCTAGGCTGCCTGGCCAGCCTGGGTGAGGGGCTGAGGGCTGTTTGCAGGCTGGCCAAGCCCCCAGCAGGGCCCCTCACCCCATGAGGGTGTGGCCCGCCTGGGTGAGGGGCTGAGGGCTGTTTGCAGGCAGGCCACGGCCCGGGGCAACCCAGGCTCCCAGACCCTCCTTGAGCGGAGGCCACAGCGGCTGGAAGCAGGTATCTGGGATTTATTTACCTTCTATAATTGAAACTTTGTAGCCTTGAGCGGAGCCCACAGCCAGCCAGGGCAGGCGGAAAGCTTGGCTTCCTCCATTGCCAGGGACAACCCAAGCCTCCTGTTTGCTCCAACTCCGTGGCCACCACCATCTTGGTTGGGTTTATTTGCATACTTGCTCCTGATTGGCTGGTGGGTGTGGCTGATGGGTGTGGCTTGTGAGTGTAGCAGAGGTATGGTCAATTTATTAGATAAGATTCTTTTCTTGGAAAAGACAGGTCTATTCATAACTGCTGACAAACAACTTATTCATTCCCCTGTTTCAATGTGAGTTTTCCCTAAAAACGGTTTTGAAAACCTCATTTCTTTGTCCTATCCTGATTATTGATATTGCTTCTTACCTGTGGTATTACTTGTGATCAGGAAAGAATAGTATCAGAGATCAACACTGGTTGTACAACCCTGTTCTAAGGGAGTTCTCTGGATTTATTCCTGGAGAGCCTCCTTTCATGTTAGTGAAATAGTATAGATATTGGTGTGCTATTCTGTTATCATCTACCCAACTCATGTTTTAAAATGAAGGTTTTACATTTTTACATTGGTTGTTACTTTACTGTTGGAATGAGTATCCCATGGGCCTCAATCATTGGCATTAATTAAATATTTACTATGTATTCCTTGTGGTCATGCCTATATTAATCAGTGGGGTTTAAAAAAAGGTAACTTTAAAAAGACATAACTCTGACTAGTAAGGTACCAAGCATAAATCAATAGTTGATTTATAGTGTGATGATTACTTTAGGATGTATGTCCTATATATACTGTAATGAAGATGTTTAGTTCATTCATGATGCATTGATGGCTAAAATAAGTAGATCAGTCAACTGTACTGAGGTAGGATTTATAGGAGAATGCTTTTCAAATCGTCTGGTATTTTCCCCTCTTAGTGTAGGCCATCACTTCCTCTAAGACACCAGACATCATATTTTCCTGGAAGCTTCCCTAACCTTTTTTTTTATTACATCCAACAGCTTTAATTTTTTTTAATTTTTTTTTATTGATTAAGTTATTACATATGTGTTCTTATCCCCACATTCCCTAACCTTTTAAGGTGTCCAACAGGCCCTTCATCGGAGCTATTGTTTTGCTCTTGGCATATTCCAACTTATAACACATAAGTTATATTGGAATTATTTGTATTTATGTTGAAACTGTTACCAGATCATTGGTTATTAAGGGCATGAACCTCATACTTCAACCATGTACCCTATCATAATGCCTGGGATAGTGTAGGTACTTAGCACACATTCTGAGATAAACTAATAAAATGCCTGAAAGGGTTGTGAAGAATACATTTGAGTTCACTAAGTAAATAAGAAAAAAGCTTGGAATAGGGTTTTCCACATGGAGATCATGAAGGTGGTATGGAGAGGGCAACATTTGGGCAGGTAAGTCATTCTTTATGACCGCAACACTGACTATGAGTCACCAAAGAAGGGGGGAGAGTAAAGCCTGGGGGTGAAAGGTTTGGCTACTTTATAAATTCCAAATTTCAGCCTGTATTTATTAGGGGGTGATTAAAGGAGTTAAACAAGAGATAACCTGTTCATCTAATTATTTCAATTATAGTAGTAATGAAATAAAGTAGATTTTTTTAGAAGAGCATTTTTCCATAACCTGAACCAAATTGTTCAGGAATATAGTTGAAGCATTTCCTTTAGACTATTTAGAGATTTTGAGATCCTATAAATTTCTTCTTACTATATAAATTTTGTGTTCTCATATGATCATCTTTATGAAAAAGAAAATATGTCAGTTTCAAGATATTCTATTTTGAATAAAAATACAGTAAATATGTGGATAAATTAGAAGGTATAAAATGATAAAGTAAATTATAAAATATTGATTGAGCACTTACTGTATGACAGGCATTGAACTAACAACTCAATGATTTATCTTAATTTAATCTTGAATTTTCAGATGAGAAAAGTAAGATTCAGAGAGTGAATATAAAAAACAACAGGGATACAAATCCAAATATTTGTAATTCAATAGCTCTCTTTCTTTATCATAAGAGTGTATTGGTATAGACAGTGAGAATTTACCCTCTCCATCTTTTCTGGTGTGAAGACAGCCATGTATTAATTCTTTATTTGACATCTTCTTTATCCACTTTGGTCATTCAAATTGCTCTTTGTTTTATCTTTGGAATAACAATACTATTTAGAATAGCCTACGAATTTTCAGAGTGGCTTTATATATATCCTATATGATATTAGGATATTTTTATTAATTTATTTTTAATATTATTCCTGATGAGTATGTTTATTTACCATAAAATAATTTATGCTCTTATAGGAACTAAAATTCTACATGAAGTCTAAAATATTCTTGGTTAGTTTGTATCCCTCTATTTCATTAAGAACATATCTTCTGAGAATTGTCTAGGGATGAGTTAATATACTGTCTTGGCAAAATAGCCTAGATCCATCCATGGTCGGCAAACTGCGGCTCACGAGCCACATGCTGCTCTTTGGCCCCTTGAGTGTGGCTCTTCTACAAAATACCACGTGCGGGCTCACGTACAGTGCGATTGAAACTTCGTGGCCCATGCGCAGAAGTTGGTTTTCGGCCTGGGTGAGTCTATTTTGAAGAAGTACTGTTGATATTTGGCTCTGTTGACTAATGAGTTTGCCGACCACTGGAGATGATTGCAAACACACTCTTCCATATGTGAGTTCTTTCTCAGTAGCAGTAATAGGAGCAGTAACAGCAGGGGTAGTAATAAGTATTTCATAAAAATGGGATATGGATGAATTTAGCCCTTCATAAAATTAAGCATATTGTAGTTTACCTTTGAGTAGGAGACATAATAACTTTTAATAAATGTTTGCATTCCTTTTATCCTCAGTGACAAATTGAAACTAATTAGGCAGGATTAGAATAATATTGATGCTTGCATAAGTATAAAGAAATAGCAACTAATGGCTAATTTTCATTGGCAGCATGTGAAAATAAAATAGATTTGGCATGAGAAAATAAATATCTTTCAGTTCCCAAGTGTATAACATATTTTTGGAGTGGCTTACCATGCTGAAAATTGACAAAATTGACAGTACAACATGTGCTCAGAGAGATATATCCTTCAATTTCTGACACAGTTGGCTAGCCCACAATGAATTAGATTATATAAGGAATAGGGCTGAGGAATACAAGGGTGAGACAAACTGCAAAAGGTAGTGATAATTTAAAGGTGTAAAAATAAAGATACATAATTCAAAAAAAGGGTTCTGAAAGATTTGGGTATAACTCTACATAAAGAAACAAATGTTTCTTCTCACCATGTTATAGACTAGCTACATGATTTTAAGGTAAAATATGTAGATGTAATATATGTAACAAAAACACAAAAATGTGTAAGAGGGAATAAAGCTATATAGGTATAAAATTTCTATATCTTACTGGAATTTAGTTGGTGTATTTTATCTAGATTCTGTAAATTAAGATGGATATGGTAAGTTTTAGAGTATCTATCAAGGAAATAATTAAAAATGAACAGGGTGAAAAAACATCAAGAGAAGTAAAATGTTATACTAGAAATAATATTTTTTCATCCAAAAAAAGCATCCAAAGGAGTAATAGAAGAACAAAAAGTCCTGAAAAAAATAGAAAACAAAGTATTAAATAACAGACCTACTACAAACTATATCAATAATAGTAAAAGTGAATGGGTTAAACACTTAGACAATAGACAGAGATTGTCAGATGGGATAAAAACTAAAATTCAACCATGTGATCTGCAGGATATGCAATTAAGAGTCAAAGATACAAATAATTTGAAAGGAAAAGGATGGAGAAAATATATTAAGTATGAGTAAGTTACAACATTTTAAAACATATGTGCCCCTTAAAGGAGTCCCAAAATACATGAATTGAAAAAATAACATAATTAAAGGGAGAAATGTACAATTAAATAATAATTATTGGAGACTTAAGTACCACACTTTCAACAACGGATAGAACAATGAGGAAGATCCATAAATAAATAGAAGATTTAAGCACAAATATAGAAAATTGATCTAACAGACACTTAGTGAACATTCCAGCCAACAACAGAATACTTATTCTCATGCAAACATGGAACATTGTGAGCTGCAGAGATGGCAGCAGCTGGGGAGATTATCTACATTTCAAGGAAGAACAAGAAAATAAAGAGAATGTTTAGAGCAGAGATTTAAGGAATCTGCTGATGACAAATAATATATCCCATAGGGCACTCTGGAAGGGTTTGGGGAGGTCACAGGTATGGGAGACGAGAACAACGTTGAGGGTGTACAGATCCATCTAGGGATAGCAATTTGGATGATGATAGTTGGCCCAGGGACTTGAACTCCTATGGGTTGAGGTTAAACCAGAATATAAGGGATTACTTAATTGATTCTGGGAGTGTTTTAGGGGAAAATGGATAATCAGTTCTGATTACAGTTTTCTTCTCAAGATTTGTGTCTGACATGGTGTTCAGCACTTTGGCTGCTTTAGGTACAATGGCTAGAGGAGGGGAGAATGGACCGCTAAAGGTTACTTTCCATAGGAGAGGGCACTGTTGTTGTTGGGCCAGGAGCATTGATTGGCTGTCACCCAAAGAGTGTCACAGGCTGAGATTACTTGGTAAATCTGACAGTTTTACTAACACTTACAAAGAAGACCATAGCGCCCAGAAAGTGATAGCTTTCATTTAGTTGCCTAAAATAGTGGAAGCTTTGATGCTTAATAAAGAATGATATCCATAACTAACACATAGAATGAAACACTCACACCAGCTGGCTCCATATTTTGGGAGAGATGACTCAAAAAATATATGCCACATCAGCCTGGAATCAGAACAAAAGCCAGATGTATTATGTGTCATGATGCCAGAGGAAGCATATTGCACATGAAGGATCAATAACCTTGCCAAAACTCTGGAATGTCAAAGTCTGTGAATAAAAGTCTCTCCTCTGTTCAAGTTCCTCATGGTCCTGCCCAGGTTGGCTGGCCGTGGGAGGTTGGCTGTGGGAGCTCATTGGCCACCAGGGGTCAGCTCTTGTGTTGAGCGTCTGCCCCCTGGTGGTCAGTACGCTTCATAGTGACCAGTCACTCTGGTCCTTCTGGTTGTTTCGGTCATAATGGTTGTTTAGGCTTTTATATAGATAGATAGATAGATAGATAGATAGGGTAAAGTCACTCTGCAGGCTTTGAAATCATTCTCTCATTTTATCATGATACTAGAGGCCAGGTGCACAAAATTTGTGCACGGAGGGGGGTTGTCCCTCAACCCAGCCTGCACCCTCTCCAATCTGGGACCCCTTGGGGGATGTCCAACTGCCTGTTTAGGCCTGATCCCACAGGTCTCACAATCTGGGACTGCAGGCTCCTAACTGCTCGCCTACCTGCCTGCCTGATTGCCCCTAACTGCTTCTGCCTGCTAGCCTGATCGCCCCCTAACCACTCCCCTGCCGGCCTGATTACCCTCAGCTGTCCTCCCCTGCTGGCCTGATCACCAACAACTGCCTTCCCCTGCAGCGACCCGCCTCCTCCACTGGGACGCTCCTCCTCCACAAGAGGTGGTGGAGATGCCAGGACTGGCTGCCTTTGCACTGTGTAGAGCCACAGGACCCCCAGGCCTCACCGTGTGGATCAGCGGCCAGGCCCTGCCTCCACTGTGCGTGTGGCCATCTTGTGACAAAGTCGTGCGAGGGTGTGACACCACCTAGGCTTTTATTATATAGGATTGCAGTTCTTTACTTTTATTATATGTTAATCTTACCATTCATGTTTCCTAAGCTGATTTTGCTTTTGTGAATCAATGCACTTAAGTTACTCCTCACTGGCTCTGTATGCTAACAACGTGGCATAAGCCTAGGTCTTATTGATTTTGGTATTCATAGCATATAACATGGACCTGATGAAAATGTTCAAATAATGACTGTGAAGTGCTTGTTAAAGTGAGTGCTAGAGAGTCTTTAATACCATTTCTCTACTTGATCTTTGACACATTATTTATGTCACATTGTTCCTTGTAGTTTAGTGCAAGATTTGGAAACACCCTGACCAGCCTGGATTTGAAACTTAAAGGAATATTTTTGGAGTATTTTATAGTATCTATTTGTATCTATCTACACCTTATTCACATATTCAGTTCATGAGCACATCAAGCTCTGTATTAGTATGCATGTCTATATGTACATAACTGAAAATTTATTTTTCATCTGAAACTTCACATTCTTCAGAATTCCTCCAAAATGACAGGATATATTCCTACTAATAAATGACTTTTTTTTCCCTCTTTTCCAAATCAAGACATGGAATAGTCACTGTCAAGTGTCCCCCCCCCACCCCCGAGATTTAACCTGGTAATCAGCTATCTATCACTTCAAATCTCTGTGAAACAAAGTTCACATAAGAGCATATTTAATTTAAGCGCATTTCCTAGGTGGACCCACCTTCTCTGCTTTTAAATATCATTAGTTCCACCTCTTTTAAAAGGAGTTTTTAGGTTAAGTTTACCAGAAGCAGATTTGGGACAAGGTTTAATGTGCAAGTGAACTCCTTAGAAAGGTATTCATAGAGCAAACAAACTGATAAGGAGTTAGGGAAGGCAAGACAAGGGAGGGATAGAGGCCGAGCATGGATGACACTTCAGGCAAAGCCCACATCTGGTAGCTCTGGCCTAATTCCTCAAGGATACTTAGGAATGTAATTGATTAGCTTGCAAGTCAGAGTTATTGTTCCCAGAGGCCATGGCTCAGGGCTTGCTCCTGCACCTGCCTGGCTCTTACTGGTTAAAAACCAACATTGTAGAGTGAGGGGTGTGTGTGTAAATCCTAGGCACCCCTTTTCTTCAAGCATGAGCAAAGGGGATTGATTAGCCCTAAAACTGTCTTTAAAAATGGTTTCAGGTTCACGAAGTTGGAAGCAGAAGTACACAGAAAATGGTAAGAATTCACAAAGGAACAGTGTATGAGATCTGAGCAAAACTGGGCAGAGCACCTAGGCCAGTGGTTGGCAAACTCATTAGTCAACAGAGCCAAATATCAACAGTACAACAATTGAAATTTCTTTTGAGAGCCAAATTTTTTAAACTTAAACTATATAGGTAGGTACATTGTTATTAACTTAGTTAGGGTACTCTAAGCTGGCCTTTGCTAAAAACGTCCTCAATCTGATTGAGGTATGTTCACTGAGGTCGACCCCTTGTCTTGTATAATTGTTTCATCTATCTCTTTTCGTTCATCCTCTCTACATGTCCAAACCATCTCAACATACCTTTCTCAATCCTCCACACTACATCTTCTTTCACTTCACTTTTTTCGTTCCCTAAAATTAACTTAATACACTTTACTTAAAGTTTTAAGTCAACTTCACACTGTACGTGTGCGCCCACAAGTGGTATTTTGTGGAAGAGCCACACTCAAGGGCCAAAGAGCCGCATGTGGCTCGCGAGCCGCGGTTTGCTGACCACTGACCTAGGCTGTCCTAAAAACTGCCCTTGAACTTTTTGCATCAGATAATTCATTTTCTGATTCAACACATATTTGACTATTTTCTATGTGTCAGGCTTAGACTAAATACTGATGGTTCAGAGAGATGGTTAGGAACAAGTTTCTGGTAGGGACAGAGGAGGAGAAATATTATACAGAGTGACAAGCAGTGCATCAAGAGGCTATTGTTCAAGAAGCACAAATTGGGGTGCTACATGATTTCTCTGAAGAGATGTCCCTTGATTTAGGTCTTAAAGTCTGAATAGGATTATGATAGTACTGTAGTTGCATTATTTTTCTCATTTTTTCTACCCCCAAATTTTTATACTCTCAAGATTCTCCAAAAACCACCACTCTTAGATTAATTAGTAAATGACCCAATGATCTTGTGCAGCTTTTAAAAAAATACATAAATTTCTCAATAGCATCTTCTAATTTTTGAATACACTAATTATCACACAAATCTCTAATTTTTTGGCCTGGCCCTGGTTTTCTTTTTGCTGTTCTCTCTTTTGCCCAGATTTTTACTAGTATTCTCTTCTTTTCTGGCATTTACTAAGGTTAACTCCCTGCTGTCTGCTCTGTTTCCTGGTGTCTCTTGTTTGTTTTTTCCCCTTGAGCAGTCTTCCTTGTGTCATAGGTTCAGGAATCTTCATAATGATCTGTTCTCTTTCTCAGCATTCTTAATTTAGTTCCACACACTATACTTTAAAGAAAGACACAGTGTAAAGATTGAAAGCACATCAAATGGCATTTAACCTGGAGAAGAGGAAGTTCAATGGGACATGAAAAGGGTCTTCACCTATTCCAAAGGCTGTTTTGTGAAAGGAGGATTAAATTTATTTTGCGTTTCCATAGGAAACAGCTAGCAGCCTAGAATTTAGAGGAGGCACATTTTTGGATTAGTAAAGAAGGACATGTTTAAAAATTGATTGGCAAAAAACATTGAATTGATAAGAAGATAGAGCATTTTCCTGTCATTAAAGAATGTCAACCACACGAAGAATGACAATTGGTTAGGGATGATGATTAAAGGGATTGATGCCTCAGATGAGGATAGAGCCTTCTTTAAAAGTCCACCACAACTCAGGGACAACCTTGTGCTATGATCCCCTGGGTTTTCCACTGTTATTCCAAGCCAAGCACATCTCAAGCATAATTCATCATGTTCCCTTGTAAGCTGGTTTTCTGGATGACTTTCCGTCTGCCAGTAGAACTGTCTTCCCACAGGTCATCATGCATACCTCAAGCCTCAGCGCCATCCCTGGCTCATTTCTCTCTTTTGTTTCTCATTTCTAACCAGTCTTCCAGTCAGTTGTCCCTTGGTGAGATGTCTTTCATTTATCCTTCCTTCTTCCCATTGATAAGTGTTATGATTGAGAACCTTACTCAGAACTCTGCATGGATAAAGTTAGCATTTTGGGGCACCAGAGACTTGGTCTCCACAATCTATTGTGTAGAACACCCCAGATTAACTTTTAAAACGTCACTTGTCTGTGATATATAAAGATGATGTCTATATATAACTGTACAAATAAAATTAAATTTCTTTAAATTGATTTTAGGAATTTAGGTTGATTTCAGGATTTTAGGAATTCATCTCATCAACTTCCGCTTTAACCAATGTTCCATTATGTTAACAGCATAAACCTTCTATTAACCATTGTTCCATTATTTTTTAGAGTGAGCTGGCCTTTCTATTAAGAATTGCAAGAACCCTTCGTCTTCACTACATTTTTCTAATTCTTTTATCTCTGATTTAGTTTGAATTCTTCTTATACTTTATCTCTTTCTCTTTTTAAAACTTTTCTCCGTATTCTTTCCAGGAAAATAACTCTCACTTGTGAATACCCTGTATGTATGATTCATTTGGCACTAAACAATATATGACTCTATTTTTATGCAATTGTTGATTTATACATTTAATATATGCTAAAAAAATAACCTCTTGAGAGCAAAACTCTTGTAAACACAATACCTGGTATTTCAAACTGTTTGTATGTATATGTATATTTTTTCCGTATTACAATTATAGATTTACTATACTGTTCACATTGTTTTTAATTATTATTAAGTGAATCAGACACCAGCTCCCCAATCTCTGTGCTGCTCTGACTTTTGTAAATGTACTGTGACTTAAATCTGTGAATCAGAGATTGGGTGTGGCCAGAAAAGGTGAGCATGCTGTTGAGGTATCCCAATTGTACATTGTATATTGCACTGATGGGGTATTTGTTTGGATTACATATTTTGGTGGTCCAATACATTTTAATCATAAACTCTATACGAGAGTGTAAAAGATAGACACCTCAAATACATGGACTGCTGTGTAGGGAAATTCAAAAGTGGAATGAATGGGTGGTATCTATTACATGATAAAAAATACCACAAACACCATTTAATTGCCATGAATAAGAAACTTAAGTTGCTTTTAAAATCTAAATGCTGGCATTATCCACAAAATTTAAAATATTTATTTATAATTGTTACAATGTTGAATTGGTCAGTGTTATTCACTGAAACATTTTGAGTTGCATTAGTGTTTTGCAGCTCCACATTTACATTTAAAAATTACACATAAATTAAATGAAAAGTATAATATATGATTCCGTCTCCCATTTTCCTATTCTACTTGGTAGGATATATTTGCTTATCTTTTGCCCCTATGAACAACAACAGAAAAAATATCCCTGATGAAGGAGGAAAAGACATTGTATCAGTTTTGAGTTTCTTTGTTTTGTTTTGTTTTGATAATGGAATGCTTCCATCATGGCATATCTTAAGCACCTCCTCTAGCTGGAGGTCTTTGGGATGATCATTACATGTTGGCATGGATAGCATGCAGGCTGGTGCCTTCAAAGAATCCTACCAGCCAGGTCTCACTTGGCTCTTGCAAAGCATTGCTAGCTGTGCTCTGGAAGCCCAGATCTCTTTTGAAGTCCTGAGCAATTTCCCCACCATATGCTGGAAGGGTGATCCCCATCTGATGTTAAAGAGGTGCCATAGCACTAGGCTGTGATGTGTCCACTGCCCCAGGGAGGGTCACCTTTGTGAGCCACTTCTGTATTTAGTCACTTCCTGGTTCCCCATTGTCAGTATTTTAATTTTTCACAATTCCTTAATTACTCCTCTTTTGGTTGAAAATCAGCTAGTGAGGTACTTCAAACTCTAGGGAACAAAAACAATACAATAAGTGGAAGTTTTAAGCTGGGACATGTTGTCTGGGAGGGGATGCTACATGCAAACGCACACCCAGGCCACATCAGGCACCCTGGGCCTCAGCCTGCTTTGAATATCTCTGGCCCAGAATTATTTAAAAAAAATATTTTTATTGATTTCAGAGAGGAAGGGAGAGGGAAAGATAGAAACACCAATGATGAGAATCATTGATTGGCTGCCTCCTGTACACCCCCTACTGGGGATCGAGCCTGGAACCCTGGCATGTGCCCTTGACCAGAATCGAACCCGGGATTCTTCAGTCCACAGGCTAACACTCCATCCATTGAGCCAAACCAGCTGGGGCTGATCCGGAATTATTGCTTAACAACAAGGAAATCAATAGAATAGCTCTGTAACTGACCTTTCTACCCAATTTCTAAAATTTTGATTAAGTACATATTCTTTAAAGATGAACACATGGAAATTAAACATTTCAAGAGCTGTTTTCTGTAAGTAGACAGGCTGAGATGTGCGGAGCTTCAGGCTCTCCACCTTTAAAGACGTCTGATTAGGGACCATGTGTGTTACTTCCTGTGGTAAACACAGTGTACACTAAATTGAGGAGAAGATTTAATCTTCAATTTTTGAAATAGTTTTAAATTGGAGAAAATTATTTTTGTTAAAGACTTAAGTTACTGGGATGTAGATACATAGACATAGGATTCCTGTTTACTGCAGTTGGACTGAAATTTTAAAGCTGAATTAATAGCATTTATTCAACTGTGAGTTATTCATAGTGTCCAATACACCTCCTTTTAATTCCATATCACCAGGGCTGAGTAGGAAAATAATTTCTCCTTATCTGAAGAATGAATTAACTACGAATGGGAAATGATCTTTTAAGTTAATTTTATGCTTTGTTTTTCCCTTTATCATTCAGAAAGTGAGTGACAAAGGATTATTTTTTTTTCTGTTTAGTCATTTTCTTTTATCAGAAAAGTAGAAATATATATTCTGTGGGTGATTCATATATTGTAGAATGTAAGGACTGCTTATCCCTAGTAATTTTTACTTGTCTTTGGTTTTATATTCTTTTAGCAATTTTACCCTCAAGAAAAACCTATGTATGCAATGCAGGAAATTTTAATTTCTTCATTTTTACTGTGGTTCTTAAATGCTTGTGGTGTCCAGAGGGTTCCCTAAGGATGTGCAGTTAAAAAGCTCCTTTCTTCACATTCTCTTTGCAAGTGTAAAGAAAAGGAGCCTTAGGGGGTTTTCATCTCCCTATAAAAAAAATACTCAAAGTTCTTCATTTGATTGCATAATTGTGAAGATGATTAACTTCCCAGTAACAGCAGAACTTTAATCCCAGCACATGAATAGTACACTTTGATGTTATTTATGACTATAACACACCACCCATTCATTTAAATATCATAGGAAAATCAATTAACTCAAGGGAACATGTGAGTTTCCTTCTTAACCTGATTTTAATAGGTATGATATGAAATTTAATGAGTTTAAAACATTAAACATATTTACTTTATGTAAATATTTATTCCTTTGTTCTCATGATACAAGTAGATTTTATAGCATACACTTATGAAATATTTTACCCATTAACTTTTTATTTAGGAAAAATTATCTTAGCATATTTATAGAGGTATGAGAACACTAAGAAAAACCTCAGCCCCCAAACATAATATTATAATCAATGTTTTCTGAAAACCTACTTTTTGTTCAACAGTCTAAATCCCAATACTTTCTTTGGTCAAGCTAAATGGATCATCATAAGGTCAGCATCTTATTTTTTAAAGAAAGAAAAGAAAAGATTACACTGGGCAGTAGGTTTTGGAGTCTTGGGACCAGTAAAAAGAAGAGTCTGACTTGAAAAAAATTCGTATGAATCTTATGAAAATAAAATCATTGGTATCATATCAGTAATTTTAACAAAAGATTAAAAAATATTTTGCAAAATGCCATTCTTTTAATAGTTGTAATAAGTGGCGATGATGATGTCCTATTGGTTCTATCTAGGAAGAGTAGATAGAATTAAGTACAACCATCAAATGTAAAACACAAATGTAAATGACGTTGAGACAAAAATGAATGGTTCAGAGAAAGGAGTATCCATGTTGGAATCTATTCACTTTGGAACCTGACTCCTGTTTGTTTTATAAGAATTTAGTGTCATTGCTGCGACTAAGTTTATTGCATGAACATTAGACATAATCTTTGCGATGGCTATATGTCTCTGTGTGTGTATGTAATAGCAGTGGGCTTTTTCAGTGTGCTCTAAGGTGATTTGTCAAATCATAACCCATCTGTAAGATGTGTTCTAAGACTATTCTTTAGAGCAGTTTTAGAGCCAGAGCAAAATGAATTGGAGAGGACAGAGCTCCCCTCTCCCTGATCCCATTCTTGCACAATCCTCCCCAACTATCAACACCTCATCCATTGGATCCTGATTGGCTCTGTTCCAATATGCATTCAAGAAGTTAGGAATATTTATCTTTGGATCCTGAATCAGTAGGCTCTTTGGTTGAAACAGTAAAATAAGACATAATCTTTGACAGCAGTGATGTTTCTGGCTTTTGCTATTTATTGGTAATGTCTGTGTTAAAGAGGCTGTTTGATATTTAAACAAAATCAAAATCCCATTTTTTCCATTGTGAACTATTTTCCACATGAGGTTTGTTTTCAGACTATAGAATGTATTTTGATTTATTTGGGGTGGTAAAAATACAAAACTCTGTTAATGTGGCTATGTTTTATTTCTGGCTTATTGAGGTTATATTGAGGTGGCTAGTCACCCAGCTGTGGGCTAGCACATGGCTGCTTCTCGCCACCTGGGGGTTTTCTGCCTGCTTTCAGGCATAAACAAAATACACAGGGCCACAGAGAGGTCCCACAGAAGAAAATACCAATATATGGGCTTTTCATCAAATGGGTATTTTATCAAGTACCTGAAGTTCTTGTTTTATGAACAGAGGTCAGTGTGTAATGTTAGCTTTGTTTTGTGAAAACTGTGTAAAACTATGTAAGTTTAAATTTTGAGGGTGATTTTGAAGAATCCAAACTTATTTGTGTTTTCAAGCAGAAAAAAAAGTGTTTTAAAAAATATTCACCTTTAGACTAATTGAAAAGTAAGTCAGAAGTTACTATGAATTTACTCAAACTGGATTTGTAAATTCTTAGAGGTAGAAGTGGTCAAAGAGGGGATAAATGAGGAAAGAAAGAGACTTGACTTTGGATGGTGAATGCTTGATGCAGTATGCAGATGATGTTTTATTGAGTTATATACTTGAACCCTGTATGTTTTCATCAACCAATGTCACCCCAATAAATTCAATAAAAAATTAAGAGTACTTTTGTGTAGCGCTGCTCTTGGTACTAAAGATAAAGTATCTTATTAGTTGAGCATTTATGTAATAAGTTTTTATTATTTAATTTATGTGCCAGACACTGTACTAGGCATGTGGTATTCATAGTGGACCAGAAAAACAAATTCTGTTTTGATGAAGTTTACATTCTAGGGGCTGAAGGGGAACAGCAAATAAACATATAAATCACCAAGGTAATTTAGGGAGTGATGGATGCAATGAGGAACTTGTAACCGAGTGATGTGATTGAGAGGGACAGGAAACGTGTTGGGACTTCTTTTTGTGGAATGAATGACACACAGGGAATATCCTGGGGAAAGGGAGTGCCTGGCAGACAGAGCAGCAACAGCCAAAACCCACAGGTGAGAACACAGCTGTGCTGTTGGAGTAACAGCAGAATGGCTGTGTGGTTGGAACCAAGGGTAAATTAGGTAGGATCAAAGTATGAGAGATTGTCAGAGTCCAGAGGAAGGACTGTGGACTCTACTCAAAGTACAAGGACAAGACTGTACATTTTCAATTAGAGAAGAGGACTGATCCGATTTACATTTTAAAATGGCCACCAAGGCTTCGGCAGTTTGAATGGATCTCAAAGAGGGATTTTTAAAGACTAGAAGCAGAAATGCTAATGAGGAGACAACTGCAACTGATGCTGAAATTTGGAAGTCAACTTGACAGAGCGTGGTGAGGGTTTGGAAGTGAGAAAGAGGAAAGAGGAAAGAGGAAAGAGGAAAGAGAAATGAACAGCCCCCAGGATTGGAAAGCAGAAAAAGTGCTGGTTGCATTTGCAGAACTGACAGTGGCCCTGGGAACAGGATTAGGTTTGGGAACCAGGAATTCAGTTGTGAATATGAAAAACCAGATTTTAAATTGGAAGTTGGAAAAATGAGTCTGGATTTCAGTGGACAGGACATAAGATCACACTTTAGATCAGGATTAAGATTTTGTGAATATATTTTAATAAATATTCACTTTTTAATGTTTTAGCATTGTTTTTCTAGTTTGGTATTAAAGAATTATGGCCTTTGAAATAAAATGACTTAAAGAATTTAAAAACAAAGAAGTCGTTAGAGTTTATTCATGTCATAAATTCATGGTTAATGTGCTATTGGAGCAAGGCAGACAAGAATGTATTCACTAATAAAGCACAAGACACTTCCTTAAGGAAAATAAATAATTAAAAGTAAATTATATATATGTGTGTGTGAAAGAAGTTCTTTTGATCCTATTTGGATGGATATTTTTTGAGCTGACAAAGGGATTATTAAATAGCACCTCTAGTTTACAAGAAAGTAAACCATGGGTCCTGCGCATTGTCAAGAAAGCTTTTAAATTTGGACCTTATCGATTAATTGCCACTACCTTGGCCAAGCCTGCATTAAGACAGATGCTTTCTTCCAACGGCATTCACTTTCTTAGAATCTTGTCAATTTTTAAAGCTTGGAAGAACTCAGTTTATAATGTATGGATTTAGAGTACAAAGCTTGAGGGGAAAGATTATATTTATTACAGGTTCAATTTCACTGAAAGAACACCCCCCCAAAAAAAATAAATAAATAAATCACACAAACAAACAAACAAACAAAAACCAACCAAACAGAGATTTGCAGCTTCTTTGAATATGTATTGTCTCCAGTTTAGAAAGCCTCATCCTTAAGGGCAATGACCCAGTTCCATCCAGGACTACCTGAGTGTTACTATCAAATGAGTGAGGATGCATGAATGATATTTTTATTTGGTTTTCAGGTCATAGAAAATTACCAATCCTCTGGAAACAGTAAGTCTTATCTTTGTGTCTTGCTTAATGTGCATTTGGCTTTTTCGTCTGCTCTGTGGAAATATGTTATGCTAGACTTCTAAAAGATACCAGGTGCAGAAAAGCCAACTGAGGTTTGCCACCCTCAACTTGAGCCTTCAGGGAGGTGTCATAGACTTTCAGGTTATTGGAAATCAATGCTAATTGGAATTCTTTTTGAAATAGCAGAAACAACCTAGAGCAGCCTTGCAGACATAGCTAGATTTAAGTCTAACAGCCCCACTGCTGAATGAAATATTGTCTGGTGAGATGGGTTTTTGATCATGTTTATATTTCAAAGGAAGATTCTTATTTCTCGAATTTATATCATGTTTCTAAGATTTGGAGAACCAAGAGAGCTAATCATTCCTGCTTGATGGGACACTGAAAGCAATCAGATTTGCTTTGGATCAACATTCAGTTGCTATCTTCAGAGTCAGTGATGCTCAAATAACAATGCCTGCTCAAAAGATTACATGTGAATATTTGAAGCATAGTTGACCTGGATTTCTACTAGCACAAATAGCAGAAAACCTCAAAATCTTTACTGGAAGGATGTATATTCGTGCACACATGCTTGCATGTGTAGGTACTTCAGGAAGCGAGACTTGCCCACAGGACATTGTGCCATTCAAATTCAGTAGTTCCCTGAGAGTTAGGAGAAAGGAAAATCAAAGACTGCCTGCTCAACTCCAAAACAGGGTTTTGAAAATTAAAGATACATAAGTCCATGGCTTATAGAACAAACCCAAGTGCTTTAAACATTTTACTTCTGGAATAATTTTCTGGTGCACAGCATAACTGCCTGTTTCTTGCCCAATGTATCATTTCTAAACATGCAAATTCCTGGCCTTCCAACAACAAAGTCCTGGAGCAAGTGAATCCTGATTGAATTTAAAGGCATCCTACAGTGGTGTAATTACTATGAATTATAAAAGTGTGACTGTTTATGTTCCATTATTTATGTGCAAGAGAGTAAAAATGCATTATAGTACTTGGGGTTGTTCAACTACTGTTGAGGTGATGTATTTATGTTGCTGAATTACACTAAAAGCCATAAATGGTTGGAGAAGTCACCAGAATGACTTCAAAGATAACATAATTATGAATGTGCTGGTAGAAGAAACAGTTTCTACTGACAAACATGATATTTTTTTATCACCACACTACTTTTACTTTTCCTAAGAATTCGTTTAAATCCTAAGATCCACTATAAGGATTTTCTTAAAGTCATATTTTGTATAAAGTGCTGACTTTAAAATAATTAGGTCCAATATTAGCCTTTTGAGAAAAATTATTGAATAAGGAGGGAAATTGTTGTGCTAGATTCAAGTAATGTAAAAGATTATTCTGATTATTACACATTCTCTTTCAGACACTTATCAGGGCACGCAGTGAAATAAGGTAATAGTCCTACACTAATGCAAGGCAAATGTGCACTATATGTCTGAAAACATTACTGTTGTTAGTTTTAAGTGGTGGTATCCTTCTTGGAGAATTAGAACGCTAATTATTCTATTACTAGAGGCCCAATGCATGAAATCCGTGCAAGAGTAGGCCTTCCTTCCCCCGGCTGATGGCACTGTCTTCCCTCTGGCACCTGGGACCCGGGCTTCCCTCTGGCTGCGATCAGGCACCCAGGACCCAGGCTTCCCTCGCAGGATGTCCGGAAGGACGTCCGATCTAATTAGCATATTACACTTTTATTATTATAGGTTCTTAAAGCTTACCAGTTAAGACAGTGTATAGGAATACACATCAACTCTCAACCTGTCTTTATATAAACACTTGCATACCTGCCTTCTGATCTGCTGGAGTTATCTGATATGCTGAGCTACATTCCCTGTATGCTGATTATACACAAAACATGGTCAATATATTCATATTCCTTTTCTTCTTTCTAATACAGAGGTTACTTTCAACAATTGATTTAAATTTTTGATTGACCAATAACTGTAAATTCAGTTAGAACTCACCTTAGCATAGAGAAGACTAGTCCTATAGTCTTTCTAACTTAAAGTATTTTATATTTGTGTAGGTACTGACTTGAATAAGTTGCTTTAGTCTCCGTAGTTTTAGCTCAAGATCTCATAGAACTTATAATTGCAATGGATAGTTTCTAAGAGATATTTGTATTTTCATTCAGTTTCAACTGGTGGTAGAATATAACAAAACTGAAGACATCATCAGAACTATATACAAATATGAAAAAAATATTATTTAGCTATCAGAGGAATTATAGATATAGTTATGCTGCTAAAGCATGTCACAATAAATGCAAGGTTATATAACATGAGTGTGTGTGAGGATATTCCTGCAGTCCTAATTCCATATGTCCACGAGTGAAATAACTGTACAAAAATATCCATGTCAAAGTCAGTACTTTACTTTTGTAGCTGGGATTTGTTAGTGCTGTGTGGTTTGGTTTTCTATTTCACCTACCTATTTTATGATTATTTTTTTTTGAGGGTAGAGGAAATATAAAAGTTCACACATACTCGATTACATGAGTGTATCTTGTTCTAAATGTGTAGTTCTTGTATTCCCTCTAACCTTTATGTTTGAAATGCGTTGTTGAAAACATCCTTTTTTCCTCCCTTGCCTAATAGGCTTGGGGATTAAAAACATGCACTTCCTTTTGCTGGGAAAAAGCTTTTTATTTTGATGTAGTTCCATTTGTTTATTTTCTCTTTAGTTTCCAATGCCCTAGGAGCAGTATCGGTGAAGAAATTGCTTGGGCATATGTCTGAGATTTTGCTGACTGTGGATTCCTCTAGTATTTTTATGGTTTCCCATCTTACATTTAAGTCCTTTATCCATTTTGAGTTTATTTTTGTGTATGGTGTAAGTTGGTGTTCTAGTTTCATTTTTTTTGCATCTATCTGTCCAATTTTCCCAACACCATTTATTAAAGAGACTGTCTTGACTCTGTTGTATGTTCATGCCTCCTTTGTCAAATATTAATTGAGCATAGTGGTTTGGGTTGATTTCTGGGTTCTCTATTCTGTTCCATTGATCTATGTGTCTGTTCATGTGCCAGTACCAGGCTGTTTCGAGAACAGTGGCTTTGTAATTCAGCTTGATATCTGATATTGAGATCCCACCTACTTTGTTCTTCCTCTCAGGATTGCTGCAGCTATTTGGGGTCTTTTTTTATTCCAGATGAATTTTTGGAGAGTTTGTTCTAGGTCTGTGAAATATGCCGTTGGTATTTTAATGGGAGTGCTTTGAATCTATAGGTTGCTTTGGGTAGTATGGACATTTTAATGATGTTGATTCTACCAATCCATGAACATGGTATGTTCTTCCATCTGTTTATGTCTTCCTCTTTCTCTTTTTTCAGTGTCCTATAGTTTTCTTCATATAGGTCTTTTACCTCCAGCGGCACAATTCACCATAGCTAAGATTTGGAAACAGCCTAAGTGCCCATCAGCAGATGAGTGGATTAAAAAACTGTGGTACATCTACACAATGGAATACTATGCTGCGGTAAAAAAAGAAGGAATTCTTGCCCTAACCGGTTTGGCTCAGTGGATAGAGTGTTGGCCTGGGGACTGAAAGGTCCCAGGTTTGATTCCGGTCAAGGGCATATACCTTGGTTGTGTGCACTTCCCTCGTAGGGGATGTGCAGGAGGCAGCTGATCAATTTTCTCTCTAATTGATGTTTCTAACTCTCTATCCCTCTCTCTTCCTTTCTGTAAAAAATCAATAAAAAATATTTAAATAAAGGAATTCTTACCATTTGCAGCAGCATGAATGGAACTGGAGAGCATTATGTTAAGTGAAATAAGCCAGTTAGAGAAAGATAAATATCACATGATCTCACTAATTTATGGAATATAATGAACAACTTAAACTGATGGATAAAAATAGATCCAGAGTCAGAGAAGCATTGTCAGACCGTCAAACCTCAGAGGGGGAAGGTAAGGAGTAGGGGTAAGTGGGAGAAATCAACCAAAGCAGTGGTCAGCAAACTGCGGCCCCTTGAGCGTGGCTCTTCCACAAAATACCACGTGCAGGCGCACACGTACAGTGCAATTGAAACTTCATGGCCACACTCAAGGGGCACAAGAGCCACATGTGGCTTGCGAGCCGCAGTTTGCCGACCACTGAATCAAAGGACCTGTGTGCATGCATATAAGCCTAACCAATGGACACAGACAACAGGGGGGTGATGGCCATGAATGGGGGGATAGGAGGCAATGGAGGGATAAGGACACATGTAATACCTTAATCAATAAAGAAATTTTTAAAAATCATGTACTTCTAAGTAAAGGAAAAGGAGAGAAATGAAGTATTTTTGAGCTGAAGGGTATCATTAACTGAGGGACCACTGAGACTACAGCAGTTCAATAATGCCCAACTAAAAAAAGAAAAGAAATAACAAGAATGTTCAGGTACTGTGAACGGACTCAGTCTTTACAGGAAAGATGAGCAAGGTCATAAAAATCCAGAAAAATGATGTAACTATTCTGGTTGATAGTACAAATCATGAATAAATCATACACAGCAAGTGAAGCATGAAAATAGGTTGGTATCTAGGGGACTGGATGCTGAATTCTTAGAAAAAAACAAACACAAAACAGGGATACACATATTGTCCCCTGTTCTTCCCACAGTAAGAGAAAGAACAGAATGTTGAAATTGTGGACTTCCATAGGACGCCAATAAGTAAGCATGTTTTCTGAAGGGTAGATTAGTTAATTTTTTCATGTTACAGAAGTCATCATGATTTCAGGGTTTTTCTTTTTGTTCCAAATGATTATATAATAACCTTGGAACACCTTCAAATGTATACACCAGTATGTGTGGCTTATAGCAAAAACTTGCTCTCAGTTAATTATTAAGATTATTAATTTTTAATATTGATATTCTCAATTTTCTAATTATTGCATAACCAATTTTAAGCACTAGTCTTAAACTCCTCTGAGTATAGCGAAAAAGTATAGAAAATTCTTAGGGTTGTGAGTTGCCTCAGCTAATTGGATATTTTCCCTGTCAAGTTGGAGTAGGAGATAGGCTAGTATCACAGGAAAGTTAGGTGAATATGCTGGAGTATTTATCCTATAGTCTGTAAATACAGAATCCCTTAATTTTATTTGTGATTAGGTTAATTCCTATTATTTCATACAAACTTTGGTACTTGTACATACATAAATATATGAAAACTTAAATTCAAATTATGAAATTCCCATGCAATCTGCATAAGCCTGTTTTTTGTTGAGTTCACTTTCTTATCTTCACTCTTAGCTTTATAGTTCTTTAATGTTCTCTCTAGACCCCATTTTAAATATATTTTTTTTATTGATTTTTTACAGAGAGGAAGGGAGAGGGATAGAGAGTTAGAAACATCGATGAGAGAGAAACATCGATCAGCTGCCTCCTGCACACCCCCTACTGGGGATGTGCCCGCAACCAAGGTCCATGCCCTTGACTGGAATCGAACCTGGGACCCTTGAGTCTGCAGGCCAACGCTCTATCCACTGAGCCAAACCAGTCAGAGCTCTAGACCCCATTTTTAAGTACATGTCACAACCATCAATTATCAATAGACCCTGTTACATGTTAAATGAAATGATGGTAAGAGCTGGAATTGTTCTCATGACTGTGAGAATTATGATAGAGCAGTGAAGATGTAGGTTTTTGACACAAATAGATGAAAAATACGTAAATGCCAAGGCTTCGTTTGAAGCCATACCTTCTTTCATTATTTCATATTCTGGCAAAGGAAACTCCAAATATTAAGCCTCTCTGACTTGTTCTTAAACAATCATAAATTCATTGTTCTTAATTCAAAGACTAAATATGGTCCACATATCAACTAGATTTGTAGATTCTGTAGCTGTTAACTTGAAGTCAGGGCAGAGATTATTTTGTAAGGAGAACGTGACGTCATCCATCATATTTTGAGCTTTCTGGGTGGAGGAGGGGCACAATTCTTAGGCTTCTCCAGACTAAAAGGCTAAAGGGCTCTCTTTGCCCAATCATACTCCTCAAAGGAAATTAACTGCTGGAAGTTGTTATGAGCAGCACCTTCCATTCATGTTGTGCATTCCACATTAAACAACTAAAATATAGACAGAATGTCTAAAACTATGTATTTAATACATTGGGCAACAGACAGTGGAGGACTGTGATTCCTGAGAGAAGAAAAGCCAATAAGGTGATCCCTACATTTGTATCCTCTACTGTATGGAGACAGTTTCTAGATAGAAGTTCAGAGAACGGGGCATCAAACCAGAGCTCAGTGTTCTCTCACTGTAAGAGACCAAGGGTAGAGTTTTAACACTATTAGTCATTTTTAATATGTATGGAATACATACATACTGAGTATCTCTTTAATGGAGTCTGTTATGTGCTGCAGAAACCCTAGAAGAGATTTTCTAAAACACTTGTCTTGAACCTTCCTTTTTTTTTACTAGAATATTTGCATTTTCCGACTAATTAACAGAAGAGAACTTAAACATCTGCACACATCAAAATCTCAGTCATTGTTAATATAAACTAGTGCTTTACATTCAGATTAGTTTAATTAGATACTTGGTTTTACGTTTGTTTTCTTTGTAGAATACTTTTTGATGTCCAATCACAGCCACCTCTCTAGTCTCCCTGCTTCATCTCAGTCTTTTGACAGGAGCCTGGTAAAACAAATTCCCAGAGTTATGTAGTATTGAAGGGCACAGGAAATAAAGGTTCTTTCTTTTAAGTTAAATAGGGTCTTATTTATTGCCTTCTTATATCTAGTATTGTTAAAGATGCAGTATCAATACAAAAATATTTTAGCATTTGATGTATATGGCACACAAGTGTATGGTAGGACGAGCAATAATACACCGATAGCAGTACAGTAGAATGTGCAGTAATGTTTCAGCCAGGACCATATAAAAGGCAAAGTGTATATATGGTTAATTGATGGGAGTTTGAGGAGATAACTCCTTAGGGAAGATATTGGCAAGAAGTAGCCCTTTGCAGTTACACACACAAAAAAGAACACAAACACAAAAACAAACAAACAAAACACACCACCACCGCCACAACAAAACTGTAAATGTGAAAATATTGTGTGTGTAAAGAAAATTCTAAAAATTGCTTGTGGTATCAAGGAAAATTGTACAGTGGAGGCGAGTATTTAAGAAAAGGAAGAATTTGTTAGTTGTAGAAAGGGGGGAAGTTATTTCTTTTTTTGTGCAAGAAAAATTATGTGCTCCATTAATACAATTAAGTACAAAAATTGTGCATGGTTTTAGGACACTTGCATCTTTACAAATCACATAGGTGACGCAACATTTCTAGGGACTTCTATAACATTTAAACCATGAAGTTGGAGTGATTATCTGTTTGAAAGGATTAATTTGCATCTCCAAAATTTGGGAAAGTTTATTGTTTTTCATTTATCAACTGCATCCATCAAAATCAACCCTGGCCTTTCTGAGACCCCGTCATGGTTTTGTCCTTTCTCCTGTTGATCTATGTTGCCTGACACTGAATTTAAGGAGACTTAAGACAGTATTTAAATAAGCTGGGGCCCCTTGCAAAGCCACATTGGGGACAATTTAATTTTTTCTGTTCAGTTGGTTGAGAAAAGGAATTCAGGCACAACTGTGTAACGTACTGTTTTAATTAGATGTGAAGAGTAGCAGTAGCTTTGATTTCTCCCTCAAGTTCTTTCAGTATGAAGATTAGTTTTACAAACTGTAGTAATTTTGTTTTGTGAAAGTGAAATGTTTGAGAAGTTATTTTGCACTGCCCAGAAGAAAAATGTCTTATAAATCCAATTTTGTTTCTTTCATTACTTTTGACCAGTAGACAAAGTAGGTGAAGGAAAACCAGGCTGTTTTCAGGAACTCCTCCAATAAAAAAATAAAATAAAATCAGAAATAAATTCACATTTCAGAATGTTAAAATTAGAAATAAACTCACATCTCAAACTGTTAAAATTTTCCAAAGCAAGAAATGGGAGGCAGCCCATGGTTGTGTACCCAAGTGAATTTTTGAAGAAATAATGAGTTTATATTTTTAGGGAAATATTATAGCTTGATCTATCTTCTTTCTAGTGAATAAAGGAATTGAAAGTATATTTCTTTTTAATAAAGTAAAAGTATCAGTAAAAATTAATATTTAACAAATGCTTTGCAAAATATGGACATCTCTCACATCTCTTTAGCAATCCAAGTAAATTATCACTGAAATTGCCATTTCTCAATGAGATTGTTGAATGACATGTATGCATTGGAAGCTTGAAACTTCTTATAACAACATAGGAGAGAAATATAAATCCATATGGCTAATAAGTTGCAAAATTCTAGCTAGTTTTGTGGTTTCAATGTATATCAAATATGATATCTAATGGATATATTAAAGAAAGAGAGAGAGAGAGAGAGAGAGAGAGAAAGAGAGAGGAGAGAGAGAAAGAGAAAATAAATTTTCAAAGCTAATGGTCCTTAGTGAATAAAGGGACTGAAAGTATCATATTAAAAGACCGACAGATAGACAGACAGATACAGAATCACTGAATTGACCCTATGGTTAATGTATTATTTGGATGTTTTATTTGGTTCCCTGTTGGAGAATGGAAAATTATTGTGAATATAGTCTGAAGAGAAATCTATAGCATGTAATGGTAACCAAAATTTAAGTTTCTAGATTAGCTTGTATGTTGTTGAAGAGGAACAATGACCAAAAACAGTGCTTAAAAGTGGTTTTATTAATCTTTCACTGTTCTTCACATCTATGAAATCCTCTCTAGGATTGAATGTATTACTTTACCTTTTGGTTTACAGTTGCCTTGGTATGTCTGCAATTTTCTACCTTGTATTTAAGTAGTTTGCTCTGAGATTATTGCCTACTCCCCTTGAGCTCATGAGGGGTTTCACCCCAGTGACATTAGAAAGTTGTGGAACTAAATTCAGGCAAGATGACAAAGAGGCTGTATGATCACACATTGAATTCTAATGTTTCTTACACAAAATAACTTTCCAAGTATTCATTTTTATGATACTCTTCTCAATGCCTTCGCTATATTATAAGTGATTCTCTGGTATCAAGTTCAATTAAAGCAATAACAATTCTTTTCTGATATATTTAGTATGTGTGTATATGTGTGTGTTTGTGTGTGTATTGCAATGGTTTATTTTTTACAGAGTCAGACAAAACATGTTTACAGTTTTTCATATGAAAAATAATACAATAATTAATATATAATAATGCAAGAATAATCTCTGTGTTTCACATATTCACAACTATAAACCTACTTTTGACCCACACTCTAAAGTTACATAAATTGCTGAATCCAAGACTTCCTGTCACATATTTTCTGTAATTTTCTTGTACCCAGATACTTTTGTACTCATGTGAAAAAGTTAGTTATAAATGGGATATCTAAACTTACCATAAGCCAAAAGAGAGTGTTTATGTAAGTAATATTTTCCTATGAAATAAAAATATATATCTTAAGCCAGGTTGGGAGAGTATTAAGAAATTTCCACTCAAAAATAGATCTGTCAAGTTATGACAAAGACATGTCGATAAACCTACAGAAAATATTTTGGACAATCATTTGTAAGCATTTTGCCAGAAAAAAACTATTAATACCATTTATCTAGTGAAAAACATTTTGATATCATAAATTCCTACCCATTTTTTTTGCTTCATATAGTAATAATTAGTGATATGAATATGATCTATTAAAATCACACCTATATTTTAGAGTTTTCGCTACAAAAATGTGAAAAGTATATTTTGACATTTGCAAAACTTCATTTTGAAACTAGTATTTTGTGAGTAAAGTTTGCAACTTAATCATTTTTGCTGAGTTATAATTGCATCTGAGATAAACATGAAAAAAATAAGAGAATTGCTATAGAGAGGCTGGAACTTCTGAAAAACTACTCTTGGTTGTAAGCTTGAACAAACAATGCTGTGTTTGCACTACTCAGTCTGAGGGGATGTGAAGTGCTTTGAAGCCATTTCTTATTCAAGTCCAGAAAGATAATATCTAGGGAAATGTATATTTTTACCTATTTTTCTTATGCGAAGTATGTAATCGAGCAAATAATCAGTGTGGGCTGTGATGTGCTCAAAATTCATAATGCCTTAGCGTGAATTGCATTTTGAACTTTGAGGGGAAAAAAGATAGCTACACCTCTATAGAGTATTTAACCATTTAATTTTAAATTCTAAACAGGACATGAAAATAAACACTAGTATATTATTTATGCTTAAATGCTAATTACTTGGGGATATAAAATGTCATTATTTATTTTTACACTAGCTAACTGAAGTGGAAAATAGAGATAATTCCCACAAGCATAATTTATAGTTGCCTCTATTTTGTGACTATATCAGCTGAAAACTTTTATGCTATAATTACTACATCCTTCCACTTTACTTTATATCTTGATACAACTTTAACCCTTTGCGGTCGTATTAAATTTGGACATGGGTGTCGTACTGGTCGGAATTAATTTCCATTGAAAGAGCAGTAATACATAACATGCAAGATTATGAAGGGTAAACAAGATTTATTAATTCTTTTTTGGAACTACGTCACTACTAGTAGAATCACTACAAATGTTATCACTTTATATGTCAGAGTCAGTATTCAAGGTGCCAAAATAAAACTCTTCATCGTTACTTTCAGATTCGCAGTACACTTCTTTCGATAACTTTCGTTTTGCCATTTTGGAGTATTATGTTGAAATATCTTAACAAGCGAGAATGCCTAATTACAGTTAAACGTAATTTGTAAAGCTTTATTTGAAATTCTGCGAAGTATCTCCGAAGCTTGTCGATTTCTTCACTCTCAAAAGGCGACTGACTCGCCACGGTGTTTTGCATGGCGAGGTGTGGAATGACCGCGTTTGTTTGTTTATATTGAGTTTCGATATCTCCGATTTGTCAGGGCAATGTTTTGGTTCGTGACAAGGTCACTTAGACACTGAAGAGCTTTCAGAGAAATTATGAACTGATACAGGAATGAATAGAGTTAAGATTCGTACGGTTCCTTGCTGTGGTGGCTGAGAGCAGACATACGACCACAAAGGGTTAATATGGTGGTTCCAGTGCTAGGCACTGTTTTTCTCTGACATAATATGATGTACTTTATGGGAATGTATGTTTTAAAATAAAGTCTGAAAATCTTAGGTATCAAAAGACATTGGAAGAAATAGGATAGCAGCTTCAAAGTTATTACAGAAGATATAAACTAGTGGAGCCATCCTCTATAATAAAAGGGTAATATGCAAATCGACCGAATGGCAGAACGACAGGTCGCTATGATGCTCACTGAACGCAGGAGCTGCCCCCTGCTGGTCAGTGCACTTCCACAGGCGGAGCGCTGCTCAGCCCCAAGCCAGGCTCATGGCTGGCAAGCGCAGTGACAGTGGCCTCTCCCACCTCCGTGACAGCACTAAGAATGTCCGACTGATGGCTTAGGCCCATAGGGAGCGGGCCTAAGCCATCAGTCAGACATCCCCTGAGGGTTCCCAAACTGCGAGAGGGCACAGGATGGGCTGAGGGGACACCCCCCCCACCCGCTGAGTGCACAAATTTTGTGCACTGGGCCTCTAGTCTATATAGATAAATCTATCTATCTATCTATCTATCTATCTATCTACACACACACTGAGTGGCCAGATTATTGTGACTACCTGACGTTTGTAGGCAAATTAGCTATAATTTTGCACTGAAGTTGCTAGAGGGCCAGACCATTATAAATAGGGAAGCAGGTTGTTTACCACAACAGAAGTGATTTTTTTCTGAAGATATGAGTAAACAACGTGATTTAACAGCCTTTGAATGTGGGATATATTTGAATGTGAGTGGCCAGGTTATTATGACCACCTGACGTTTGTAGGCAAATTAGCGTTACACTGCATCATATGGGATATGGAAGCTGAAGGCCCGTTTGAACACCTTTGCTGTCTGCAGTTACCAAGATAAAACATCTCCGATTCGCACAGGAACTTAAGGATTGGACAATCAAGCTTTGGAAAAAAGTCATGTGGTCTGATGAATCACGTTTCCAGTTGCATCATGCAGATGGCAGAGTGAGAATTTGGCGGAAACAGCATGAAAGCATGCACCCCACATGCATGAGTACAACCCTTCAAGCTGGTGGGGGCAGTGTTATGGTTTGGGGCATGTTTTCCTGGCATGATTTGGGCCCTTTAATTCATGTGGAACAACGTCTGAATAGCACAACATACCTAAGTATCGTTGCTGATCAAGTTCATCCTATCATGTTGATGGCGTATCCCAATGGAGATGGCTTCTTCCAACAAGACAATGC
>NW_005355584.1:600374-635770 GCF_000412655.1 Myotis brandtii
GCCTAAGTGACCATTCCAACCAAAGGACCAGAATGACCTGTCACTATGACGCGTACTGACCACTAGAGGCTTCAGTCAGACATCCCCCGAGGGTTCCGGGACTGCTAAATGGTGCAGGCCGGGCTGACAGACACTCCCCCGACCATCTGAGTACTCAAATGTCGTGCACCTGGTCTCTAGTATACAAATAAGTATTTTAAAGATGGTCTTTAAAAAATGAACTATTTTAAAGGTCCTTGTTTAAAGTGTCTTATACAATCAGATCGGATTTTTTTTTAAATATATTTTATTGATTTTTTACAGAGAGGAAGGGAGAGGGATAGAGAGTTAGAAACATCGATGAAAGAGGAACATCGATCAGCTGCCTCCTGCACATCTCCCCCTGGGGATGTGCCCGCAACCCAGGTACATGCCCTTGACCGAAATCGAACCCGGGACCCCTCAGTCCGCAGGCCGACGCTCTATCCACTGAGCCAAACCGGTTTCGGCTCAGATCGGATTTTGGAAGTAAATTTCAATGCTTACTTGGCAGAGCACATGGTTTAAAAATTTCTTATATAAGGCAGCAATGTCACACATTACAAGGGCATAAATAGAATGTAACACACTGTGATCTAAACCTTGATTTGTGACGGATGACAGCATCTAATCAGAAGAAGTAAAGGCAATAAGGTTTCTCTGGTGGTTTGTATGCTTAGTGTTAATTTTGTGTGCATGTAACTTTTTTCTTTTTTATCTTGGATCATAAGTTTTTCCTCCATTGTGTCCAGTTTTCTCTGTATGATATTTCAAGGGCATTAATATTTTTGCTAATTTCCTTTTCCATGGTAGGCCCTATCTGTGATAGAGGACATATTTTCTCCCAAATCTTGGATGACTAGTTTACTTTGGTGTCCAATTGTTCTGATAGAAAGTAAAATAAAATGGGTTAGTATTACTGTTCTTCTTCTTAATTTAGAACTTTAAAAATTGAGACACTGCTTAAATACAAAATTGTCATAAATGACTAATAATGATTTGAATATATATATGTATGTATATATATATATATGTACTTGAATATTTAATATTCATTCAATAAGCATGCCTCAATTAATGAATTCAGTTTACAATAAATGTTAGTATATCAATCAGGTCACCAAAGAGAATTGGATTATTAACATTCATTAACTTTGTAATAGATAACTTAATCGTACAAATAACCCAAAGCTATGTAATTAGAATGTGATTATATTCCCATTTCTTTATGACAAAGTGAACTTATAGTTCAAGCAAGTGGTGCAAGTAAAAAGGAAAATGTTAAATAAGGTTATAAATCAACTATTAAATACTTATTCTCCTTTGCTACTGACTAAGTATAAAGGAATGTTTTAATTTTTTGTGTCATAACAATTTACTATTAAATGACTTCGTGGAATAGAGGCCAATAACAGTTCCCTCTTTCCTCTTATAGTCAAAATATTCTCTCTTTTCTCATTTGTTGGGAATGATGGCATAGTTTTTTTGTTGGCTTAGCTATTTTTATATTCATAAACACTTATGTTTATTTAAACATGAGAGTACATTGTCTTTACTTTTTAATATATTTTTATTGATTTCAGAAAGAGGAAGAGAGAGAGAGAGAGAGAGAGAGAGCGAGCAGACGCTCAATGGAGGAGCTTCCCCAGCCTGCAGGCCCCAGGCCAGCCAAGATGGGTGCCAGCAGGGCCTCCCCCATCACCCTGCTGGTCGCCCTGCCAAGGGAGGTGACCGACGGTGGCGATGAGGGGTGGGACTGGCCGGCAAGCAGGCCGGCACCACCTCCCCACTCACCCTACCTGTGGGAGGCAACCAGTGGTGACTGGGCAATTGGGGGGTGGGGCCAACTGGCAAGCAGGCCAGTGTCACCCCCCATCGCCCTGCAGGTTATCTCCAAGGCGGGTGCCCCTGATCGCCCTGCTGGTCACCCCACAGATTGGCCCTGATTGCTGGCCAAGCCTAGGGACCCTACCCATGCACAAATTTTGTACGCTGAACCTCTAGTCAATGATAAGTGAGAAAAAATTATTGAGTGGCTGTCTCCTGCATGCATCATACTGGGGATTGATCCAGCAACCGGCCACATGCCCTGACCTGGAATCGAACTGTGACCTCCTGATTCATAGGTCAATGCTCAATCACTGAGCCATGCAGGCCAGGCTATTGTCTCTTTCTTTAAACTTTCATTATAAATGGTCCCAGATTATGCTCTGTGATTGGACAAACAGATATTCTAAGGGTGGATGGTTACATGAGGCTCCCACAGTATCTTAAAACTCATGGAAATGTATATGGAAATAATTTTGGTAATGTAAGAAACAAAAGGATGGCAGATTAAAATAATACTTTAAAAGTTTCTTTCAATAAATAGAGAATAACTGAGTATTTCAATGCCAAGCATTACTTCACTCATCCTTGATTATAGTCTAGTACTCTTCTCTTCTCTTCCATGGACCAACAGTGTGACCTCAAGATTGACCAAATGCATTTTCAATGAATGTTCAGACAGGATCAAAATTATGAAAGGCTATCAAATATTTATTCATTGATAATAAAAATATAATGCACCTTTTAACTGGATTTTTTGCACTTGAGTGGCAATTAAAGACTACCACGTGGCAATTAAAAGGCAGCAGGCATAACCAGTACTTTCTCTTCTGAATTCCATGATGTTTTAATGTGTGCAAAGAGAATGAAACAAACACAAAATCTGTTCTTTTGGAATTGATTTGAATAAAATATCAAGTTATTTGAAAGCTTCAGAATGGAGAAATGGTTTGAGGAGTTCACTAATTTCATAGTAATGGATTTGTTTCATTAGGGGACTTTCTGCTTCTGGTTTGTATCTGTTGAGGACAATAGCCCACTAGTTTTTCATAATGTCAAGTCCCTGGGGAAGGAAACTGTTGTTACTTCTTGTTCTCCTATTTCTCATTTGCCAAACGACTTTTCCTACATTTATGAGGAATAGAGACCAACTGGTCCAGAAAGAGTATTAATGTACAGTTACACTTTAATTCATAGCAAAAGAAGTATGCACTTAGAACTAAGTTACTCAATATAGCAGGACTACTTACAGAGACTTTAAAAACACCTCCTTTATTGTTCATGTTTCCAGACCATTATCTTATTCCAGTTACTCATTAGTTTTCACATTGGCTTATTAGAATGCTTTACTACCTCAAACCCTGTTTTCAGTTTCTCCAACTACTAATCTGTTTCCTTCATTGCTTCCATATGGTTATATTGTGATTTGTCTATTTAGTTTGAACCACTTGAGTCTGAGAGATGTGCCATAATTATGTGTGCATAAATAAGGTAATCCTAGTTGTCATGCACACCTATAGTTACTTTATTAGAAGTTTAAATATTCTGAAATTTTTCAGATTTGCTTTTAGAAGGTAATTAAGTCACCAATGTCATCCTCATTGGGAGTAGCCCTTTACAGTAAGTCTAGAGTACTATGATTTTGCCTATTTCCCCTTCACATAAGCTACTACCCAATCTCACTGTGAGTTCTACCAGTTCTGACAGAAGAATGAATTTTCTGTTTGGAAGAAATTCTTTTATGCGAGGTATTTTTCTGGAGTATTTGTTAATAGAAAGGGATTTGTTTTAAATACCACCTGTCATTGAGAACAGGGATGGAGGGAAATAGCAGCCTTGCCTTGTTATCAGTGTCCTCACTTGCTTACAGACAGTTGAGACTATCAACGTGTACCAGAAACCTGACCTTTGTTGAATTGTCATATTGGCTCAGATAAGCCAGCAACACAGGTTTGGCATCCTGATAAAAGTTTTGAACACATGCTAGTGACCTCAGAAAAATTAAAGACTTATCTTGTTTTCTCAGCCTGCATTCAAGAATCTTCCCCGTTCAGAGCCCATTCCGATCTCATCTGTGGTCATTCCTTCTCAGATGCTGAGCTTCAGCCAAATAAACCCTCTTTTTGTGAGTATCCTCCCTGTTTTTGTGCCTCTAAATCTTTTTTTAAAAAAATATATTTTTATTGATTTCAGAGAGGAAGGTAGAGGGAGAGAGAGATAGAAACATCAATAATGAGAGAGAATTATTGATTGGCTGCCTCCTGCATGTCCTGTACTGGGGATCAAACCTACAACCTCTGGGTTCATAGGTTGATGCTCAACCACTGAGCCATGCCAGCCGGACAGTCTCTAAATCTTTACTCCAATCTGATTTGGGCTTATAAATATTTTTCTTCTCACCACCACCATTTATCCAAATTTTGTCTCTTTCTAGCTTAGATGAACTGATACCTTTCTGTTGAATTTTGCATTGTCTTTCTATCTTCAACTATTATCCTCTTTGAATTCCTTGAGAACAAGTTTCCCCAACACCATATTTTCTATGTTCTCATAGATTTTATTACACAAGTCTTTACCATAAACACATGCCTTCCACAACCTTCAACATGTATCATAGTTTCTGGCATGTAGTAAAGTTTAATAAATATTATAGTACTAGAGGCCCGGTGCATGAAAAGTCATGCACTGGAGGGGGGGGGGGTCCCTCAGCCCTGCCTGCCCCCTCTCACCGTCTGGGAACCCTCAGGGGCGGGAGGCGACCTGGTGATTAGAAGGCGATGCCCCATCACACCTCTGCTGCTGCCACTGCCTGCAGCACAAGCCTTGGCTGGCCCTGGTTACCTGAGCTTCGGGTGGCCCTGGGTGGCAGACAGCTGCCATCTGACACTTGCCTGCTCCTCAGGCTGGCCCTGGGCAGCTGAGCAGCTGATATCTGAGTCTTGCTTGTGCCTCGGGCCGGCCCTGGGCAGCTGGGAAGCTGCCATCCAAGGCTTGCCTGCACCTCGGGCATTGGCTGGGCAGCTGCCATCCAAGGCTTGCCTGGGCCTTGGGCCAGCCCTGGGTGGCTGGGTGCTGAGGGGACTGGGGGACTCTGGAGGCAGGCATGCGGAGCAGCTGGGCCTAGCCTTGCCACGTGCCTACCGCCCCGGCGGGGTTGAGGGGACTGGGCGCTGCCATCTTGTGGCCACCATCTTTGAGGGTGGGGCAGTCAATTAGCATATTCCCTCCTCATTGTCTGTGAGCACCGCCATCTTTGCAACAGCATGAGGGTCAATTAGCATATTCCCTCTTTATTAGATAGGATATTGTTTCTTAAAATGTTTTTTTCGTTTCACATTGTGACATCTTTCAAATATGGATCATTACTTCACAATCAATGATGTCTTCTAATCACAGTGGCTAAGGACAGGTGCGGGCCAGTTCTTGCTTTGGCATGCAAGAACTCGGTCAAACCTGCTTATATTTTCATCACTTTAATCAATTTGTTGGCATTGCTGTCACCTTATGTGTTGATTTTACTTGTCATTTAAGTCTTCCAAAGATTACAAAATGTTTCAGCACTGAAACAAAAAGTTATTGTGGTCACAGAAAGGAAAGAAAGAGAGCAGTGGGGCATCACATTGATAATAGTGAAATAAATAATCTTCACAGGGAAAATGACAGCTAGTCCATATTGCCTTGCAAAGCCAAATCCAAGTGTTTTTGGCAACCAAGAAAAAAAATACCCTCAAGCATATAATGTTTTAACTTTGACATACATGTAAAATTATTGCCAGTCCTATGTAAGGAAAAGGAAACTGAATATAGTTTAAAATTGCAAAACTCCTTGGAATAGATGAAAGAAACCTCATTGTAATGAAAGGAGTGTAACCAATTTGTGGATCACAGAATTATTAACTTATGCCAGATTTGAATTCACAAATTTTTATTCTTTATTAGTGATTCATGTAATAATGGCATCTTATTAAACTCAGTATAGAAGGAGTATGTGCTAAAAGATTGAGTGAAGAAATGACTAGATAAATGACAAAATCTCTTCTTTTTATTTTTTAAATTTAACTTAATTAAAAAATATTCAATGTATTTGGTTGACATTGGTTAATAAAAGTATACAGGTTTCAGGTATGCATTTCTATAATACATCATCCGTATATTATATTGTGTGTTCATCAATGAAGCCAAGTCTCCTTTTGTCATCGTTTATTCCCCCATTACTCTTTAAACCTCCCCCCTCTCCCCTTTCCTCTGGTAATCACCACACTGTTTTCTGTAACAAAGTTGAAGGGATTAAGCAAAATCTCTTCTTGATTATGCAATTCTGAAATTATGTTTATAATACTGCAAATCTTCACTTTAGGACATGATTTGAGTTATAATTTCTCTAATTAGAAAAAAATATAGGAAATTCAAACAATATTTGGACTGAATAACTCTTACCCCCCCAAAAAATAAAACCTTTTGAGATTTAGTCTGTACAATACCACACACACAAGCAAGCATTACTTTACGACATGAAGTGGAGATGAGCCAATTTTCTCTTTAATATGAACATTTAGAAGTTAGGAGATGTTCCTCTAAAATATACCTATTGTCATAATGGCTCAATACATAGAAAACATAGTCACTTCCCCCAACCCCAATCCAAAGTGCTATCTAAATACCTGATAAGTACAAAACACTGCTGCAACTCTCTCAGAACCACAGCTAAAATACTCTTCATGAAGAGAGGAATGATGACAAATTAAATTTACAAGTACATGCTTATTTGATCTGTTGAAAGGGATCATTTTACAATTGAACTAGGTGTGTTTTTCCCTCAAACCTGCAACCCCACTAAGATTCTTGATTGTGTTTCTATTCCCACTTGAATTTTAGAGATTAATATTCTCTGTTTAGTGCTAATATTCATCAGTCTTCTCTATAAATTTAGTGTTAACTGCACATCTGTGGGGAGTGATGACTTGTGTATCACTTTATAGGTGCCAAGACCAAGATAGTATTAAGTAATTGTTAAAGTAACTTCTGAATAGTTCACTAAAATTCACTTTAGTGCTCAAGATGAAAAATAAGAAGCTAAAATGTGAATAGTTGAAAAAGAGAAACAATATAGTTAAATTTCTCTGCAGTTCAAATTAAGAGAAATTTTAAGAGAGAGAGAGAGAGAGAGAGAGAGAGCCAGGACCCTTGATGTGGGCCTTAAAGACACCTATGAACACTAAAAAGTTATGATTCTGCAAAACATCTCCACTTCCCATAAGTATTCACTCTTCCTTCTTAGTCCCCAAACTTCTTCCCCTTACTTAAGCCACACTCCATCTTATCTATCTCAGTGATCTTCAGTAAATATCCTTGCAGAGAATTATCGTGAAAGAAAACTGAAGGATTGTGTGTCTCCGGAAATGGAGAGTTGTGACTAGGTTTCACATCTGTGTTTAAGCTGAGAGACTTTACATGTAAGAGAACAATTCATAACATAACCTCATTCTGTAGCAGTGGAAGAAAAGTTTCAGAAGTTGTCATGAGATTATGAACTCATCTTCCAAAATCAAAGGGTAGGCACTGAACTTGTACTTGGTGTGAAATTATAGTAGTTCAAGATGGTTGAGGCCAACAGATTGGAGTTGAGCTTATTTGGGTCTTAAAAGGTAAAGAAACCTCAAAAGACATCTTGGTTATATTTGCAAGGTAAGTACAAGAAATTGGGCTGAATGGGCATAGTTAGACAGCTGATTTGTCCTTGTGTATGTCAATCATCCTTAAACAGAAGCTTGCTCTTGTAGAGATCAGTGAAGCCAATTACATAAATTGACCAAAATGATCATGACTCCTTTTGATAACTTATAGTACAAGATGAACATTTGGATTATAGCAGATCTAAAATTATAATCCTTTATTTCTGAAAATCTCAACCAACGATCTCTGTCTTGCTTTTAACTGATTTGGGTAGTACTTGAATTAGGACAGTAAGTATGCCATTTTAACTTTAAGGATTAGGTACCAATTACATTCAAACCCTTCTCATTTTTAATCATACATTTTTTTCAATCAAGTCACTTTCTGCTTTGCTCAAAACTTCAAATATTTAAAGGAATAAACTTTAATTTTATAAATTTTTAATAGTCTCGATTTTTAAATGTAGGTTAGAGAAACAGTCTTTACTTGGCCCTAATTAAACATGTGTCAGTGCAAAGGCATTTTTAGGATGCAGTGGAAAATGTCCAGTGAGATTGACATGTTAGAATGAATGGATTTTCTCCATGGAGGCAGTTTATTCAGAGTATCTTAATTGATTTTAGATTGACTGACAAGATGGAGGAGCTTCACTGGTGACGCTGAGGTTAAATTTAGAGTTTCATTATTCATGTAATCTCTCAGCATCATCATGTAACTTTGTCATAATTCTGTTATTTGACTTCATATATGAAATTAGTGTCCTTGTTGGTAATGAAGCACAGATGATAAATTTTCTATTGTCCCCATAGTCTTTGGCTAATTTAGACTTAGTATGTCAGTAACTTATTTTAAATTTTTTGGAAAATTAAGTAATTGAGTGATTGGCCTTTTTCAGAATTCAGTGCTATTTTAAGTAACCTCTCTCTGATTTTAATACCAAATTTTTATTCAAAATTAAAGAAGACCAATAGTTAAAGGAGACTATTAAGATTATTTGGAATGAAATTTAATGTCATAAGGTTTCATTAAAAAGCCAATTTAAATATTCTGATTTCTTTCAAATGCTACACAGTTACACTTAAATGTGCTTGCATATATCTTTCCAAAAATAATGTCTGACTCCTGCCAAGTGGCTGTGAATTAACCTGTTATCATTTACTTCTTTGAATTTATTATATAAACTAGAGGCCCAGTGCATGAAATTTGTGCACTCAGGGGGGTTCCTCAGCCCGGCCTGCACCCTCTCTCAATCTGGAAGCCCTCAGAGCATGTCCGACTGACAGCTTCGGCCCACTCCTCATGGGAAGTGTGCTGAAGTCAGCAGGCGGACATCCTTAATGCTGCTGCGGAAGCAGGAGAAGTTCCTACCACTGCCGCTGTACTTGCCAGCCATGAGCCTGGCTTTGGCTGATCGGTGCTCCCCCTGTGGGAGTGCACTGACCACCAGGGGGCAGCTCCTGCATTGAACGTCTGCCCCCTGGTGGTCAGTGCGCATCATAGCGATCGGTCATTCTGCCATTTGGTCAATTTGCATGTTAGCCTTTTATTATATAGGATACTTGATTGTAGCTTACTCTACACTATCATCCTGGTAAGTTTGTTAGAGTTCTACAATTTTTCTTTCTTTTCTCTATAGGCAGGCTAGGATAATTATAATTAATCAAAGGGAGACACATATGAGAATTAGCAGTACCCTGACCACAACATGTAAATGTTCTATATGTTGGCACCTTTTGTTAGACCTTGAAATGAGCTATTCCTCTCAAGGCACCAAAAAGTATTAAATCAATTTTTTCTCTTTGGAAGACTTAACAGGTAATTACCTAAATTAGTAGCAAATGTACTATTTTAATAGCTCTGCTGTCTCTTCTTCAGTTGATACCTTATCTATGTTGTTATAATTTAGGCTTGAAAATAAAGGGTAATGAAACTGCTGATTGGAAATAGATGATAATTATTAAGGAGCTACTGAAAATGGGAGTATAATTACAGCCAAGTGTTATTACTGTGATGTGACTACATGGATAGAAAAAAACAAAACAAAAATGTCCAAAACTCAATACATATTTTAAAAAAATAACTCTATGTTTGCATATTGATTTAAAAGGTGATAATGAAAATGTTTGCATGGATATAGTGAGATAATAAATAAGACATAAAACAATGTTTAAAAGTAGTGCATTTAATTTTCTTGTTCAATTTGAAAAATTATTATCACTTATGTAATTTGACATAGGAAAGTTTGGTTTTAAATGCTCTTTAGCAGGGAATGGGTCTGTGGATCTCAGGGGAGTGTGAAATTTCAGCTTCCTGATAAAGCTACTCAAATAACTATGTTTATAGTGTCTGGCCTTACTTTTGTTCCTTTCCTATTATTAATAACTAGCTGATTAAAACAGTGTCACTAACAGTAAATTTGGGGATTATTTGCAAGTTAAAATATTTGCATTTTCACTATACAAAAATCTATTGTAAGTTCACATCAGCCTTTCCAGAGTTATAAAATAGCCTTGTCAATAGTAAGTCAATCAGAGGCTCAGCCCAGAACAGCACCTAAAGAAACTTCAGTAGTCTCTTTTGTCTATTGTCATGTTTCTGTTTGTTTATACTGTAAAATGCTTCAATTAATAATTTGAAGCATTTGCTGTAAATGAAAAAATAGAATTTTGAATAGAGTCAATATAATTCTCTCAAGAGTTGTTATTATACTTTCCTAATATTTTGTCTATTTCATTTCTTAGGAAAAAATATATTTTCTTTTAAGGTATATAAGAAAGAAAGTATGTTTTATTGTCCTGATCAAGAACCCTAAGGTATGATATATGTTGATAGGACTTATGTAATATTGTTTGCTTATATTTAGATGAAAAAAAATTCTTTATTTTTATATAAATCCATTATTTATATTTTATTTCCTTTTTGCTAATTGCCTGAATATTTAAAATTAGCTAATTTTCTCTTCCAATAAATATGTTAGCTACATTTTTCCATATCAATGTAAAATTCTGTTGTAAGTCATCTATAATAATAAAAGCATAACATGCTAATGTACCCGATGTCCTTCCGGACGAAGGTGGGGCTGTGAGGGAAGCCCGGGTACCGGGACCCTGCTGGTGGCTGGAGGAGGGAAGCTCGGGTCCCAGGTGCCAGAGGAAAGAAGCAGGTGCTGGCAGCCAGGGGAAGGAAGACCTACTCTTGCACAGATTTCGTGCATCAGGCCTCTAGTTTAATATAAAAGTGTATGCTTCAATTGTCTGGAAGTCATCTGCATATAACATTTCAAAGGAAATAGTTATGTCGTAAATTACTTTGTATCCTCAAATGAAATCAATTTTTACAATAAGTGAAATTTTATTTCTTCCAATTGTCATATGCTTTATACTTAAAAAATACAATTATGCTTGAAGAGGAAATTTAAATTAATTTGTGTTTTAAAGTTAATTAAGTCAAAGTTTTGACCTCACATTATCTTTGAATACTTAATGAAGTTGCATGATATGTTCATTCACTTAACAAATGTTTATGTAACATGAGCTGTGTGCTAGGCATTTTTCTAGGCTGATATGTAGTAGTAAATAGGAAAGACCAAAGCTTTTTAGTGTGTGGAGACATATTATATTATATATCAATTAAGTAATAATTATACAGTATGTCAAATGGACCTAACTATAAAAAGGGTAAAAAATCTGGGGAAAATATTAGGAAGTTCAGGGTAGGTCATTGTAATTTTATATAAGGACGGTCTCACTGAGGAGCAATGATACATAATAAAAAATATATATTTGGTCATTTTCCCTTTCTGGCACAGAGCTCCTAAAACCCTTGGAATTTTCTAAGTCTTAAGAGCATAAAGGTGTTTTTTATGTTAATGGGTGACTTTTGGAACTCACCTAGGTTGGGGGTTGATTGCCAGTTGAACCAATCAAGTGATAGGAGAGTTGGAATTTTAACTCCCACTTCCTCCACCTCTGGGAAGGGGAGAGTGACTGGATATTGAGTTAAGTCACCAAGGGCCAATAATTTAATCAATAGTACCTATGTAATGAAACCTCAATAAAACCCCAAAAGGACAGGGTTTGGAGAGCTTCTACATGTGGAGATTGGGGAAGAATTGTATACCTGGAGAGGGTATGGAAGCTCTGCACCCCTTCCTCATACCTTGCCCTATGTATTTTTTCCACTTGGTGTTTTCTGAGTTATATCCTTTTATAATAGACCAGTTATCTTCTAAGTAAAATGTTTCTCTGAGTTTTGTGAGCTGCTCTAGTAAATTGAAATGGGCCCAAGGCAGGGGGTCATTGGAACCTCCAATCTATAGCCAGTTATTCAGAAGCACAGGTGATGACCTCATCTTGAAACGTGTGTATAGAGTTGCAGGAGGTAGTCCTGTGAGATTGAACCTTTAACCTGTAATCAGATGTTACCTCTGGGTAAATAGTGTCAGAATTGAGTTGAATTACAGGACACCCAACTGAGTGGTTTAATGTGGAGGAAACTCCCTTCTCACATACACACATGTTGGAATTCAGTGCTCAGAATCCTTTAGGAGGTGACCTTTCATTTAGAAAACAAACAAAAAAAAAACACAAAAAAACTTGAAGTGAAGGAATGAGCTACAAGAATATGCATAAATGTGTATAGGAAAGAGCCAGTTCAAAAGCCATGATTTAGGAGCAGGCCTTGATGGCTGATGAGTGGATAAATCAAGTCTTTGCCCCTAAGTGATTAGCTTTCATATCTTTAAACACAGGGCATCTTCACTGAATTTTGTGAAATAACACACTGGTGATAAGATAATTTAAGAAAAGAGGATTTGGATATCATCATATGAAATATTTTATTCTTCTAGCCAGAAGCAATGCCAACCTTAACTATAAGAGATGTTAAAGCCATCTCACACTCAACATGTTAAACAATTCCTGGAAGTGACATTAATTCAGCTTTGGGAAAGCAAAGTCTAAATCTGATTCATTTATGCTAGTAATAACTACTTTTCTCCATTCTGAAGACCTTCTCCAGGAGAACATCTGAGGATAGAGAGAGATTCATATTCCTTCTATATAAAATGCATCATTTAGAGTTTTACAACCTTTATAAAAAAACACTATGCAGTTCTTAATTTAGAATTCGATATCTTTACTCTGCTATGCCAGACAAAAACATATTTATTTATATTATATTTTCACATATAAAAGTTAAAATAAACCTTTAGGTTAACTTTGACTAAACCCAGTAAATCTCTCTCCAAATTATTATTTTTTTAATATATTTTATTGATTTTTTACAGAAAGGAAGGGAGAGGGATAGAGAGTTAGAAACATCGATGAGAGAGAAACATCGATCAGTTGCCTCCTGCACACCCCAAAATGGGGATGTGCACGCAACCAAGGTACATGCCCTTGACTGGAATCGAACCTGGGACCTTTCAGTCTGCAGGCCGACGCTCTATCCACTGAGCCAAACCAGTTAGGGCTATTTTTTAATATAAAGGGCTTATTGTTACATTATTATTAATTTATTATTAGTATAACAGTTCTCCAAGTGCTTTCACATTTTTGAAGTGAAACAAAAGGAAAAATAAGGACTTCAAGTCCCTTGAAAAGTACTTTTTTTTTTACTAAGCAATAGAAATGGACAGAAGAAGTTAATATACTTCTCCCTGTAGCAAAATAAAGGTCCATATAAAAGTAGGAAGAAGAATAAAAGTAGTAAGGATTTCTTTGTTCCCCAAAGCAAGAGACTGGCTGATTTACAATACCTAGAGACACCTAGAGCCAAAGTTATATGTACATGCCTCATTGAATTACTAGCAATTTATTATCTGACTAGAGGCCCAGTACACAAATTCAGGAATGGGTGGGGTCCCTTATCCTGTCCGGCGATTGGCGTTGACCAGGGCCATCTCACCCAGTCCTGATCGGGGCCAATCGGGGTCGGCCAGCTGAGTGGAGGGACCATGGGAGGTTGGCTGTGGGAGCGCACTGACCACCAGGAGGAAGCTCCTGCATTGAGAATCTGCCCCCTGGTGGTCAGTGTGTGTCATAGTGACCAGTCATTCAGTTGCTTAGGCTTTTAGATATATAGATTGAACAAAGTTTTCACATTTGACTTGATGGATTATTTTAGAAGTGTGGGACCTAGGCAAGGAATTTTATTTTAATTATGTCTTTTCTAAATTTTGGAATGCTGTATGTAGAAAAGATGAGATGATGATTTTCTCCTGATCCAATCACAATCTCATTTTCACATAATGGCTTAAGCATGTCTTATACAAAGTCATGAGGGAGTTATACAAACATTTAAGGCTATTTCAAATAAACTGTTGGACAAATTCATTTTGAAAGTGTGATGATTATAGTGAAAATATAATTGAACATTCTAGTCATATGATTGCAAGAGTATTTTATTCAAAATAGATGCTTATCTCTGATTTAAAAATCAGTTTATAAGTTTTGTTAGCAGAGATTGGAAAAATTACATTTTATCATATACAACTATGCTTTCACAGTCTAATATCAACAGCAAATAGTTTAATAGTTCTCAAAATATAGCTTAACTGTGAGAGCTGGCCAAAATGCAAATATATGTAGAGTATGGGATGTTGTTCTTACGCTGATTCTCAAGTATAAAATCTGAAGGCAACTGGTTTAAAAATAGATTATTATCCAATGTACTTACAAAATTTTGATCCCTTTTCAAATGGCTTCCTTTAACAAGTTGCTTCTAAAAATTTCTCATATCATGGATTCATTCATTAAATGTTTGGAAATAGCACATAAGCCAACCTCATAAGTAGAAATTGAAAGCCAGACAGGATGCTGAGGCTGACTTGGCTCCCATATCAGAATATAAAGAGCTCTATGAGCTCCATACTCTTCTTGTCAGCCCATCCAGAGAGAGGAGATGGGGTCTTGTGTGGGTGTAAGTGGAAGCTGGAAAAGCAGCCTGTTCTCCCCTAATATACCCTGAGAATTGATCATCTTTGCCACTTCTTGCAGTACTCACTACCTGAACATAGGTACAACACGCCTAGAAGTGGAGGCATACATTCAGGGGAAGAGGATCCAACATTACCTTTCCTTCAGAGTGCTTTTGAACCTTTGTGAAATTCTGAATGACATTCACTGAAGACATTAGTAGAGTTTTTTTTAAAGGAAATTAAGATGTAACTTTTTATATAGAATTTTTGTTGTCTCTTCCCTTTTTATCTGAGATAAAACATGCTTTATTACAGATTTGATCATTTTACAGTATATGGAAGTAAGATGCGCAAATCTTGGGCTCTGGAGTGTGGTAAAAATGTTAATGTCTTAGGGCTCATATCCATTGCTATGCAGCCGGCTGTCATTCTCAAGGATCTATGGATTTCTTTTTGGGTCTGTTTTGTGGACTGTACCTCATGTAATTTAATAAAAGTGTTCATGAAATTTAAAAAAAAAACATTCATGTAAAAATTGGTGCAATTCATATAAAATTTCTACGTCAGTTAATAGTATTACACAAATTTGTATCTATATATATAAAAGCCTAAGCGACTGTTGCAACCATTACAGCTGGTCGACTGAACGACTGGTTGACCAGTCGCTATGATGTGCACTGACCACCAGGGGGCAGATGCTCAATGCTGTAGTTGTCCCCTTGTGGTCAGTGTGCTGCCACAGCCAACCTCCTGTGCTCAGCCAACCTCCTGTGGTCCCTCTCCCTGGCTGGCCACCCCAATCAGCCCCAATCAGGACTGGGCAAGATGACCCTGATTGGCCCCAATCGCTGGCCAGGCTGAGGGACCCCACCCATGCACGAATTCATGCACCAGGCCACTAGTCTAAAGTAATAAAAGGCTAATATGCAAATGGACTGAACGGCAGAATGACCGGTCACTATGATGTACACTGACCACCAGGGGGCAGACGCCCAATGCAGGAGCTGGGCTCACCACTGGTGAGCACAGCGGCAGTGGCAGGAACCTCTCCTGCCTCTGCAGCAGCACTAAGGATATCTGGGGAGTGGGCCTAAGCCATCAGTTAGACATCCCCTGAAGGCTCCCGGACTGTGAGATGTTGCAGGCTGGGCTGAGGGACCCCCTTCACCACTGCTGAGTGCACGCATCTCATGTACTGGGCCTCTAGTCCTATCTAATAAAAGAGTAATATGCAGCCCTAACTGGTTTGGCTCAGTGGATAGAGCGTCAGCCTGCGGACTGAAAGGTCCCAGGTTCGATTTCGGTCAAGGGCATATACCTTGGTTGCGGGCACATCCCCAGTAGGGGGTGTGCAGGAGGCAGCTGATCAATGTTTCTCTCTCATCGATGTTTCTAACTCTCTATCCCTCTCCCTTCCTCTCTGAAAAAAAAAAAAGGAAAATAGTAATATGCAAATTAACCATCACTCCGTGACAAAGATGGCAGCGCCCATAGCGGCTGGGCAGGACGCTGGCGGCGTCACCCCGACAATGTGACTCCAGCAGGCAAGTGGGGCCGCAGGCAGCACCTGGCAGGGCCTACTGGGCATGGTGGTGGCGAACCGCAGACAGGTAAGCGGGGCCGCAGGCAGCACCCAGCAGGGCCTGCTTGCCCATCCCAGTGGTGTGGAGCAGGCAGGCCCCGCAGAGAGTAGAGAACCATGGGGAGGGGGCCCAAGCTGTCAGTAGCACATCCCCTGAGGGCTCCCGAATTGGAGAGGGTGCAGGTCGGACTGAGAGACCTCTCCACCCTCCCTCCCCTCCCCCCGTGCATGAATTTCGTGCACCGGACCTCTAGTTGTTATATAAGATGTTAACATTAGGAAAGTTGTTGAAGGTATATGAGAACTATATTATCTATGAAACTCTTCTGAAAATCTAAAATTATCTCAAAATAGAAAGTTTTAAAATGCATCATGTGACTAAAGTAAATTTAGTTGGGGAATCTTCTGATAATTTTTTTCAAAATAGAGGAACAAATTTTCACAGCTGTCCTCCACTCGATTTTTGCCCCCTTTGGGATCCTTTAAATCAATGATTACCCCCAGGTCCTAAAGCTGCTTATGAAATGAAATAGCCACTGGATAGATGCTTGCTGAATGAATCAGTCCTTTTGATCTATTTAAAGAACCTTTTATTATTGGGATTTGTATTGCCTTGAAAGGTTCTCCTAAAATTTTCTCTTGACTCACTTAAGTTGAATTGCCCCTGACCGGCCACATTGTGTGCTTTTTGGTTTTCTTCATGAAAGACACCCATGAGGATTTAGAAAAGGTACATACTACATTCACCTCTCTCCCCTTTCAGCTGTTCTAATGGATTCTTTGAACTTTGCAAGTTATCTGTCCCTACATGATTTTTATTTTACTAACTGGTCCTTGACAAGAAATGATAAAAATAAGGTAATCATTAAGTTAGTATATATCAGAATAGATCAAAATAACATAAATTGGGTCACTGACTGGAGAAAAAAGAATGACCTTATCTTGAAATGCCTTTTAAAACTTTCCCTGGGTTTTCCCAGGGTTTTCCTGAATTCTTTATTATCTAGGTGGGTGCTGTCTTGTATGTTTGGCTTGCATGTTTATAATTTCACATATTCTCCTTTATTAATGAAGTTTCAGTCCTTCTGCAATCTCAGTGTAAACTTTCTATGTGTTCTTAACCAATTCTCTCACTTTCATACTTTCTTTGCTCTCAAAATCCTTCCATTTTTTTTATCTTGCTCTCAAGTCTAAAAACAAATTATGTCCTTTCATTTTTTTTTTCATTTAGCCACTAAAATTACTCAGGTATCACTGATTCTGTAAAACACATCAAATTTTTTAAAAGCAGTGTATATTCACTATCTTGTATGCTACCAATCTTGCAACTACTGATTCTTTAATTCTCTAGCATTCCCATCACCAATGTTCTACTGAGGCTATTCTTTGAAAAATCCCAATTACTTACTAGTAACAAGATTTCTCAGTGCTCATATTGACTAATATCTCTTGAGAATCAGACACCATGGAAACCCAGCTTCCTAGAAATACTACTCCACTGACTTCCATAATACTGTAATCCTCTGGAATTGTTTTGTCCTCCTCAATTGCACTCTTGATTTCCTTTGGCTCTACTCTTCAACTTTTCATGAGTTCAGACTTTTACCTTTTTATTACTTCTTATCTTGTCCTTAACTAAAGCATTATGTACTTTGGCTTTACTGATCATCCTATATAATAAAGAGGTAATATGCAAATTAACCCTCATGCCCTCACAAGATGACTGCCTACGACCAGGTCAGCAGGGGGGTTAGTGAGGGATGGCCAAACGACTGAACAGCAGGCTGTGTGGGGTGACCAGGCCGGCAGGGGGGATAGTAATGGATGACCAAATGACTGAGCAGCAGGATGCATGTGGCAACCAGGCTGGCAGGGGGGCCATGAGGGGTGATCAGGCCAGCAATGGGGGGGAAGTTGGAGGCAACCAAGCTGGCAGGGGGGACAGGGGGGACCAGGCTGGCAGAGGAGGGCAGTTAGGGGCAACCAGGCCAGTGGGGGGTGCAGTTGGGGGCAACCATGCTGGCAGGGGGCAGTTGGGGGCAATTAGGCTGGGCAGTTGGGAGCAACCAGGGTGGTGGGGGGGCAGTAAGGGGTGACCAGGCAGGCAAGCAGGTAAGCGATTAGGAGCCAGCGGTCCAGGATTGTGAGAGGGATGTCTGACTGCCAGTTTAGGCCTGATACAACTGGCAGTTGGACATCCCCCAAGGGATCCTGTATTGGAGAGGGTGCCGGCTGGGCTGAGGGAACTACCCACCCCCCCATGCATGAATTTCGTGCACCGGCCCTCTAGTCTGTACATAATGACTCTGAATTCATTTCTATACTTGACATTGTTCCTGAGTAGCAGTCTTACCACACTGAACATAGCTGATATATATTTCTACCTGGATCTTCCATAAATATTGCAAACTCATGCTATCCAAAATTAAACTCACTGTCTTCATCCCATGAAGTGAATCTCTCCCATGTAGTTGTCAGTGTCAGTGATGCAAACATACTTCATTTTGGAGTTCAATCCTTCTCATTAACTTACCTTAAACAGTTGTTCTGTAATCAAGATCTTTCAAATTTACCTGTACTTTTGATGTCCTCTACATTTCCACTTCCACTACCTCTTCCCAAGCACTAATTATCTCTCCAAGAATGTGGTAGTTATCTCATTATAGGGTACTCTCTTTGGTAGATTGTATTATTTGAAAACATGCCATAGATTTAAAAGTAATTAGCTACAACCCTATCTTGTAACAATTACTGTTCTTATTCTGATGGTGCTTTGGATTTTTCCATCAGGGTTTTAATGCCTCTGTTGGAACCCACAATATATAAATTTATGTTATTTCCTTTGGTTGAAAATAAAAGACTCAAGAAGCACAGAATGTTTAACATTTTCATTCAAATTCAGTCCTATTTCTAAATTACTTTAGTTTCTGTGCTCATTTTTCTGTCCCTTCACACATACTTTTGAACTTCCCACCAATTCAACCAGAGGAACCTTGACATGAGCCCCCATATACATCCCCAAGTTACTATGTTGGCTAAGGCCAGGTTGTGTGTGGAATAGCTTGAACAAATATGGTCTCGGGGATGAGGACATGGCATTGTGGGGGTGAAGATCCAAAGTCAGCATTGCAAGAACAGATTGGAGTGTCAGGTTCAAAGAGAAAGTGCAAATTCATATAGAAAGGAAGAAGGCAGAAATTGAAGATTTGAACTAGCTTAAAAAATAAATGGCTAGAATAATTTAGTACAACTATTTAGGAGTCACCAAGAAAAAAAAATGCTTGTCTAGACATGTGGGACTAGGAGATGAATTGAGTGAGAGGTTTACAGGGTAAGAAACATCAAATTTGGACCTGGGTTTGCATATTCTTTGTATTTTTAATTATTGTACTTGATTAGTATTACATTTCCTGGGACCTAAACTGGGATTTATTATCAGTGAACTGATGGTCCTGTTTAAACTGACCAGCTCTTAAAACTCTTTTTTTAGATCCTAAAGTGGAGTTTATATCCTTGTACCCTTTCTTACTTCCACATAAACTAATTAGTTGTCAGACCCCCCCTTACTTAAATAGATTCTGTATTTTTTTTTATGTCCGGGGTCTAATCAATAACCTTAAAACACCAAATAGAGTGGGGCCTTGACTTACGAGTGTCCCGACTAATGAGTTTTTCGAGATATGAGCCGTCTCTCGGCCGATTTTTTGCTTTGAGTTGCGAGCTAAAATTCGGGTTATGAGCCAGCTTCAGATACCCCACCGCTAGTTGGCGCAGTGAACATCACAGTGAACGCCACAACATCAGCCCAGCATCACGTGTCTCACTCGTTCACTGTTGATTTGACATACGAGTAATTTGAGTTATGAGCTCCGTCACGGAACTAATTAAACTCATAAGTCAAGGCCCCACTGTACTACTTCACTGTAGGAATTTTTGTGAAGTGTAGGGATCTTTAATGTGATGGCCTATGGCTATGACAGCCCTATAAACTCTGAAATTGCATGCATGTATGAATGCTGTGCATGTTTCTGGGTGTCTGCTTGAACATTTTAATATGTCCTTAAAGCAGCGGTTCTCAACCTGTGGGTCGTGACCATCGGAAAACACATATAGCATATCAGATATTTACATTACGATTCATAGCAGTAGCAAAATTACAGTTATGAAGTAACAACGAAAATAATTTTATGGTTGGGGGTCACCACAACATGAGGAACTGTATTATAGGGTTGCGGCATTAGGAAGGTTGAGAACCACTGCCTTAAAGAGAAAGGAGATCCGAAAAGGCTGCTGTCCCAGAGGTTTTTCTGTGTGGATGGAATGCTGGAAATCTTTTAAAACATAAATCTAATCATGCCATCCTCAGTTTTATAACCTGTTGGATTTCTTTTGGTTCTTAGAATAAAGGCATTGTGACCTATAATACTTGGGTGGTAAGTCCATTTTGGAATTTCTAGACTAGGTTGACATTGCTTTCCCTCTGGATCCTGTGGCTTCAAAACAAGCTACTTCATTTTAATTTGTTTAACAAGCTGTACTTCTTCTCATCTCATGGTTTTGCATATTCTTTTTTGGGGGGAGGAACTATCCCATCTTCATTCTCCAACCTGCTTCTACCACCTTTCTCCTAATTATCTTCTATCTTGCTGGTGGCTCCGCTCAAATGCTACTTTTTTAGTTAGGTCTTCCTTGACTGTTCAGGACAAAATCAGATTCTACTCTTTCATGTGGTCATAATGCCCCTCTACTTTTATGTCAGGACATTGATTACAGCTCTGAATTATACATTTAAGTCACAATTTTGTTAATATCTGTTTCACCTCTTGTCAGCTAAGGAGGATGGGGATATTGATGGTCAACTTTCATTATATTATTTGCAGCACAGAAGACAGTACATGTGCAGTACAGACTTGTTGAATGAATGCATGCTAATGTCTTGAAGCTCCTAGTTTGAATGTTAGTTGCATTCATATATCCCACGGCATCCTCCACAGAATTTTAGTACATAGTCAATCATAATTCAATAATTGTTAACTGAATGACAAGGTTTTTCCATACCAAAGAAATGTTGCTTTCCTGAAGATACTTGCCCTTGTGTTTTATTTAAATTTCCCACATGTAAACATATTAAATTATGTAATTTCCAGGTCAGTTGTTTTAAAAAGTATTTCCAAAAAGATGAGCACTAATAATCATACTTAAGGCTTGATAAATTTCATACATTTTCCATATCCCCCTAAGGTATTTATGCAGATAAATACGTGCAGAGCTTGTTATTTGGTTTTTCATATTCCTTAGCCAATGTGAATTGATATGCACAGTGTATAATGAAGCCATATACCTTTCTGCACATTTGAAAGAATTATATGCATGTGTTCCATTGTATGTTAAGTGAAATATGGAAGCAGTAAATACAGACAGAGGGTACTTCATTGCTTAAAGCATTGTCCTGGCAGTGAGCCTTCCATAATTCTTGATAATCTGTTTCTGATTACTTGTTGCCTGAGTGCCATATCATAAGAACTTATGTGAATGTAAGCATCTGCTGTACTTACGGTCATATGCTATTTTATGTGCACTATAAACCAATAGGATCATACTGGGACATAAATAATAGAAAGTGACACATACATATAGAGAAATACGTTTTCTCAGTTATGCTTCTCGAACTTTGTGATGCATACTATTTTTAGTCAATAGATGCCTTTCTGATAAGGCTAAGTTTGTTTAGAGTACTCAGTGTCATAGTAGTTGAGCAATTACTTTTTGTGTAATAAAAATGACATTAAGAGAGGTATTGGCACATAGGCAATGCAATGCATGCTGATAAATTAGAATATAAGAAATTAAATCACATGTGAGATATAAAACTGAAAGCAACAAGGAACAAACAAGAAAAACAAACAAATAAAAATTCAGACACAGATTTACAGTATAGTGGTTACCAGAGGGAAGGGGATTGGGGGATGAAAGAGTAAAGGGTAAGATATTTGGTTATAGAAGATTATTTGACTTTGGGTGATGGGCACACAATGCAATATGCATATCATGTATGTAGAAATGTACACTTGAAACTCATATAATCTCATTCACCAATTTCACTCCAAATTTAATAAAAAATTAAAGCCTACAAAAATGTTTATCTATATTTAAAAATTAGTTTGTAGTTTGACAATGCCTATGGGCTAAACTCAGTGTCCTAGGATATACTAAAAATATATATGAAATGAAACTCTACCAGATGCACTATCACAATAAGACAGTTGTCAGAATGCTAGAATCTTGTTTTGATTATGGTTTGGTGAAAGCTGCTCTCAAGGGCATGTAGCTTTATTGAAAAGCCCCTTTTGTGCAATGCCATTTAATTGAGCTAAGAATCAAGCAGAATGATGCTTGGACTTTCAAAGTAAATTGATTAATTCTTGCCCAGCATCTCTGTGGCAAAGGAGCTGAAGCACCTTCCCTTCACACAGGCCTTAATAATGGCAATGTGTAACAACGATAAAAGGTTGATTATGAGTATTGAGAAATAAGAGCTAGATATGCTTTTTCACAATAAGATAGTAGCTAAATGTATGGAGAGCTTATGAATGCCAGATTGCGTTGTAGATTTCATATGGACCATCTTAACTAGTCATAACAAACCTATGGAATAGCCACATTATCTAAGTGGATAGAATGGGGCTCAGAGGAGATATACAATTGGCCTTGGGCCACACAGTTTGGTGGACCTTGGCCTGGAACCTCGTCTCAAAATTAAAAGGCAAGGCTCCTAATCACATGGAAATGAGGCAAAACCAAGATAGCAGTTCATGCAGATAGTTACCACAGGCTATTTGGGAAAATGATTTTTGAAACTGCATGGTCTAAACTAGTTTTTTAAAAAAATAGGTATTAAACCTAGAATTATTGAAGTTGGGGTTTTGAGAATTAAGATAGAATAGGAGCCAGTAAATCTTCTTAGCATTCTTCCCGTCTCTCACTCCCATTTTCTCTCTTACCATTCTACACATACAAAAATGAATGAACCAATCCCATAAATCCTGTAAAAGCTATCCTTAATCTGTCCCTCTTTTAGTGTGCTTATAAAAAAGGGCCAATAGCTTTCAGAGAAATATGATATGGACTGAAGCTGAGAGCTCTGCACAATTTTTAGGAGTTGGCTTGGAAAAATCTGTTCATTTTTTTCTCAGAAGCAGGAAATACATACAATGAAGTAGATTCATCCAGTGCATAAACAATTTGCAGAGTGCAAGGTTTTCTGGGAAATTGATATCACCAATGGGCCTTTATATAACTATTGTCAAATATTAGTTTTTTTTCTAATTTACAGTATAATCAGTAGAATCAGTGCCTGCATTTTATACTATCTAATAAAAGAGTAATATGCAAATTGACCATCACTCCAACACACAAGATGGCCGCCCCTATGTGGATACAAGATGGCTGGCAGGGGAGGGCAGTTGTGGGTGATCAGACCAACAGGGGAGGGCAGTTGGGAGGGACCAGGCCTGAAAGGGAGGGCAGTTGGGGGCGATCAGGCCTGCAGGGGAGGGCAGTTGGGGAGGGACCAGCTCTGCAGGGGAGGGCAGTTAGTGGTGACCTGGCCGGCAGGGGAGGGCAGTTGGGGGGAATCAGGCCTGCAGGGGAGCAGTTAGGCATCGATCAGGCTGGCAGGGGAGTGGTTAGGGGAAATCAGGCAGGCAGGCAGGCGAGTGGTTGGGAGCCAGCAGTCCTGGATTGTGAGAGGGATGTCCGACTGCATTTAGGCCCAATCCCATCAGAATCAGGCCTAAACGGGCAGTCAGACATCCCTCAAGGGGTCCCATATTGGAGAGGGTGCAGGCTGGGCTGAGGGACACACACACACACACACACACACACACACACACACCGTGCACGAATTTCACGCACCAGGCCTCTAGTTAATTTAATAAAAAGGAAAATAAATAAATAAATTGATTATTTATGAAAAGCACGCACACACCACCCACACACACACACCGTGCACGAATTTCACGCACCAGGCCTCTAGTTAATTTAATAAAAAGGAAAATAAATAAATAAATTGATTATTTATGAAAAGCAATTGATAAATAACTATTTCTACATATAACTTTTATTTAATATGAAAGCAGTACACAATTTTTGTCTATTTTACATTTATCACATTTAGAAAAATCTATTAAAGTTTATAGTCTAAAATGTACTATTGCAACCTAAAAGCTCAAACTCTTTAGCTCTGTATGAGAGGGTTGTTACAATATATGCTTCAAGTTTATGGAGTTTTTCCTAATGCAGGAGTATGTTAAACACTCAGAGATATCTCAAACAATGAATCATGTCATAGACACAGTGCATTTATGCCACCATAGTATACTCAGAAAAAACATTATAGTATTTCCTTGATGTTTTTCTTCATCAGACTTGGCCTTATCATTTTCAAACTACATTTCATACATAGTGACAATACTGGGGTATATGAAAGCTATTGTTTCTTATGCCCCATAGGATTTAGTATTCCTCTCAATAGCTCCTCCATGAAAACTTAGAAAGCCAAAACGAAACAAAAATAACTTTGATATACAAATGGCAAATCACTCCAAAATGCACTATTCATTCGCATGTGAAATTTCTCCATTCTTCCATTTAATAAAAAGTATTAGAGAAAATAATAGAGTTCATGGGGTTAATTCAAAAGTGGGGTGGCTAGGTGAATGAAAAGATACTCAAGCAACTGATTTAAAGAGGCCAATTTAAACAAACTAGTGCAGATTTGAAGAAAAACAATTAGCTTGGAAACCTTCCATTTAAAATGTATAATTTTAAGAATATACAACTACATATTAATTGAAAAAATATATAGTATATTTAGAATTTACAGAAATCTTACACAGGTGTGTTTATTTTAAAGTGAAATTCAAAAAATCTCAAATATTCAAGTCTGGATGACAAAATTAGTGCAAATAAATATTTAGCAATATTCAACCAATTTGTAATGAGCTTTGTAGTTTTCCTAACTTTATAGATTATGTTACTGACATTAAACATATGTATCCCAAAGAAAGAAAGATAGAACACTTTATTCATTAATTGTAGTGCATGTCATATTGTAAATTAATTTCTAGCTTATGCTTACCTAATGTCATGCTATTAAACTTCTGTGCTGAAGACACCTGAATTTTAAGGTTCCTTCTAGGATTTGAACTGTCAATACAACTTTTTGAAAATCCACAATATCCTAAACTACTCAGACTACTCAATGCTAATAATTAAAATGTGTAATGGAAAGCATGGTGACTATAGTTAATAATACTATATGGCATATTTCAAGGTTATTAAGAGAGTAGATCTTAAAAGTTTTCATCACAAGAAAAAAAAGTTAATAACTACGTATGGTGGCAGATGTTAACAAGACTTATTGCGGTGGTAATTTCACAATATATACAAATATCAAATATTATGTTGTACACCTGAAACTAATATATTATATTCAGTTATTTCTCAATTGGAAAAATGTGTAAAGAAGAGTAATCAATACTTGAAACTTTGGTTTCTACATCTTAAATATTCCACCTCTTTGACACAAATGGTGCATTATGCACAAAAGCTTTACCCTTGAAAGCATAGTACTAGTTTGCTAATATTAATGTTAGCTAGATATGTCCGAGTCATATTCTCAATACAATATTATTGTCAGCAAAATAATTACACTAAGGAAAATAGGTTTAGTTTTTTCAAATGTGGACAGCAAACTAAGTCCAAAAAGAAATATCTAGTTTATTACATATAAAATGATTGTAGATTAGCCTCATTGATTACATAAATTTCTGTTGAATGCCCAATAAATACAAATATAACTACATAGACATGTTGATTTATTTAAAGTAATTTACAAGGTCTATTTTAAAAAATGATTTGAACAGTAAGCAATAATAATGATATGAGGAAATGTAGTGCTGTTTTCATTAAATTTTCCATGATTACTGAAACAAAATATATTTCTGCTTAGAGAGAATATAAACAAGTATTCAAAATAAGATATGCAATAAAATATACTACAATCCTATTTCATTGATATATTGGGGCAAAAGTTTCCAAATGATAAACTTCTAATAAAACCTATGTTATACCACACTGATAAAGTATTGATAACGTTAACACAGACAATAGGATGGTAAAGGCCTGGGATGGGGTAGAGGGGGTTGGAAGGACAGGCTAGAAGAGTTCAATGGGGGAATATATATAATATTTTAAACAATAAAGATTTAAAAAGCAAAACAATGATTTAAATAGAATAACCACACAAATATTTAACACTAAGAGTGAAATCTAAGATTTCAGAGCAGATTTCTTTAATAAGCAAAAAATGTACACACTTATATACACACACATTTAGTAACTATATTTTAAATTGTTTTTATTCTCTCTGAGTTCCTGCTTTGAAAGTAGAATAAAATTTAGCAATATGAGTTATATTCTATACACTAATTTAGCCAAATTTATCCTGAGTAGTTTGTTGGCATTGTTTTGAAAACACCATTTTGAATAGCCATGACTTCTTTTCATTGTATCCCTGCTTTGGTTCTTTGTTGTGGCCTTGATCACAACTTTCTTTTTTTGCTTCATTTTTGTTTACTTGTATAACAAACACAATAATATGGTTCTTGAGGAGGTGGCTCTACCCCCAGGGGATATGTCTCCATGACTTTCTGTATCTTCTTGTCACTGTGATAGTTTTCCTAAACAGATTTAAGATTCTTGAAGGTAGGAATTTTATTTTATTATGAAAATTTTCTCAACTGTGAGTTATCATAATCTGAAATTCCTAACTGCATATTATATATTTGTATAACTGTTCTATTTTCATCATTTAAAAGGATGTCGGGGGAAGAAAATGTAGACATCAGTTTTAATTCATGGCTAAAAATACTTTTTTAAAGCAATTCTCAAAGGCCTTGCCAAGTGCTTGACTTGAGTACCTCCTTATTCCTCTGTGCTTCTGTTCATTTTGGTACCAGCTGAACGGGTAGTAAGTGCCCCGCATAATCCACAAGCTACATGATAGGATCATATATACCTTATATTTTACTTTAGCCAAGATCTTAGTAACCTATGCCTGCAGAAAGTATTTAATGAACGTTACTAACAGATGGAATCACTGAGGGTTAGGCAAAATTTAAATCCAACTGATACATATGCCTTAAAGATCTATAACTCCTCAAATCTAAAGACACCCCCTATCTTTGCAATCTTTTTTCAAATTAAAATTTTACATAATTTAATTTCAAAAGAACTTTAGGCATTGTCTGTAAAACAGAATTGGCTAATTGTTCATGTATATTTTGTCACAACTTTCTCACCAGTACCTGTAAGAAAAATACAGATATCGTGTTTGTAGTTTCTTTGTTTATGTAATTACTAGAGGCCCGGTGCATGACATTCGTGCACTTGGGGGTGAGGGGGACCCTCAGCCCGGCCTGCACCCTCTCGCAGTCTGGGACCCTTTGGGGGTCCTTAGCACTGCCTCAGAGCTGGGAGAGGCTCCTGCCACCGCCACTGTGCTCATCAGCTGTGAGCCTGGCTTCTGGCTGAGTGGCCCTCCCGCTGTGGGAGCGCACTAACCACCAGGGGGCAGCTCCTGCATTGAGCATCTGTCCCTGGTGGTCAGTGTGTATCATAGTGACCTGTAGTTCCACCATTTGATGGATTTGCATATTAGCCTTTTATTATGTAGGATAGGATGTTCAAACTAAGAACACATTTTTCTCAACTTGTTGATACGTCTCCTATGGCATGACCTAGAAAGGAAGAGTTCTATTGCCCTTTTTTTCTAATTTAGAGAAAAATCATAATTAAATCATCACAAGTGCAATTCACACTATAGCACTAAGAATCACTAAGCAATTAATTCAAGAATTAATAATTTATCTTTTTCCTAAAATTTTAAACTATGGAGGAACAAGGTGATTTACTGGTCTACTTGGCTTTCTGTGTTTTTTTATTTGCATCAATATTGTGGTATAATTTGGGCACTTAACTATTGAACTCTGCTTTAGAAACTGGGTTGGCATGAAAGTATTGACTACAGTTTAAAATATATATATAGTAAGTGAAATTACTCCAATTTTTATTTTAGTTATGAGAATGTAAAACAATGTTCAATATAACTACATCTGTGCCACCGAGGGAAAGAAAATTTAGGAAGGTAGGATTATGAGTTAATACCTAATATTAATATCGGTTACTAATGTTGAATCCATAATTTGTCATTGATTGTACAACATATTTCTTCTTCACCTGTACCCTTAGCCTGATGTGTGTAATGCTTATGCTAAGTGTAATGACTACAATTTACCCTTAAAAAGTAGAATTATTTATAGGGAACATATTTGCCTAGTCTGTTTCCAGAAGCTATATACTCTATAAGAAATGTATTGAATCTAATCCTTGCTCATAATGATTTTATCCTTTAATTGATGGAGGGAGACAAGCATGAAACAGTCAATAAACAGTGGAACTGCTAAATCTTACAGAGCACTTAAGTGAAAACAGGGTGGCATGAGATTATGTAATTGTGTTTGTATATGCATTAAAGGGACAAGGCATGGGCCTTTTAGGTTTGACCTCTGGCTATCACTATGGACCTCCCAAGGTATAATTACCTTAGAAACCAGAGGCTACAAGAGAAAACAAAAAAGCATCTCCAGTAAGAATAGGTTTGGGAAACAGTGGCTTAAATACTATTAGCTGTCTTTAACAAGATGTTTCTTTTGAAGAAGAGGCTAGTATACATTGGGATATTCAAAATGTAGACAGTCTACAGTAGTAGACATCATATTTTTAAAACCTCTCTTTTTTTCCACCTAGCATTCCACAGAATGCATTTTTTGAATTTCTATCTTAATGAATTTCCCAGGGTTCTTTTGGCACTCTATCTTGATGCTTAGGGATTGAATTTTGTCATTAAGCATAAACTGGAACCATCTCTCAGTAATAGATTTGCATTAACCAATCTCATAAGACTGATCTATGAAATCAGAATGCCAACAATTTAATTAACAATGAGAAATACAACTGCCAGGGAGACCGCATGCAATCCTCTGAGTAGTGTTTTCTCACCCATAGGCATGTAGGATAGGAAAATAAGTTATAATTAGAGTTGGTGAACATGGAGACAACATGATAAGAAGATCTAGGTTTCAAATGTGCAGTGCCATTGCACTAAAATAACCTTATGTTGCCATCTCCTTTAAAAGTATATGCCTGTTATTAACACCATGCAAGTTGCATCTTAGTCAATGGCATACTTCCTTTTGAACTGTTTTAATTGCATTTCCAAACTTCTGTCAGCCATTAACTTTTAACTCTCCTCACTTTCACTGAAATCTTTGACTTGCTATGTTAATCTATTTGATTAGATAATGACCTGTGAATTTGTTTTTTGTCTCTTTAAGATTATGTTGTATTTATCTTTGCTCCAATATGTGAAGATATAGTAAGTTTGTTTTGGAAAACATTGAGTTAGTAATATTAGAAGGTCTGATTATGATTTTCCAAGAGGAAATGGAGAGTTGAAACTCAAGAGCCAGAAAGAAGTTGGAAACATTTATTTTGGAGTCTCCTGTATAATATGAAGTCATAAATATGGATGGGATTGTTTGTAGAAAGAATATGATAAAAATGAGCAAATGATAGAATATTGGAAAATCCTTACATTTAGTAAATCAGATAGGAAAGAAGATCATGGAGTATCCAGAAGTAGAAGAAGAAGGTTGAGAGACAATCATGTGGCACAATACTTGTTAATGATATACATCTACATATTTTTTTATTTTTATTTTTTAAAATTTTGTTTTATTGCTTAAAGTATTACAAAGAGTATTACATATGTCTCCTTTTTTTTTTTCTCCCCTTGACCTTCCCCTGGCCTCCCCTACCCCCCAGTGTCTTGTGTCCATTGGTTATGCTTATATGCATGTCCATTGGTTGATCTCTTACCACCCCCCCAACCCTCCCCGGCCTTCCCGCTGTAGTTTGATATGTATCTCTCTCTCTCTCTCTCTCTCATACACACACACACACACACACACACACACACACACACATACATACACTGGAGGCCCGATGCATGAAATTCATGCAAGCAAGAGTAGGCCTCTTTTCCCCTGGCTGCCAGCACCGGCTTCCATCTGGCACCCGGGACCCAGGCTTCCCTCACAGCCCTGGCTTCATCAGGAAGGTCATCCGGAAGGACATCCAGTTTAATTAGCATATATCTTTTTTAAAAATATATTTTATGGATTGCAGAGAGGAAGGGAAAGGGAGAGAGAGAGAGAGAGAGAGAGAGAGAGAGAGAGAGAGAGAAACATCAGTGATAAGAGAGAATCATTGATTGGCTGCCTCCTACATGCCCCACACTGGGGTTTGACCCTGGAACCCCGGCATGTGCCCTGACCAGGAATTGAATCATAACCTCCGGGTTCATAAGTCAACACTCAACCACTGAGCCACACCAGCCAGGCAGTGTACCCATATATATTTATCTCTTTCCCTGCCTCTTTCTCTCCAGTTTCTTTTAGGTCCTAGATCAGGGGTCCTCAAACTACGGCCCGCGGGCCACATGCAAATACAAATATTGTATTTGTTCCCATTTTGTTTTTTTACTTCAAAATAAGATATGTGAAGTGTGCATAGGAATTTGTTCATAGTTTTTTTTTTAAACTATAGTCCGGCCCTCCAACGGTCTGAGGGACAGTGAACTGGCCCCCTGTTAAAAAAGTTTGAGGACCCTTGCCCTAGATGATACAGAATGTTACCTTAAAATAACAGATTGGACTAGAAAGACATTACTAATGTAGTAGGAAGAGGAGACACTTTGTTCTGCTTGGTGATTGGAAGTAAAGATAAATCCAGAATTATGCAAGTTACTTCCCAGAGTACTGGCTTCTTTTATGTTTGCAAATCCAAGTTGAGTCATCAGTCACTTAATTGGATCTATGCTGGTCTAATAGAGGTTTATTTTCCTCATACCAACATATTTTGGGGAAATTGATCTAAGGAAGGAGGGGTAGCAATCTGCAGAGAAGCTGAGGAGCCTTCTGAAAGATTTAGGATTGAGGTTGTCCCTTCCCTTTTGTAATTAAATAGTTTTAAAATCTCTCTGGGAGAATGACATGTTCCTGATGGAGGACAGCTGGAGGAAAAGTGTAATTTTCTGTTTTCAAAGGAAACACCAAATTTAACCCAAGAGTCTGGAGGTTCATGGGGTTCTTCCAGAGTCGGGTTCCTCAGTTTGCACTTTGGGAATGATGGATGAGCAGTGTGAGTGAGCTGATAGAGGTTTAAACGGGCAGTGAAAGGCTTAGGTTCAGAGGACTGTCATGACTGCAGCATGGCAAGGAGACATTCTATTTCTGTCTGGTTGATATTTGAAAGCAAGACTCTATCCAAAGCCCTTGATGGTACATGCTAAATCTTTGGGGATAACAGCAGAGTTTTGGAGAGAGCCTTTCTTTAAAAAAAAAAAAAAATAGCCCACAATTTCCCCTCCTGCAACATGGCCTGCCCCCCCTCATTCTGATTCTGCCGCTGTCTTCAATAAAACACGAGGGAAAGCATGCTCCCTAATACCTTCCATATATATACACACACACACACACACACACACACACACACATATATACACACACATACACATACATATACATACATACACACTTTAATTGATTTTAGAGAGGAAGGGATAGAGAGGGAGAGAGAGATAGAAACATCAATGATGAGAGAGAATCATTGATTAACTGCTTCCTACATGCTCCACACTGGGTATTGAGCCTGCAACCTGGGCATATGCTCTGACCAGTAATCAAACTATGGCCCTCTGGTTCATAGGTTGACACTCAACCACTAAACCATGCTGGCCAGGCTGGAGAGAGGCTTTCAACTCTACACAAGTGTGAATGAAGGAATTAACTTGGAGAAATGAGAGAAATATGTCTATATCTGTTTTATAAATTGCGGCAGGTTCAAATAATAGTGCTGTGTTGTGAAAGAAAAAGAAGAGGACACTTCCCAGGGAAAATGTGTTCACTAAGATACCTTTTGCAGAACAGTTAAGAAATTGATATCTGAAGAAAGTATTAGTGCTTTGAACATTTAGAAGTCAATGGCGTATTAAAAGACTTATTAGAATGGTGGCCAAAGGCTAACTTGATGGCCAGAGACTAGGCAATTAGGATTCAAGGAGAAGGAGGAATTTCTACCAAGCAGAGACCACTCATTGGGGTTAGTTGGAGATTTTTTAAAAAAAATCATTATTACCTTTTGAAATATGGAATAGTCAATGGAGAATAAGTGCATTTTTCTAGAATTCTATTATTGAGCATCTAGTATGCATTTGGCACTGTGCTGTTTGTTAAATAGAAACATGAAGTGAATGAACATGTCTGAAAATGGCTGATGAAACCAGTTTCTAAAAAAGGCTAGATGGGATGAAATCAGGTTGACAGTCAAAGACATTCCAGATGGAAGGAAAGTCCAATTGAATTTAGAAAGAAGCATTTAGTCTCTTATGAGCTCTTTGAATTAGATTATTCCTCTCTGTAACTCTCAAATGGAAAAAGCCACAGGAGATGTGACTCAATTGGTAATAGCAGAAGAACCTGATGTAGGTACAACTGTACAAATAGCTCTCACATTGTATGACTTTGCAGGATGTATAGCAATATATTTGGGCATGTTTTCAGTGAAACCTTTGTAAGAAGGAGTTCATTTAAAGTCAGACAGTCTATTAGAATGGACAGTTCAGTATTTTCTTGATTGAGTAATGATTCAACAATGTAAAATGGAAATATTCTACAGTAGTTTTATTTTTATGTCCCTTCTCTCTATATATATAGAAAATTATTATTCTTTAATAACTTTCACTTGAAGTATTCACTGTAATATATATATATATATATACACATACACATACATATATATAAGAGCATGGACAATCTACTTCACTCACAACTCTCTGGCTCAGGTAAGTTGTGCATATTTCAGCATAATCAAGAACAAATCAAAATGTTAGGGTAGGTACACAGATATATTTATAGGAGAAAGGGAACTAAAAACAAAAGAAGGCAATAAAAAATAAAATACAAATGAAAAAATCAACTTATGTTAAATATAAATAATAGCCAAAGGATAGGTAGTATTTATATTTAATTGTTCAAGTCACTAAGAAGAATCAGAGAAGTGTTTTATAGTTAATGCAATTAACTAATTTATACGTTCTTTTCAAAGAAGATAAACCAAAGATCTCCCCATTTATTAAATAACTCATTATTTTAGGAAAAATTTTTACTTGAGAAATGGCAAGAATTTAAAAAGGTTATCTTCAAAATTAATATCTTAATAGCAGTATAGGGAACAGGAAATCTGAAGATATTGAATGTTTTGAATGTTTCAGTTAATATCTCTCAGCAGCTGTTTCACTTTTGTTTTCAGGAAACAGCTGGAAGCTCACATGTTTAATAGTAAAGGTTTAGGAGAAACAATACAACCAAATAGACATGATGTGTTGATCATTAACAGCCAGCTATAGTTTATATTGTGTATTTTAAAATAGGTTTAATTGAGTTGGTGGAGCAGTGTTCCTCAGGCCTTGCTAATTAACTAATAAAGCCCCCATCACTCCTAATTGTCTTGAACAGAGACAATTATTACAAAAATGAAACAGTTGCTGCTGAAGGGAACTGCAATGTTTCTTAAAAATAGCAACAATTAGACAATGTAAACAAATTTGTGTAAGTGACTCACATAAAAGAAATAGCTAATCTGGTTTGAGTTTGATCAAAGAATATGAAACATTCACAGGAAAAAATTAATGAAGAATGATGCACAATATATAAAGCATACGCATATACTTATGTTCATAACAACACTTTTATAATTGATTGTTTAATTGTTTAATTAAATATCTTCTTTCCAACCAAAAAGGAGACATCACATGGCTTCTGAACAGAAAAAAAAATGTCAAATTAATGTAAATAAGAAATAATTGTGAAAAAGAGTTAAAAGCAAATAAAGTGAACCAAATGTTGTTATTAAAGGCTTCATAAATACTTATGTTCTTGATAGCTATTGGTGACACATCTGGTTCTTCTAGCCAATGATAAGAAGGAAATCTGGTAAGTCACATAATTCACTCTGTCCATAAATTAAATAGTAATTCAGTATTTTAAGACAGGTACAACTATAATTAATTCTAAAATTGGATATGAATTTTCTTTGAGGGTTCTCATATATGAGTTTGTACTATGTATAATAAACTGAACAACATATTCATCAGAATGTTCTTAGAATGTCAGAATTAAGTCCAGGTATATACTTATGAGATCACATTAAAGCATGAATCAATAATCTAGAATTGATCCAATTTGTGTGTATCTACTTTCCACATATTTAGCTTAAAGCTGGGGATATGGGGTTTTGTTTAGCTTCTATGTTTGTAACTATGTTTCTTAAACTGCAAGCTCAGAGGCTGGCAAGGCAGCTGGGGAACGTTGGCTTCCTCCGTCACTGAAGCAAGCAAGCCTCCTGTTCGCTTCAAGCTGCCTGGCTGCTGGCCGCCATCTTGTTTGGCAGTTAATTTGCATATCACCCTGATTAGCCAATGGGAAGGGTAGCGGAGGTATGGCTAATTACCATGTTTCTCTATTTTTAGATAGGATATACATACACACACACACACACACACACACACACACACACACAGATATATATGTATGGCTAAGCAACCGTCCCACCATCTGACCGGTAGCTATGATTCATACTGACCACCAGGGGGCAGATGCTCAACGCAGGAGTTGCTTAGCTGCGGTGAGTTGGCAGTGGTGGTTCTCAGGTAATGCACCCTGGAACCAGAGAGGAGGAAACCTGATATGGGGTGTGTCACCAGAGAACCACCTTCTTTTAATCCAGGACCCCACATGGGATATTGGAGAGCCGGTTTCGGCCCGATCCCCATAGGCCAGGCTGAGAGACCCCACCTGCTGGAGGGACCCCACTCATTCCATAGACCCCCTTTGAGCTGCAGCACTGCCCCGGGTGTGGCCTGCCAGAGAGGCATCTGGAGAGGTTGGCTCCAGGGCGTGTCCAGCCCCTCTCACCCAGTCCCGCCGGCCACCTTCTAACTAATATCCTTTCAATGTGCATGAATTTGTGCACCAGGGCACTAATATCTACACTAATAAAAGAGAAACATGGTAATTAGCGTACGACCGCTACCCTTTTCATTGGCTAATCAGTGAGTATATGCAAATTAACTGTCAGCCAAGATGGCAGCCGGCAGCCAGGCACTGAAGCAAGCACGAGGCTTGCTTGCTGCAG
>NW_005355584.1:637319-644614 GCF_000412655.1 Myotis brandtii
GCCAGGCTGGGGGCCCCCCCCCCTCCCCCCGTGTGCACAAATTTTTGTGCACCGGGCCTCTAGTATAATATAAAATAATTGAGGTGAATATTTTACCAGATAATTAAAAAATGCCACCATTTGTCTTTTGTCTGAAACATGGCTATTGAATCACTTTACCAATTCTAAATATACCAGGACCATTTCAATATATAAACTGATATTTCTAATGAGACTGTTGTCCAAGGCTGTATTTAAACAACTAAGAATGGAGAAGTGTGAAGCCCAATTTTAGTGTTCACATCATTTTTTTTAAATCAGTTTTAATTGTTTAAACATATATTATCTCTATTGATTGTTTCTTTGTAGAGTGCACTTGAAATAGGGCCACAAATTTAAATATCAAATTGATAGCTTCTGAATATTATGTATGATAGCACATACATATTCTTCTGATATATGTATCTCATTTAAGTTTAATGAGTTTGTGTTTGAGAAAGAGAGAGAACAAGGGGGAGAGAGAGAGAGACAGAGATAGGAGATTTTTATAGGTACCTACTGCAGATTGCATTAAATAGACTGTTCAAAATATAAAAATGAGTCTGACACAACACTAGTTATAGTAATTTATGGCTACTTTTACCTATTTAAAATATTTTTTTTTATAAATGGGGCCTGTGGAAAAGATTGGCTTGGTGTTAAAGAAGGAATCTGAATAAAATTTTCTTTCCTCAAACACAAAAGGAATTAAGATGAAAGCATTCACTGAGCACCTACCATGTTGGGACTCCCTTATTAGATACTTCATATATATTATGTCATTTAATCTTCACAACTTTATTAAATTGGCTTTATTTCTACATTTGAGGGACAAGAACCTGAGAATTAAACACGTAAACCACCTTGCTTTGAGATGCCATAATGAGTGGTGAAAAGCAGGATCCAAGCATGTCTGTTTGACTAATAGATCGGCTGTCATTCCACTTCAATATACTATATTTAAGTTACTTTATATGCTGAGACTTAATGATTGAGTGTGGGGAGGTCATTTCCCTCTACTCTTTGCTTTTCATACCTCTATCTTTAAATGATTGCTTCATCATTTCTGTAAACACTATAAAACTGTTTAAACCTGAAACATTAATAAAAATTCAAAATATATTTTTGGTTTGTGGGCAAATAGAGTACAGATATAATGCAAATGAATTCTAAAATGAATTGAAATAGAGAAAAACAAGAACAAGGCAACGAGAATAGTGAAAAAGTCTCAAGGCAAATGGAGAATTTAAAGTAGCAATGTTCACATATAAGACCCTCTTGCAAAAGGTCTAGGTCTAGGAGCATGGGGCTGTGTTCTTCTCAATTTCATCCATACAGGTTCCTTTCTGTGAGGGATCTGCAATCTGAATGCTTGTGTCAGTTTACATAAACTGTGCAAGCCACCTGTCCATGTTTGAACTGCACAAATGTAAAGAGATACGACTTTTGAAGACAGACAAAGGAAGAAGAAAGATCCTATTAAATCCTGTACACCAGTGTGAAACTCAAGGCTTTATAAAAGCTTCCTCACTCAAGAAACTATGCAACACTTGCACAGGGAGACAAAATATCAGGCAAAATTCACTGAAAAGAAAACCTATCATTATCAAAAGAGACTTTAATTTAAAGTATATGAATAAGCACACTGTGAAACTCCCAATAAAGGAAAGATGTCAGCCAGTCACCTGAAGACTGTCCTTCTTTTCATACTTTAGACTCCTGTGCCACTTTTCAGGTGGTTGTGAAATTTTTTGTTGACAGTTATTGCTCACCTTCCTAAAATTGGTCTTTAAAATGACTGTGCTTTAATGTAGACAGAAAAATTCTTCATCCTGGTGATCAGTTTCAAAGCCTCAGAAACAGTGCAGTCAGTCACAGGTGGGGCCTGATGGATGTGTCAGGCAATAAGCAGAGCCATAGCTGTTTCAAGGCCACTGACTCCGAGTCTGACTCAATTCCTTTAAAGCCTATGGCTTTGGGGTAAACCAACGGTCAGTGAAAGTGTCCTCTTCCACACGAATTATTTGAAACACCAAATATCAAGTTAGGAAGATTGAACATAGGCTTAGAATAACATCTTATTTGATTATTATTTCAATTATTGCAATAATGAAAAAAATTTTACTTAATGAAAGCATTTGAACTTTATAAAAGTCAGCTTATATAAAATTAGCAAATGTCTTGAAAACTACAACCCTACTTTCAGATACTTTAGTAGCCTTTTAAAATATATACTTTTAATAAAACTATACATATTTAGATATATAACATGATGACATAATATATATATATGTCATCTGTGAATGAATCGGTGAAATGATTACTACAGTCAAGCTAATTGACATATAGCATATCTTTTTACATAGTTTGTATCCATTTCTTTTGGTGATGAATGCATCTAAAATCGACTCTTTTAGCATATTTTCATTATTCAATACAGTATTAACTATCATCACCATGACTGTACAATAGATCTCTAGACTTATTCATCCTACAGAATTAAAAGTCTGTACCATTTTATCAACATCTTTCCATTTCCCTTGCCTGGCCTCTCTTAACCACCATTGTACTCTGCTTCTGTAAGTTTGACTTAAAAAAAAAAGATTCCACTTTTAAATGAGATCAAATAGAATTTTATTTTTTTCTGTCTGGCTATTTCACTTATCATAATGCCCTCTCGGTTCAGCCATGTTATCACAAATGGCAGGCTTTCCTTTTTTTCTAATGGATAAATAATAATCTGTTGAGTATAAATATCACATTTCCTTTATCCATTCATCCATCGAAGGACACCTGTGTTGTTTCCATGTCTTGGCTATTGTGAATAATGCTGCAGTGAACATGGGAGTGCAGATATCTCTCTGAGAAACTTATTTGATTATTGTTGAAGGGTTTATTACAAAGCACTTGTAAGAAGGATATTAGGCATATTTGATTTTGAAACGTAATTTATTACACTAAATTTGTCTTTTTAAATATATTTTTATTGATTTCAAAGAGAAAGCGAGAGAGAGAGAGGGATAGAAACATCAATGATGAGAGAGAATCATTGATGGGCATGCAGGAGGCACTGGGGATTAAGCCCACAACTGAGAATAGGCCCTAACTGGGAATCAAACCATGACCTCCTGGTTCATAGCTAGATGCTCAACCACTGAGCCACACCGGCCACACCTACACTAAATTCTTTATTATTTATTTGAACAATGGCAGAAAAAATATTTACATTATTACTTATAGGCTTGGGTTTAGAGATTAATTAAGCCAAGATTAAACAAACGAAATTTAAAATGAAATGAACAAAAGAAAAAGCAACAACAAAAAAGTCTATGAAAGCAACATTTTGATTTTTTGAAAAATCTAAAATATCAAAACTATTTATTATTTGAATTATCCATTTAACTTTTCATTTTTTTTATAGACACTTCTAAAATTTTAAATCGCATTTTATAATGCATACAATAACTATTTCTATTGATTTACTTCTGTCTTTAACTTGGCTTTCATTATTTCATTCAAAAATATTTATTTTATGCCTGCTATGCATCAGACATTCTAAAAAATTTCATTTTAGCTTCTGAGGCTGACCGACCTAATATTAGAATTTGTGCTTATAAAATATTGTTAGTGATAGTTCAGTCAGAATTTAATTTTACAGACATAGTTTGACAACAAAAGAATCTAGGAATTAAGCACTATTGACCCCTTGTTATTCTAAATCCAGGTGAGTCAATAAAAAGTTTTACATGTCAATTAAAAAAACCCACTCTGGATCCTTAAAATAAAACATGTTGTCAAGTAGATAGTAACAGGCATGTAACTTAATTGTAAATAGAAATAAGACAAATGAAGCTTAAAATACTAGAGATAAAGTCGAAAGTTATTTTTAATCCTTTCTGGAACAAAGTAGATTTTTCCTTAAACGGAGCAGCGTATAGCTTAAACAAATAAATCATAAATTTTATTAACTCATTTAAAAATAGAAGTCTTATATACAGCTTAGAGAAAGAGCAAGAACCTTTAAATCAGTGCTCCACATGAAGAAGTAGTTAGGTGCTCACTTTGGAGAGTTCAGAGCATCACCTATTGTACAAATGCTGCCTCTGAAGCCGTATTCATTAAAATAGTAATGAGCTGTTGAAATAGTAATGCAGAGCCAATCTGCAATGCAGGGAAACTGTCTTATGGATCCTTCCAGCTATCCTGCTATTATAGAGACAGATACTCCTTTATTCATGATGGACATTTTGAATTCTGTTTTGGTATAACGATACTTTGTTCACAGGTATCAGGTCTTCTGATGTTTTTCAGCAATTTAAGCAAAATGTCCCAGGGAACGTCCTTAGTGTTATCCAGGAAGATATTTTTTGCTGAATAAAACAGGTCTTGGTTCTCCCACTTAAAGGAGACCCTGATCACAGAAGGATCTCATCTTTTTGTCTTCACCTGTGAAGTTGGCTAACAGAGCCTACCTCAGGTAGCTCTATTCCATTTTATGACCTCAGGTCATTCCAACAACCCTTATGAGCCATTTGTAAATATAGGTCATCTAGTAAGAGTTAAAAAAAAATAACCTTCTGCATCATTCATGGAGCAAAGGACGCTTTTAAAGCACACTCTAATGATGGCTGAATGTAAAACCCTTTGCATTATCTTTATTATGATGTCTCTTGAGGACAAGCAACAGGTGTTTTGTTTCTGCATTCTGTCTTGAAGGACCTCAACTGGTCACATACATATAAATTCTATTGGATGTGTAAGTTTTAATAATAATACTTTATTGTCCTTCAGTTGGGCATTTAGAAACAAGTCTGCTAGTGGTTAGCGCTTTATATGCAGGGCCTCTATTCTATTTCACTTTCCTATGTCGCTTCCTCCTGAATCTAGAGTTCTTAAGTGGCAGTTACCTCTCCACTTAGAAATCAGATAACTGTTCCTTATCATCTATCTGCTGTTCTTCTCCCCACACCAATTTTCTAGTTGTGAATCACTTTATTTTTGTTATTAGTGCTTGGATCGATTTCACAAACATTTACTAACCCATAGTTTACGATATGCATCCTGCTATAAGCTTTAAATCAGTTACATACAACATGCTCACAGTGCTTGAAAAATGCATGGATGACATAAACTAGTGATTATTCTCCAATAGACTCTAAATTTGTACATAGGAGGCTATTAATGTACCTTCTGGTTTAGTGGACTAATGCTTTTCTGCTCTGCCAAGAAGGATGACTTCCTGTAGAAATGTTCTGAACTCCAGCTTAACGTGGTTTTCTTGGGTTTTTCAGATTTGGTGCATTTGGCCACCATCCAACACCTTGATAGGTCATTGTGGCTTGTGTATAATGGGAATATTGAATGCATCTAAAATGATTAAATAACATTATCTTACATGTTACTATTAACCTTGATGTAGCCTCATATTAACATATTTCTTGTCATTCTTGACTTACATTTTATAGCAATAGCCTGCCATGGTTTATTTTGCTTATTAATTATGCTGTTTGCTGATTTGATGAATGCTTAAATGAACTGAAAATTAAAATAGGAAGAAAATTAAATAATTGGAGACCAACCACAAAAGACTTCCTTTTGAATTTCACTAATTAGCAAAACTCTATATCAGTGATGGTGAACCTTTTGAGCTCGGCGTGTCAGCATTTTGAAAAAACCTATCTTAACTCTGGTGCCGTGTCACATAGAAATTTTTTGATATTTGCAACCATAGTAAAACAAAGATTTATATTTTTGATATTTATTTTATATATTTAAATGCCATTTAACAAAGAAAAATCAACCAAAAAAATGAGTTCGCGTGTCACCTCTGACACGCATGTCATAGGTTCACCATCACTGCTCTATATGCTTTACAATCAGTTGTGTTCCATAATGCAAAGTCGTGTTTGTCCAGGTATTTTTAACAAGTAGACCATAATTACAAGAACATAAAAGAGAAGAAATTAGGAATATTTCTATAAGAATTTGTACCTCTTGACTTTTTTCATTTCTAATCAGTTAAATTCTAATTTGTTGAGTTGCATATTATATTGAAAACATTGTCATTTTTCTTAGATATTTTTATTTATTTTTAATAATTATTTGACTATATTTTTATACTTTTTGTCTATCTCTGATAGTAATACTTTGTGTTATTTAAAAATAACATATGTAAATCAGTGTGACTCTTCATGAAGTGATAATGTATCTATGCAAGATACCAGTCCAAAATAATCATGTTAGCTGGGAAAGACAAAGGAGTTACTAGTATGTATTGTGATACTTGAGCACAAAGTATAATATCAGTGCAAAGAGACTTACATTATGTTATTCTCTTCCTTTGGTATCTAATTTAAATAATATTTACCTTACCTAACTACTTTCCTATCTGCCCACCTATCTATCTACTTACCCACATACAAGAAAAGCCTTGCAAACACTGGCATCAGATTTGTTGCATACTATGTTTTCTATGATGAGAACCATTTTCTTTGTCCTTTGGAGTATATCAAAGTTCTCCACATTTTCTCTTAACTCATAATAAAATTGAAATTCTTACCACAGTCTCCAAGACCTTATGAGATCTGACCTCTGACTACCCCACCAAGTATTTCTCTACATCATCTCATCTCTCTCTTGCTTCCGTCTAGGGACCTCACTGCTCTTATTTGAACACGGTACATTCTTATCCTAGTCCGGCACTCAGTGCCTCATGTATCCACTTGCAGATAACACTCTTTCCAACTGTATCATCATGGCTTCCTCTTCTGCTTCTTCGTTCAACTATATTGTCTATATCCTATATAATAAAAGAGAAACATGCAAATTAGCCGCCCCTCTGCTATGCTAAAGCTACGCCCACAAGCCACACCCACAAGCCACTCCCACAATCCAATCAGAGTGACTATGCAAATTAACCCAACAAAGATGGTGGTTAATTTGCTTATGCTGGTGTCAGGTGCCCCAGGACATCAGCCACAGCTGGCCGTGGGCTCCCGGGACCATTGCTGGCTCCCGGGAGGCGAGGCCTGCTGCGCCAAGTCATGCCCGAGGGCTCCCAGGACCTTCACTGGCCCCAGGAGGTGAGGCCACCTGCACCTAGCCATGCCTGCGGGCTCCTGGGACCTTGCCGGCAGAGAGCGGGAGGTTTGGAGAACTTGGCAGAGCAGGAGACCTCTGGACATAGAGCAGAGCGAGAGAGAGAGAGAGAGGGCGGCTTGGAGGGCGCCGCTCCCTCTTTCACCCCAGCTTCCTCATCACAGCTGTGGAAACTGACA
>NW_005355584.1:645657-652091 GCF_000412655.1 Myotis brandtii
GAGGTTGCTGTCATATTCAGAAACGAAGATGGAGAACCTCCTTTTGAAAGGGACTTGCTCATTCATTGTAAACCAGATCCCAATAATCCAAATGCCACTAAAATGAAACAAATCAATATCCTGTTTCCTACATTAGATGCAATGACATATCCTATTCTTTTTCCACATGGTGAAAAAGGCTGGGGAACAGATATTGCATTAAGACTCAGAGACAACAGTGTAATCGACAATAATACTAGACAAAATGTAAGGACACGAGTCACACAAATGCAGTATTAGGGATTTCATCTCTCTGTGCGGGACACGTTCAATCCTATTTTAAATGCAGCAAAATTAACTCAACAGTTTATCATGGATTTGTATTAAAAAATGGAGGCCAATCACATAAATTTCATCAAAGCAAACCAATCTAAGTTGAGAGTTGAAAAATATAGTGGTTTGAAGGATTATCTCAAATCTAGATCTGAAAATGACAATGTGCTGATTGGTAAAATGATAATACTTCCATCATCTTCTGAGGGTAGGCCCAGAAATATGCAGCAGCGATATCAGGATGCTATGGCAATTGTAATGAAGTATGGCAAGCCCGATTTATTCGTAACCATGATATGCAACCCAAAATGGGCAGATATTGCAAACAATTTACAATGCTGGAAAAAAGTTGAAAACAGACCTGACTTGGTAGACAGAGTTTTCAATATTAAGCAGAATGCTCTTTTAAATGATATCTGTAAATTCCATTTATTTGGCAAAGTAATAGCTAAAATTCATGTCATTGAATTTCAGAAACACGGACTGCCTCACGCTCACATATTATTGATATTAGATAGCGAGTCCAAATTACATGCCTCTAATTAATTCCCTTTCAATGTGCACGAATTTCGTGCACCGGGCTACTAGTATATATATAAAAGCCTAAGCGACCATTATGACCAAATGACTGGAATGACAGGAACAACTGGTCAACCAGTTGCTATGATGTGCACACTGACCAATAGGGGACAGACTCTCAATGCAGGAGCTGTCCCCTGGTGGTCAGTAGGCTCCCACAGCCAACCTCTCGTGGTCCCGCCCCCGGCCATCTCCCTCCCCAGGTCCCTCCCCGGCCGGCCGGCCACCCCATCAGCCCTGATCGGGGGGCCAGCCAGCCAACCTCCCATGGTCCCTCCCCCCAAGCCCCGATTGGGGGGTCGGCCTGCCAACTTCCTAGGGTCCCTCCCCCCAGTCATCTGGCACCCCAATAGGCCTCAATTACCAGCCAGGCCGAGGGACCCCACCCATGCATGAATTTGTACACTGGGCCTCTAGTAGAATTTTAAATTCAGAAGGGGCTTTTATCACTACCCTGTCTAAAATAGCACACATCTATCACTATGTATTCCTTGATTCTACTGAGTTTTTCTTCATTGCACTGTTGCTGTTATTTCACTTTATGTTTTTATTGTCTTTTGTGGTGATTTCTTATCCTCACAGTTATGTAACCTCCATCACAGGAGTGATTGTGTCTGTTTTATTCTGTGCTGCATGTCCCGGGCGTAGGAGAGGGTCTGGCACACAGTGAGTTCTCAATGGACACTTGTTGCATGATTTATTAAGTAAAAGAAGAAAAAAAAAGTAAGTAATAAAATAAAGTAAATATTATTGTTAAAATAATAAGTAAAAGCAAGTGGAGTTAGACCCACTTGTTGTTAGACCCATGATTACCCCCCTGTCTTACTTCCTGGGTTTTCCCTTTCTTTCTATGTTCACATGGGATTTAGTTTCCAGCTCAGGCCTCTTGCTATTCTGCTTTGCAGGTGCTTCAGCTACAAGGATTTTTTTTTTCTCACAAGGTTTTCTTAGACAAAGTCTGGCTTCTGAAACATGGCCTCCACTAGACTCAGGAAGCATTGGTTTCTATTCTGCAAATAGGCTGTAATATTATCTCTCAAGACTATTGTAATAATTAAATGAAACAAGGTACATGGAAGTACTTTACAAACTAAAAGAGCCCTAGGAGATGTTATTTATATTTATTATTTATTAATAGCATGCTTTATCATTTTCTACTAGCAGCCACAGATGACTTTAGTGAGATAAATCTGTATAGCCAAAATGTAAATCTCTATTATCAATTATGTCTATTAAGTAAAGTAATGGAAATGAAGCAGCTTATGTAGTGTTTTGGTTCCCTAGCCATTCCTTTTCATACACCTTTCTACTTCTTATGTGTCCTACTTTTTCATCTTCTTGAGGATAATTTTGAAATAGGAGCTAGAAATCACACTGATTTTTTTCTTTGAAATATTGTATAGAATTGGTACTCATAACTTATTTATTCTTAAACTTTCACTGTAAGTGTACCTGATTCATTCATCTACATAACTCTAATATATTTGACATTAATTAAAAACACATTTTATCCTCAAATATATTGTTTATTACTTTTAATCTCTCTTAATAAAATAGTAATAATTATTTAGCATTTATAATCTCTACTACTATTTGACTGTGTCTGTAGTGGTTTCTATTGTAGATATAGGCTTAGCATAATAAATGCTTCATAATTTCTCATATCGTTTTACACATTTATTTTACTACTTTAATAAGTCATGCCCACCACCAATGACAGCAATACTAAATCAAATACAAAAGATTTTTTTGGTATGCTGTGATATTTTACTTCAACATTTCATAATGAAACATATTTGTAATTTAAGTACATGTTCTATTACTGCCAAAAGCAGACTTTTTATTCTTTTACCACTATCTCAATTATTCTGTTTGAAAATGTCATTTCAAATAAAGTTAGCAAACAACTCCCGATCCATGAGAATAAATAGACTACATAAAAAGGACATATTTATAACACAATTGCCATAAGAGCACAATAAAATAGTAAGATCAGAAGATGATATATGAAAAAGTCTTTGGATTTTAAAGTCTAGAGACATAGGTTCTTATTCTGACTTTGTTTTTAATTGGCAGTGTGACATTGGGACACATTTAATGTTCAGATATTTACCCAGTTCACATATTTGACCTTTGAGTGAAATACTTTGCTTTGAATCTCAGTTCTGGTACTTGTTAGCTTAGTTCTTTCCTGACTCTCTGATTTCCCATCTGTAAAATGGGAAGTATAATGCCTACCTTCTCAAAATATGTTTGAATATAAAATGGAATAGTTTATGCTCAATAGTTCTAAGATATATTTATATATGAAATTTTATTTCCATAAATTTATTAATGCATATGAGATGAGGATATTAATAACATTTTTTAGTATTTTGTTTTGAGAGGCACTATTAAATTGATAATTGGTTTGGTGGTTAAGCATGCCATTATAAAAATATACAATGATTATGATAAAGGTATTCATATAAATAACCATCATCATGCTGACAGGTTAAAAACAAATGACATTTAAAAACAAATGTATATATGTAACATGCAATTAATTGTTTGTGATTTAATTGTGGTAAGCAAAATTGACTGCATTAAATTACTATTTAATTAAATTAATGAGTTGAATGTTTTTTATTAAACACATTAGTTTTAAAATGAATCAGTTTATTAAACTATTTTATTAAATAAATTTAATAATTCTATTAAATTATAATTTAATAATTATATGAAATAAATTAATACAGTTACTTGATCTTCAGTTTACTTATATTTATTTTTTAATATATTTGTTTTACAACTGTGTAAGAGCTAAAACATGTGAATATTATATATGCCAACTTTTATATATGAATATTTTAAATAACATTATAATTTAAAGTATTTTTCAAGTCTGTGGTGAAGTTTCCCATCATATTTTCTTACTTTAAGGGAGTTCTGGAATATTATAATTCTACTGGCAATCCTATGATTGGCAATCCTTTATCTGTAGTCATGTTTTTAGTTCATCTTTAATATCAAGGCAGAGCTGTCGTCTTCAAGCTCATGAGGAGTATTCTCTAGTTTCTGCCTGCAGAAATTGCTTGAAAAATATCCATGAATTTGTTTCTTCATTCATAAACCAGCATCTATTTTGCATAAAATTAGACATTGGAGTCACAAAGGAAAGGACAGAATTTCCTCTCTCAAGTAGTTGCTTTCTAGTTGGTGAGAGTGAGGAATGGCCACAATTTCACTACATATAATGGCATAGATATGCACAGATCCTGGGGAGCACTGATTCTACACATGGAGTTTTCTGAATTTTGCCTCTGTTTTCCAACTGGGTGTAATATCTAAGATCTAATAAGGCTGTAACTCTAGACCTAGACCATGAGTGTACAGCTATGTCATCACTTAATTCAGTCCCTCTGGTCCCAGGCAAATCAGAATATTTCCAGCATTGAAATATTTTAAAGATCTTTGTTTTGTTATTTTGGTCTCTTTTAAATGATTGCGCAGTGCTGCCTAGTATAATGTTTTACCTCTTAATATCTACTCACTGTATTTCTAGATATTTTCTTCTAAATTAATATATTGAGAAGGATAAAGAGCAAAGGAAGCAGGGTAGCAGAGATGTTCCTTCGTAAGAAGTTCATGTCCCAGGTCATGTTGACCTCTTTTTGTTGTCTGCTTGGAGCTGTACTGGCATTGCCATGGTATTTGTGCTGCTAAGTATGAAGATAGATTCAACAAATCCTCAGATGATTTGCTCTTTGGGTGATAATGAACTTGGTTCCCACATGATTAAAAATTTTTCATGGTCCTTTAACATCCCCAGGCTTTTTGGCAACAGGAGTTGAAATACTTTACAGAGGCTTAGCTATTCTTTTGGGACTTTGAGATATAGTTGAAGGAAAACAGTCACATTTTATGATCCAAAAGAATATAAGATGCATGTTCAGATTTTAATGAAAATGAGAGTCATGTACTGTTGAAACTTCAGGTCATGATTCCCTGGGTTTACCTGTCTGCTTTATGTCTTCAGTGTGTGAAGTATATGCAATGATACTCTTGGCAGGCTGTAGTCTCATGGCTTGTGGGCCACTCTCTCAAGTGTTGGTGTCTCTGCTCTCATCAGATGAGCTATATGTTTATTGAGAGTTAGTCACATTTGTTCCCAAACTGGTTAATGTCTGCTGTTCTTGTTATTTCAGTTACCTGACTTAATGAAATTTTATATGAACCATATGAAAAGAAAGATAGTACATCTTTCTATAAAATACTGAGTTCTTTGGAATTCTTGCTTTAATGGCACTGATTATAAAAATTGTTCAATTAGTGCCATACAACTATTAAAGCAATTGGTGTTGTATACATACAACAATTTAAAGAACTCTGAATTCAAAATAGTAGATGGTGAATTAGGGGGGATTTATGCTAAAATATGGATCAAAACCCCAATCATCATAATATTACAAAGAAAAAGGCCCCCATGTTATATATTTCGTTGAATAAATGCACAAATAAAAAATTAAGTTAAAGTATTTGAGGTCTCTATTTTTATGATTCTCAGCTTTAATTGAATGTCAGTAAAGGATGTATTACCAGTCCAAAGTATTTGAAATAATAGATCACCATTGTAAAGAAGAGAGTGGAAATATGATAAAAAGAACAGACTGAGATTGCACAGTATAATTATAGCTATATTAAATAAAGCTATTGCCTTTAAAATAATAAGAACTACAGGACTAAAAAAAATGTTATCACCAATATTAACTCAGCTGAGTACCTACTTATAGTGGAGTGTGATATTTTGAGACTGTTTACACCATCCTTTGAAATTGCTATAAAGATAGGTATTTGGGGACCTGCAACATTGTGGAAATTCAACCACAAAATTTATACCTTTAATAATACCTTCTGATGCATATATATATATATATACACACATATACACACACATACTAGCGGCCCGGTGCACAAAATTCGTGCATGGGTAGGGTCCCTAGGCCTGGCTGGCGATCAGGGATGATTTGTGGTGCGACTGGCAGGGCGATTGGGGGGCACCGCTGGCACCTGCCTTGGCTGGCCTAAAACCTGTGGGCTGGGGGCAGCTCCTGCATTGAGCATCTGCCCCTGGTGGTCAGTGTGCATCATAGTGACCGATTGTTCTGCCGTTTGGTCAATTTGCATATTAGGCTTTTATTATATAGGATTGCTTGGTCTATCAAGCATACTTTATATTCATAATACAAAATATGTCATATATACAGTATATGTTTTACCAGGGCAGAGGTATTATCATTGAACATGAAATATATAGTTGTAAAATCAATTTAATCAAAACCTATCAAATGGTAAAAGAAGCATTATTTCAACAAATTCAAGATACTTACAAACATTTTTAAGAAGTAAGACCTTTAAAATACCACTTTTATAAATTACTAGTAGCCCAGTGCACAAAATTTGTGCACATTAAAAGGGAATTAATTGCCCTAACCGGTTTGGCTCAGTGGACAGAGCATTGGCCTGTGGACTCAAGGGTCCCAGGTTCGATTCCAGTCAAGGGC
>NW_005355584.1:652950-691977 GCF_000412655.1 Myotis brandtii
AGATATATTTTTAATATTATCTATAGCAGTGGTTCTCAACCTTGGCTGCACATTAGAATCACCTGGGAATCTTTTTAGAATCCTGATTCCTGGGCCTCATCCTCCGGAAATTGTTTCTTTGTTATGGGGTGGGGCCACAACATTAGTAACAAAGAAACAGGATTAAAACTTTATTGTGGGGAGCCGCTACAGTGTTTTGGACAGGTTCAAGCCTTGGACTGATGAGAGGGCACAGTCCTCTCATTGCCACGTGCAAGTCCCAGCTTGGAGGGCAGGGCCCTTCCAGCACAATTATAGCCAACAGCTGTAGTTGTAAGCTTGAATCTATTGTCTGAACACGTGGCCCCATGTGCCTGAGTGATGTAGGCTTGATAGAGTTCAGGTGCATGTAGTTGAGTAGGATTGAAACCCGGGAGAATGTTGTAAACATCTTGGTCACGCCCTTACTTTGCCTCGTAGCATCTGCTATAAAATAAAGGCATGGTGTGGGCGTGGCCGCTGTCTCTCAGAGAAGCAGCGTCCCATGGAGACCCGGATTTCATTCTCTTGTCTGTCTTTTCTAAGCCTTTCAGCTATCCCCACTCAGGTTCACCCTTGGCCATGCTGGCGAGGCACACTTTATAAAGATCTGCTGCCACACTCCCAGGGCTGGTTCCTGTCTCAAACCCCGCCCTTACAGGAAACAGCTCGGGGGAGGGCACAGCTGTTTCTCGGTTGCCAAGACACCCCCTGCTGGACTGACTTCCTTCCGCTTGGTCACTTTTCTGGTCTGGTCGTGATGAACACCACCCAGGGTTTTTAGATAAGTAGATAGTTAATAAAGGTACTACTCATTAAAATAGAAAAACATTCATTAAATCAAGATAAGGAGGTCAGTGAAGTTATGCGTAATTAATTAGAAACAGTATACAAATTCACAAAATATTAAAATCAGTACAGCATGAAAAAAAAGATTTTCTAATTAAAATGAGGTCAATCTTTATTCTCCTAGAAGTCAATTGAGTGGAACATGAGAAGAACATACCTCTGTAGTTCAACATGCATTTATGAAATAACAAATAATTATTGTTTTCATATTCAGAATCAATGAAACAAAATAACTAAAATACAGTTTTAAATTTCTAGTCGTATAGCCTATGTTATAGGATATAATATGTATCATTTGATATTAGGAAATTATCATTTGGTATAATGATACATATTATATCCTACATCAATAATAAATTGTAATTTTGGGGGTCTAAACATAGTGTTGAGCTAGCAAACTTTCTTAGGGTTATGCTTTTTATTCATTTTTACAAACCAAGAGTTCTAAAAAATAAAGCAAAAAATATAGTAGTTTAATAATTAGATAAATGTACATTATTTCTCTTAATTAGTAATAACTGTTCTGTATTTTTAAATGTTATTAAATTTCAGATGCTTTCACTTAGTGTTAATTATGCTTTGGAATACATTTTAAAAATATATCATATATGCACAGATGTTCAAAGATCAGAAATATACAGTTATATACATTTTCACAAAGTGAACACACCCTTGTAAATAGTATTCAGGTCAAAGGAAACAACACTCCCATGACCCATATGCCTCCTATTCTACTTAAGTCACTACCTGCACAAAGGTAGATACAATGCTTACTTCCAACACTGAAGATTAGGTTGCCTGTTTTTTGTTTTTATGTATATATATGGAATCATGCAATTTTTAATCATTGCACCTGGATTCTCTTGATTATTGCTTGAGATGGATCCATGCTGCTATGCTTAATGCTAAATCATTAATTCCCTTTACAGTATGCAATTGTTTACTCTTAGGATACACTTTCTATTTCTAGCTTTTGACTATATAAACATTTAAAATATTTTAATGCATATTTTTAGTGATAATATGCCTGATGTACAAAGATAAATGAAGATTATAACTGCCATATCAATTTGCTCAATAAAAGAACATAAAGTATTTGTCAGTGAAACTCACTCATTAATGCATCTTGGTATTATCCACAATGATCTTAAGAATAATACACATTTTTTGTATGTTAAGCTCAAAAGACTTTTTTGTATTAGATTAGCAGTAGTTCTTCAGTAGTATTGTTCTGATTAATATCATAACGTTACTAGCAAGGGAAAAAAGGTTTGAAAGAAGTCAGAACTTGTGCCGAATTACTTACACTAATTAGGAAAACCTCAGATTTATCTGAGGCCCTTGACAGTGACCCTCACTTAAAGCATTATATCTATGCCAAATGCTCCTCATCTTACATGAAATATTGATTAGAAATATATTATACTTCTTTGGTATGTGAATTAAAATAATATTTCTGTGGACTTCCATTGTTCCATAGTATTGGTATTTATGAATGATTGTATTAATTAAGCAGCAAAAATTTATTTATAACTGACCAACATGAAAAGTTATGTCTTCCTTTCTACATAATGAAGGTTGGAAGTAAAGGAAGCAAACTAACATTATTGAATTATTGTGCTTTAGGATTTTTGTGTGTTTTTTAAAATATCTTTTTTATTGATTTCAGAGAGGAAGGGAGAGAGAGATAGAAACATCAGTGATGAGAGAGAATCATCGATCGGCTACCTCCTGCATGCCCCCCCCAGTAGGGATTGAGCCCTCAACCAATGCATGCACCCTGACTGGGAATTGAACCATGACCTCCTGGTTCATAGGTTGATTGCTCAACCATTAAGCCACACCAGCCAGGCTATTGCACTTTAGTTTTAATGACACATAGAATTGAGGAAGTTGTTTTATAATATGCAATATCTACATGAAGGGAGGGGTTGAGTGTTATGTACATTACAACTAGGCAGAGTAAAGAAATAATGCTGCTGATGATAACAGAGTCCACAGACAAAAATACAACGCAACAAAGCTAATAATACACAACTGTTAATATTTTTGGAGCACCAATTCATAGGAGGGATTGAGCTAATTAGAGGAGCTGTGCTAAAAAGTGTGTTTCTTATTTATAAAATCATTAGGTTTTCTATTATTGAGTAAAAGGTTTCCTTTTCTATTTCCCTCTTTTAAGCTTATTAACATTCATAATTCTGTCAAGGTTACAAAAATATTATTACTTGAATTAGCTAAATTAGGTAAAAAGAGGATTAGTGTTCTTTTTTTAAAAAAAAAAATATATATATACATATATATATATATATAACTTGTTGAAGAAATTATCATCCTATATAATAAAAGCCTAATATGCTAAGTGTCCCGTCATCCGGTGACAGGTCATAACTTGTTTAGGAAATTATCATCCTATATAATAAAAGCCTAATATGCTAAGTGTCCCGTCATCCGGTGACAGGTCAGCTGTTCAACCAATCAAAACATAACATGCTAATGATAAGTTAAGGTGGCTCAACCACTCGCTATGACATGCACTGACCACCAGGGTGCAGACAGTCGACTGGTCGACTAGTTGCTATGATGTGCACTGACCACTAGGGGGCAGATGCTCCAATTGGTAGGTTAGCTGGCTGCTGGAGTCTGGCCTATCGGGACTGGGCAAGACAGGGCCAGACACACCCTGGAGCTCTCCCGTGGGCCCTTCCCGGCCCCAATTGTGCACCAGTAGGGTCCCTCAGCTTGGCTTGCAGCCTCTCGCAATCCGGGACCTCTCAGGGATGTTAAAGAGCTGGTTTTGGCCCAATCCTGCAGGCCACTCCTCTTGGGAGGGTGCCAGACAGCTGGCTGGTGAGCACTGCCTCAGTGGCATGAGCCTCTCCCGATCAGGACTGATTGGGTGCAAGCCTGTGGCAGGTGCAGTGGGGCCAGGATGAGTGGGAGCGGCAGGCAGGAGCAGCAGGCAGCTTTGGACTGCAGGTTTCAGCCAGATCCCCACAGGCCACCCTGAGGGACCCTACCCATGCACAAATTCGTGTACCAGGCCTCTAATTTGGTATAATAGAAAATAGTTATCCATTGTGCATCTCTAGAGATTGTTTGGGGCAATTTATTTATAGTTGTAATGAAACTAAATACAAAAAAAATATTTTATACAATAACTAATATTTTATAATTAACTTAAGAAAATACCATTTTGTTACAGAAAGATATCTCTGTTAAAATATTCAGATCACACACACACACACACACACACACAGACTCATCACTTATCCTGAAGGGTAATTTGTGATAACTTCATCCAGCCAGTAGCTCATGTATTAATTTTAAAAATAGATTGCTTAATACATGAAAGTTACTCTGTTGTGTGCTAGGAGTGCAAAGAAAGAAAATGAATGTTTCTCTTACTCTCAATGCTCCAAGATATCATTCAAAGAGACAGTTACATAATCAGATAATTGTAGTTTAGTTTTTAATGATGCAGCTTAATAATAGGGCTTTGGGCAAAGGTTTCAGAAGTCAAAGAGACAGACACAGTAGAAAGTATTTCCTGGTAACAGTATCTCAAAACTGAGTTTTAGCTTCAGGGATACTAAAAAGTTAAAGAACAGGTTTTAATATTAGACAGCTATGATTTATAACCCAGCTCTTCCACTTATTCCCGAGAATGCATAGTGCTAAGTAATAAGTCTGTGGTTCCTCATTTGCAAAGGTACTTAAAACATATGTCCATACAAAAACCTGCACACAGATATTTTAGCAGCTTTATTCATAATTGCCAAAACTTGGAAGCAGCTAAGGTGTCCTTCAGTAGGTGAGTGGATAAATAATCTGTGATTCATCCAGACAATGGAAAATTATTCATCACTAAAAATAAATGAGGTATCCATGAAAATACATGGAAGAGACTTAAATGCATAGGTGAAAGAAGCCAATTTGAAAAGGCTACGTACTGTATGATCCCAACTCTATGACGTTGTAGAAAAACTGTGGGGGACAGTAAAAGATCAATGCTTGCTAGTGTTTGGGGAATAGGAGGGGGATGAATGGGTGAGCACAGAGGGTTCCTAGGGCAGTGAAAATATTATGTACAATACTATAACCATGGATTCATGTCATTCTATGTTTGTCAAAACCCATAGAATGGCCCTAGCCAGTTTGGCTCAGTGGATAGAGTGTCGGCCTGAGAACTGAAAGGTCCCAGGTTCAATTCCAGTCAAGGGCACATGCCCGGGTTGTGGGCTCGATCCTCAGTGGGGGACATGCAGGAGGCAGCCAGTCCATGATTCTCTCTTATCATGGAAGTTTCTATCTCTTTCTCCCTCTTCCTTCCTCTCTGAAATCAATAAAAATATATTTAAAAAAAACAAAACAAAACAAAAAAAACCATAGATTGTAAACTCTAAGGCAGTGATGGTGAGCCTATGACACGTGTGTCAGAGGTGACACACGAACTCATTTTTTTAGTTGATATTTCTTTGTTAAATGGCATTTAAATATATAAAATAAATATAAAAAATACAAGTATTTGTTTTACTATGGTTGCAAATATCAAAAAATTTCTATATGTGACACGGCACCAGAGTTAAGTTAGGGTTTTTCAAAATGCTGACACGCCGAGCTCAAAAGGTTCTCCATCACTGCTCTAAGGCAAACTATAGACTTTGGATGATTGTGATGTGACAATGTAAGTTTATCAATTGTTAACAAATGTACCACTCCGGTGAGGGATGATAACAATGAGGGAGGTTATGCATGTGTGGGGAGCAAGGGGTATATGGGAAATCAGTTACCTTACTCCTAATTTTGCTCTGAATCTATAGGTGCTCTAAAAGATTGTCTTTAAATATAAAAAAAGCACAATAACATTATCCATCTATGTTTTTCCATAAAACATTGTCTGGCATTTTATATCTATCTATCTATCTATCTATCTATCTATCTATCTATCTATCTATCATCTATCCATCCATCCATCCTATCTAATAATAGACAAACATGGTAATTGACCATACCTCCGCTACACAGCCATCATCCCCTCATCCAGGCTGGCCAGGCACCCCAGTGGGGACCCCCACCCTGAAGGGTGTGTGAGCAGCTGCAAACAGCCATCATCCCCTCATCCAGGCTGGCCAGGCACCCCAGTGGGGACCCCCACCCTGAAGGGTGTGTGAGCAGCTGCAAACAGCCATCATCCCCTCATCCAGGCTGGCCAGGCACCCCAGTGGGGACCCCCACCCTGAAGGGTGTGTGAGCAGCTGCAAACAGCCATCATCCCCTCATCCAGGCTGGCCAGGCACCCCAGTGGGGACCCCCACCCTGAAGGGTGTGTGACCAGCTGCAAACAGCCATCATCCCCTCATCCAGGCTGGCCAGGCACCCCAGTGGGGACCCCCACCCTGAAGGGTGTGTGACCAGCTGCAAACAGCCATCATCCCCTCATCCAGGCTGGCCAGGCACCCAAGCGGGACCCCCATCCTGATCCAAGACACCCTTCAGGGCAAACCAGCCGGCCCCCACCCGTGCACCACGCCTCTGTCCTATATAGTAAAAGGGTAATATGCAAACTGACCCTAACAGCAGAAAGACTGGGAATGACTGGTCACTATGACACACACTGACCACCAGGGGGCAGACGCTCAATGCAGGAGCTGCCCTCTGGTGGTCAGTGCGCTCTCACAGGGGGGAGCTCTGCTCAGCCACAAGCCAGGCTGATGGCTGCCAGTACAGTGGTGGTGGTGGGAGCCTCTCCTGCCTCCTCAGCAGCGCTAAGGATGTCTGACTGCAGCTTAGGTCTGCTCCCTGCTGGCAAATGGACATCCCCTGAGGGCTGCCGGGCTGCCAGAGGGATGTCTGATTGCCATCTTAGGCCCAATCCCCCAGGAGCAGGCCTAAGCCAGCAGGTGGTCACCCCTGAGGGGTTCCAGACTGTGAGAGGGCACAGGCCGGGCTGAGGGACCCCCTCCCCCTGAATGCACAAATTTTTGTGCACCGGGCCTCTGGTCTATCTATATAAAAGCCTAAGCGATCAAATGACTGAACGACCAGTCGCTATGACACGCACTGACCACTAGGGGGCAAACACTCAATGCAGGAGCTTCCCCATGGTGGTCAGTGCACTCCCAGAGCCAACCTCCCACGGCCAGCAGGCCCCGATCGTGCACGAATTCGTGTACCAGGCCTCTAGTTTAAGAATAAATACTATGGGGAAAAATAAGAAATGGAAATAATGAGGATAATGAGAGCTTGTGTAAGGTAAATTTGTGATTTGAACAAGAGAATATGAATCTAAAGCCTGATTTTGAATCGGTTTACTACATTGCCTCTCCAAAAGCTGGCACGTAACTAAGACAGGTATCATTGATGGTGATGATGACGATGGCAAATGAGTAGGATTCGCGATCAGGGAGATGGGCTAGAGAAAATGATGGTGAAGTACTTCTGTAGTAGAAGGCAAAACAGGAGCAGAGGCTCTGACATAAGAGTGACACGTGTCTAGAGTTCCTGGCAGAGATGCTGGCAGGGTGAGGTGTGTCTCATATGGTCATACACTTACATAAAACTAGAGGCCTGGTACATGAAATTCGTGCATGGGTAGGGATCCTAGGCCTGGCCAGTGATCAGGGCCAATCAGTTTCCCTGCTTCCCCGCCTCCTGACCTCCTCCATGTTCTGCACCACCCCCTGGTGGTCAGCGTACGTCATAGCGAGCGATCAAACTCCCAGTCTCCCAGTTGAACTCTCAAGGGGACAATTTGCATATTAGCCTTTTATTATATAGCAGTGGTTCTCAACCTTCCTAATGCCGTGACCCTTTAATACAGTTCCTCATGTTGTGGTGACCCCCAACCATAAAATTATTTTCATTGCTACTTCATAACTGTAATTTTGCTACTGTTATGAATTGTAATGTAAATATCTGATATGCAGGATGTATTTAGGCGACCCCTGTGAAAGGGTCATTTGACCCCCAAAGGGGTCACGACCCACAGGTTGAGAACTGCTGTTATATAGGATTGTTAAGGAGTCAGAATTTATTGTGAGGGACAAGATGTTTTATAGAAAATAAATGATGTCAACAGATTACCAGTTTTAAGAATTAATTCTAAAAACTGGTAGATAATACCTTTGAGAAGAACATACTGGAAAGAATAATTCCTCTTAGGGAACTGTTGCAGTAGTCTAGGAAAGAACAAGGAAATTAGTGAATTAGGACTTAGCTGGTGAGGAAATGACTTAAAAATTTTGGAGAGAACATCTCCATGGCGTGGTGGAGTACTGCCATTTGAATGTTTCTATAGAGATGAACTTTATACAGTCTTAAAGAAATCCACCTCTATCTGAAATCCACCGTAAGGAGAATTAAGATGTTGATGATAATGATGGTGATGGTGATGGTGTGTGTGTGTGGTCTTTTAAAAATATTTTTTATTGATTTCAGAGAGTAATGGAGAGGGAGAGAGATAGAAAAATCAATCATGAGAGAGAATCATTGATCAGCTGCCTCCAGCATGCCCCACACCGGGGATTAGGAGGCATGTGCCCCAACCAGGAATCAAACCTTGACCTCCTGGTTCATAGGTCAATGCTCAACCACTGAGCCACACTGGCTGGGTTCCTGTGTAGTCTTTAGAGAATTTCTTAGACTATTCTTGGGGAAATGGTAACAAACACTCAGAAGTATAATTTACTTTTACAGTTCACCCTCTATTTCTAATTCTGATTAAGATAACTTTTCCCCTCAAGTTTCTTTGTTACTTCTTATTCTTCATTCCCTACATCAACTGTCACCTTCTCAGAGAGAAGTCTGACTTGATCACCTTATCTGAAATAACTCAGACCACCTTCCCTCCCACATATTATGTCTACTTTTACCCTATGTGTTTCTTTTCTATCATTTAATTATTCTGCTTAATTATTTGCTTGTTTATTGAATCCTCCACTACTTAGAATTTGAGCTTCTTAAGAAACTGTCTTTCTGTTTTATTATATTTCTAACACTTTGAATAGTGATAGCCATATATAAGAAATTATTTAAATAATTGTTGAATGTATTTAAATAGTGGAAATACTTTTAATTATAAATTACTAAATAACTTAAACTGCAGAAATATATCTTAAAATCCTATCTTCTATGAAATTGTTGAGTTCTCAACTAATCTTCCATAAATTCTTTACTTACTTTTATCAAAAAATCAAGACCATGGGGAATGTGAGTTGTTCAATGTGCTGTTCCCCAAATATTCACATCTATAAATAATGTTCCATAGTATTGTTAACTAACATATCTAATATATCAAAATTTTATGATAGATTATTTTAACAAAATCATTTGTTTTAAATAATGACCAATAAATAGAAATTTTTGGAAGAAACTTTTTCTAAGAGTACTCTTTAAACAGCAAAAACTGATTTAAAAATATCTTGGGAAGATTGAAATAGTCAATGGTAGAACTTATTCTTTACTGAGCAACAGAGACACATTATTATGCTGTGATTTTCAGTACCCCCGGTACCTTAAAGATTCTTTGCAGTAAGTAAGGAGAATACAAATAAAGTTTATTTTTTTTTACATACAAGGTGCCCGTATTTCAACTCCAAAGTTTTAAAAGGTTTGTGATTTGGAAAAAAAAGTTGACAAACAAGATATTACAATGTAATACACCTCTGAGGCTCTTATTTCTCTCCTCAGACTCTAATGCATTGTAGAGTTGATGAAACTCTACGTCAAGTTTTAGAAACATATACATTAACAGCTAAAGCCCCACCAGTGATGTTTCAGGGTGGAATTTCCTGGAGCTATCACACTAGAGTCCTCCTTGTCTCCCTGGTCTGTATGGATGTTAATTTTAAGAAAAAAAATATTAGAAAAACATCATAAATAGATTACAATTACTCAAAAGTCTTAGCTCATCTTCTATCTACAATGGGTTTCTGTTTGAAAATATATTCTTCACCTTAAGTTAAAAAAGAAGGATGGTATTGTTGAAAAACGAGTTAATGGCCCAACATCTAAATTGTGGTCCCAGCACTTCCCTATTTGGGTGAAAAGTCATAGAGATACTGATGATTGTCTCTAGGTCTTCATTTGTAATTTAGAAGAATAGGTGATTCCTTATCTACTATAGTCATTTAGGGGTTAATGATGTTCATCTACTGAAAGTATTTGTTTTTATAAATTCCCCGCAGTCATGATATTTTGCTTCTCACTGAAACAGGTAACCAAAAGCACTCGAATATTCATCCATGTCCTTATTGAGCCTCTTTATCTTCTGCTGTGAATCAGGCTTGGTGCTAAGTAGTCAAGATGCAAAATAAGGTCTCACGACCAAGACACAATGGTCTCAAAAGCTAATAGAAAAGCATATATTTCCTCTCTCTCTCTCTTCTTCTTCTTCTTTATATATCCCATTTATTCTCTCTCCATCTATTTTATCTAACATGACGTAAGAATAACGTATAATTTTATGGCATTTGTAGGGAAAGAGTGATTTTATTTCTGGAGCAACATAGGAATGGGAAAAAGGTGGGCATTCAAAGATTCCATGGAGAATGTGGGATTTTATATGGATTTTAAGAGGCAAATACCTATCTATTTTATTAGACTAGCTCTCCCAAAATATTAATGCACCATAGGTATTCCCAAAAGACCACTGCAAGAGCAATTAGAGCTTAATAGATTATGAAATTATTTTCCACAATTAATATAGTGTGGCAGAGAATAGAAAATTCTAAGGAGTTCAGAGTTTTTTGTTACTGCCTGGCAAAAAAATGTGCAGATCATTGCAGCTATGTGAAAAAGGGGAAAATGCAAACTATTATTTGTTCACTGGTGATTATAATTTACCATGCTACTTATTTCATTTCTTTCCACATTGGGGGAAATATATATTCCAGTTTTAAAGGGAGGAATAGACATCATCCATTCTTATATTCTTTCATTTATTCAGACTTATTCTACATAAAAAGGAAAAATTGACGGCTTCCTTGGCAGCACAGTTGTGAATATGCATAAAAGGAAATTAGAATTCCTCTAACCCAGCAAACAGAATTTTTCCATATGTGGGGAGAATTTGATTGTAGTGAAGAATAAATGACCTAGAATTTGTACATTGTGAACATGTGAAATATATAAATTTGCAGATTGGTTTGAATATATCTATGTTAACAAGTTTGCACCTATCCTCAATGTATTTAAGCATTCTATTTTTATGATTATCACTTTTTTGTAATTGCTTACCTAATGGGTTAGTCTTCTGCATTAAATATTTCATTATGCAATTGAAACATATCATTCTATGAAGACTAAAATCATTAGTTGGTAAGCTCCCAGCCAATAGTCCTACTGACTTAATTATTAATTTCCTAATAGGTATTACATAGAGCATAATTTTATACTATTTCTATGAATACTATACTTCTTTACAAAGAGCATTTAGAAAGTTAACCTTATTGTTACTTCACTGTTTACCATTATTTTATTTAAAAGCAATGGAGAAACACTGTTCATGTCATAGGGGTAAAAAGTGAGATATTTGGAGGCAAGTATTGGCTCTGACATTAATTAGTTGTGTAATTTTGCAAGAAATTTTGGGAAATGGCACCAGTGTGGAAGGTGATTGCATAAGCTGAGCTTTAACAGTACACCTGAGGCCCCTAGTTTCTGGTATACATCCAAGACTTGGTTGAACTGCCTGTAGGTCAGAGCTGCTGTTTATGGTTCAACAGTGCCTCAGGGTTCCAAATGTAGGGAGGTATCTTTGACATAATAGATATAATATAATTGCTTACTTATTTCAAAATTTTCTGGTAGGTGCCCTCAGGCTTTATTGCTTTAACAATATAAGAACTATGTGACACCCTGAAGATGCAATGCCCTAATCCTTTAAATTGCAAATATGTTATGTTACATGGTAACGGGACTTCACAGATGAAACAAAGGTTATAGACCTTAAGATAGGGCTGATTCCTTGCATTACCCAGGTGGCTCTTGTCTACTCACATGAACCCTTAAAGGCAGAGAACTTTCTCTGAGGGTAGACAGAGAAATCCTATATAATAAAAGCCTAATATGCTAAGTGTCTGGTCGTCTGGTCATCCGGTCGGCCATTTAACCAATCAAAGCATAATATGCTAATGATATGCTAAGGCCACTCAACTGCTCGCTATGACATAACTGACCACCAGGGGGCAGACGCTCCGACTGGTAGGTTAGCTTGCTGCTGGGGTCCAGCAGATCGGGACTGAGTGAGACGGGCCAGACACGCCCTGGAGCCCTCCCGTGGTTTCTCTCCAGCTGGCCAACCTCCCACATCCCTCCCTGGCCCCAATCATGCACTGGTGGGGTCCCTCAGCCTGTCCTGTGCCCTCTCGCAATCTGGGCTGAAGGACCCTCCCCCTCGAGTGCACGAATTTTGTGCACCGAGCCTCTAGTGTATTATAAGAAACAGACAAGAGAGATGTAGAGGAAGAGTATGTCAGAGTCCAAGCATGAATTTAATGTTATTCTTGGTGCAGAGATGGACCAGTCCACATGCCGGCCCAGAGAGAGACTTGTGGGAGTTAAGGTGAGAGCCATGATGAAAATGTGGACCTCAGTCCTATAGCTGAGAGGAAGTTTACTCTGCCAACAACCTGAATGAACTTGGAAGTAGTCTTTCCTGACCTCCCAGAAGATAAGAGTTCTTTTGGCTGACTCCTTGCTATTAGCTCTGGAAACCTACTGTAGAGAAAACTGCCTACACACTGTATATATAGACTTGTGAAAAGCAGAATTGTGACATCATAAATTTGTGTTGTTCTAAGCTGCTAAGTGTTTGGCAATTTGTTACAGCAGTAATAGAAAACTAATATTGTTTTCCAACTGATAGAAATAAGGTATCATGAGTAATTAATTACATCTTTTTTTTTTCCTATTTCTCACTGTGCTGCTGTATGGTCTAGCAGTAGCTCCTCTGAATGTAGAAAGCTGTCCTTCCTAGTCAAATCCTAAACTGCAACCCTAGATTTATCGATTAATCATTGCAATACTAAGAAATATCGCTTGCTCATTTGCAAACATCTTGGTTTGCACGCTTTTGCAATTCAAACTTTAATAAAGTCAGTGGTGCTTGGACGAAAACCACTCCTTGTCTTTATATGAAGAATACAGTCTACTTTACCTATAATTGAGATTTCTGAGCATCCATAAAATATTCTACATGCAGAAACCTCCCATGGAATGGCAGAGCCAAGATTATAGAAGCAGAGATAATTTTCTTTTATGGTGAGTGCAAGCCTCTATTCCTATCTGATCACTTACAACTCCCTAGAAGGTGGTAGCCCTTGTAAGGCTTGCTTATACATGAATAGTATATCATGTCTAAGATCTAGCCGTAGAGAATACAGGGCAGAGTACAGCATGATGGCCTTGGCCTGTCAGCTCTGTCCACTGCACCAGAAGAAGACAATCCTGATCCCAAAGCAAGAAAATAAATATCCAGGCAGACAATTAGGGCCCTGTTAGGGGATGACAAGTGATTAAACATCAATTACTGAAGGTCATAGTGCAGACAAATCAAGCCCAGGGTTTGTTAACCCGGGGATACAGGGAAGAAGGTAGAGAGATGAAGCAAGTGATCAGGGAGCAAATAAAGACTTGACACATTATGGGCTGAGTTGACTCAGACTTGGATTGGGACAACTGTTTTTAAATATTAATTTCTGTTTAGGACATATCTCTGATGCATGATTTGGCCGGAAATTATCCGCCTGGAGATAACCTAATAAACTGATGAAACATTGTTGAAAGTCGATGCAAGCTTGGTGTTGAGGGAGGAAAATGAGTTGATTTATTGCAGGTGCAGATTGCATCCTTGGGTGAAGATTAGGAAACGAGACCGACCATAAAGGCCTGAGGTTTATCTTCAGCGCAGACTCTTTGTTAGTGGTTCTTGCTGAGTGTGGGGTGGGATGGGGTGGTTGGGCATTTTAAAATTTTAATCAGTTATGAATTTTATGTTCTTAAAAGGTTATCTTTTGGTAATTGGGAGAAATGTTTCTAAAATTTTGACGTTCCTTACACCAACTAGGAATCTTGTTAAAATGAAGACTTTCATTCAGTAGGTCTGGGGTGAAACCTTAGAATCTGCATGTCTAGCAAGGAAGCAGGAGATAATGGTGCTGCTGGTCCAGAGGACACACTTTGAGTGACAAGGATACAGGAACTATATTGCATCAGAGTGATGCTGGGCAAAGGAGACCATTCAGACAGAGCTTCCAGTTGTCCAATAGAATGCCTACTGTCTACCAACACAGTGGGCGGTGAATACAGGGGAAGGAACAGAATGAAGAGCCGGGGGGAGGAAGTGGACCATTCAGCATATAAATACTGATCAGTCACCTGCAGCCCTTTAATGAAGAATGAAATACCTGACCACTTACTGAAGTTCCATTTGCCTCCTCAGGCTGACACCTGCAACACCTCAAAGTACTGCCCACCTTTTCTACAGTGAGCACTTATCTGCACTATTTCCAAAAAGAGGGTTAAAAAACTCACTTAGGAACTGACATGTCTTTAATGTATTCCCTTTAACACTTGCTAATGTTTTAACTAGGCTTGCCTCAGTTTTGGATAGTCTGATGGCAGTGGAAGCTATAGTTAGATACACTTGTCATGTGTGACTATTTGATACAGGGAATTTTGAAAAACAAAATCTATAATGCATGCCACACATTCATTAAATGACCATGGGTTAAGCAGCTGCTCTGTTTGTGTTTTGTGTTGTGAATGTGACCAGTGCAGACCTAAGAGGGTGGAAGGGCAGTGGGGAGAGTCCCAGGCAGGGTTCTGATGGCTTCCATCTCAGATATAAATAGACTAACTTCTCTCTGAGGCTTCGTTCTGACAATGTGTGCCTCTCCATCCCATGGTGCCCCTATGGATTTCTACATCTGAAACAATCTAAGGTTTATGTTGATTTAAGAAGAGAAATCCTCAAGGTTTGAGATCACTAAACCAAAATTCATTTCTATGAAACAAATTAAAAGTGATTACCATCCTATAGAGGTAGAACCAAAGCATTCCAGCTGTAGGAGAGACTCATTTAATAGCAATCATTGAAGAAACATCTACTCTAGATCTTTAAATACTTGTGATTTACAAGGTTGCCTAACTTTCAGACCAGCTCAGACAGCCATGTCAATCATAATTTTACTGGAAAATCATGAGAAAAAACACAAATGCTTCCTTCAGACTGTGTTTTCCTGCCATTTAACAAACTACCCCAAGTGACATGTCTGTCTTCCTTTCACATCATTTGCATTAAGATTATATAGAATCTGGGTAAGGCATTAAAGTTTGATTCATTACCATTTCTTGCAGGTGTTGCACATCCTTTTAAAGCGCATGTTTATATCTTCACATTTCCAAGCGTTCTTATTATTTAGGAGGCAAGTGACTCAGAAAAGAGGCTTAAAAATGATTTGAATCAATGAAAATGAAGAATAATTAGAATCTCTCTTTCTCTCTGTCACCACACACACAATCTCTATCTCCCTATTCCTCCCCCCCCCCCCCCCCCACCCCCCCCCCTCTCTCTCTCTCTCTCTCCCAGTCTGGTTCCCAAAGAATGAAGGAGATAACAAAGCACTAGGTTATAATTGGTAAAAACCTTTGATGACTTGTTCACATCTGCTTTCCCCATAGCAAAATAGAGCTTGAAAATGGACAATTAATTCAATCACACATCCACATTCACACACAAATAATACATATTAAGAAATAGTGCAATTTTTTAGAGAATTGACAGGTTTTCTTTAGCTATAATTTGTTATTGTTCAGAATAAGTTAAACTTAGCATTTAAATTTCACATGTAAGCTTTCTTACATGCCCTTCAGCCACTTTGCATACTAAGTCCTGGGATATATCAAAACCTGCATGCCAACTCTAAGTAGAATGTAAGATGGCTATTAGAAACTCAGGTCTTAGTCCATTTAAGGATTTAATGATGTGTCAGAAACTGAAATTGACTTACATTTGTGAGAGGGAATGTATCCAGTGAAACCTCTGAAGAGGTTAGATTTGGAAGCAGCCAGAACTTATGTCTTCTCCTTCCTCATGTCTTCCTTGGACATTAGCCTTGACTACCCCCCCATGTGTCACCCTGCTCTCTCTTTTCACCCATGCCCTACTCTACCACAAGGGTGCCCACCAAAGTGCCTCCTTGACTGGTTGGTTTTCCCATTAAAAGGTATTCAGCCTTGCCTGACCGGTTTGGCTCAGTATATTGAGCGACGTCTTTATGCAACAAGTGGTTGCTGGTTTGATTCCTGGTCAGGGCACATGCCTAGGTTGTGGGCTCAATCCTCAGTAGGGGGTTGCAGGAGACAGCCAATCAATGTTTCTTGTCTCATCTATAATTCTATCTTTCCCTCTCCCTTTCTCTCTCTAAAATCAATAAAAACATTTTTTTTTAAAAAAAGGTATTCAGTCTCTCCTCACCTCCTGAAGAATACCATATTGGTTTCCTTGATTGACCCATATTGAATTGATTGCTAGTTTCTCCATCAGCTACAAAATATGCAATCTTAGGGAAAGGACTTTAATTCCTGATGCCTCAGTTGGATTTGTTTGTTTTTATTTTTGCCTACAAAAATGTCATTGGCAAACTTGTCTCAATCCACATATTTCTACTTACTCAACCAGTACTTCTTTATACAAAACTGCTGGTCAAGTTTAATTTTTTATTTGTCATACATTCTCCAACATATCTTCTATATATATAAAAGCCTAAGTGACCATTATGATGGTCGACCGAATGACCAGTTGACCGGTCGCTATAACACACACTGACCACCAGGGGGCAGATGCTCAATGCAGGAGCTTCCCCCTGGTGGTCAGTGTGCTCCCACGGCCAACCTCCCATGGTCAATCCCCCCAGCTGGCCCTGATCACCCCCATTGGGACTGGGCGAGGCAGCCACAATCGGCCCTGATTGCCACCCAGGCCGAGGGACCCCACCTGTGCATGAATTTGTGCACTGGGCCTCTAGTATCTTATATTTTACATATATTTGTCTTGCACCTAACTTTTGCTATGATATTTTACTCTGTTACTGAATTTTATATACTCTTAAAGATCTAGAGTATTTCTTCTTCCCTCTTATGTGAAGCTTATTCTCACAACCCCAGTGGAAGAAATGACCTGCCTTCTAAACAACTCTCTTAGCATATATTTGACAGTCTTCTATACTAATAAAGGGTAATAGGCTAACTAGACCAGGTTGACCAGACATCTTCCAGATGTCCAACTTCCTTCCGGACAAAGCCACGGTGGAAGGGGCAGAGGCAGAGGCGGTTAGGGGCAAGATCAGGCCAGCACGGGTGAGCAAGCAGGGCATTATCAGGCCGGCGTGGGGAAACAAGCAGTTAGGAATGAGATCAGGCTGGCAGGGGGGAGCTAGCAGTTAGGTGGCAATTAGGCCGGCAGGGGAGGGCAGTTGGGGGCGATCAGGCTGGCAGGGGAGGGAAGTTGGAAGTGATCAGGCCAGCAGGGGAGCAGTTAGGCGGCGATCAGGTTGGCAGGGGAGTGGTTAGGCAGCAATCAGGCCGGCAGACAGAGGCAGTTAGGGGCAATCAGGCAGGCAGGTGGGTGCTTTGGAGCCAGCGGTCCTGGATTGTGAGAGGGATTCCAGATTGGAGAGGGTGCAGGCTGGGCTGAGGGACACCCCCACCCATGCACTAATTTTGTGCACCGAGCCTCTAGTAATATAATACTTTATTCTGAAAAATTAATATTCTTTAAAACAAAAAAATAAATGTTTTATGTAAATTATACATACTTGTTAAAAGAAATTAGAACACATAAAAATAATTAGTAGAGCCTTTAAAATATCTAAACCCCAATCATTTAAAAATAATTGTCAAGTTCATATTAAGATAACATCATTATAGATATACTTTAATGTATATATAAAGGAAAATAAGAGGATGATAAATAGGTAATAGATAATGCATGCATATGTGCATAGATAAATTTATGATAGGTTTAATAGTAATTATTGAATTTTCTATTATACAAAAAGAAAGAAAATTGAACAAAACAAAGTATTAAAACTTGTGGTAAATAATTCTTCATAATGTTAAGATACTAATTCTAAATTTTTTCTTGATTAAAAAATAAGTTTACTAAACTAATTCAGGGCTTGTTGTCATTTTTTTTAAATTAAAGTTTTGATTTTGGTCCAAGGTCAGACTGCCAGGTATGAACAAGGAGAAAACATTGCTCTGATACTTTCTCCTATTTGCCCACTTTTATTTTTCAAATTTGCTTTTCAATTAATATTTTTACATAATTATGGTTTATAATATTTACATACATTTCTATAGAAAATATGCTTAAGCATATATCTAATGGTTATTTTATAGAAGTTCTGTGTTTAATATTTAATTCATTATTTGTTTATTTCTACTCACTGATTTTTAAAAATTTAGTCTTATTTAGCTAATTTTTATTGGTAATTAATTTTTTTGGAAGGACTCATAGGTCTTGCATTCTTTGAAGTTTTATATGCATGAATTTATTTATTTATTACCTAAAGAGGAAAATAGAAATGACCAATATTTCTACTACTTATTCACATTAAAATTGTATGTATATGCACATGGTTAAAAAACAGACAGTACAGAAAGTTATAATCTAAAAAGTTATAGCCTCCTTTTCCACTCTAGTCACACTCAGAGTTGACATCAGTTAAAGTTTTAGTTTTTTTGTTTGTTTGTTTCTTTACATATAGTGGTGTGTATTAACTCTGTGTATCTATCCCTTTTTATTTTCATACCAAAACTCATTTTCTGCACAAAAGAATTATACTTCACAGTGTTCTCTACCTTGATTTTATAATTTAAAAATAGTTGAAGCCTTAGTGTATTACCATAAAAAATCATCTTCACTTTATTTAAAAACTGCATGGTTATCTATTATTTGTTCATAGTATTATTTATTTTAAAAATCATTATTTATTGGTGGACAAATACTTCTATGAAATTGTGTTGACTTTTCAAATGTTTTAAGGTGATTTAAAATAGTTCTCAATAGTCCTAATGGCTCTTAACCTCCTGATAGATAGCCCTGTCTACAAGATTCATTGTTTCTACCAGTTATACTACACATATAACTGGAAAATACACATGTTTGAGAAGGAATCACTGATATTTGTCAAGAGTCTTGCCTCAGGATAACTCTCCTTTGAGTCTGGCCAGAACAGTAATCCCTTACTTGATAATCTGCTTATAGTTATAGTTTTCATGATATATTGAAACTTTATAATGAATGCTTTTATCAAAAATCTTAATATATGATGGCCTATGAGGCTTATCAGAAAGACTGTTTGAGATCAAATAATTTGCTACTATGGCACTGCAAGTTAAATGACATTTAAAAATAAGAAATGTTGACTGTTCCCTTGGATATGTGGCCTGAAAAATTTAAAAAAAAATAAGGAAATGAACATCCCCAGTAAGCGAGGCACGCTTTGTATTTTCTCTTTATTTTGAACAATAAGTTGATGATATTTTTATTTAGTAAAATATATTTATGAAATATTGAACATTATATTTGAAAAATTATTTAATCTAAGATCTCTCTGTGTGTGTGTGTGTGTATATGTATACGTGTGTGTGTGTATGTATATATATACACACTTTTAAACAACTTTTTCCCAGAAAACAAGCATTGATTAGACCTCAGAGATATGTTGTGGTTTTTGAGAAAAGGCTAATTAATATAAAAGTGTGTACACATGTATTTTGTTTCAGTAATGCTTGCAATAATTTATGAAGGCATTTTTGCCAGTGAAGGTCTCTTAGTAATCCACTGCAGTAGATTCAAAATATCTATCTCCTGCTTAAGGCACAATAGTATGTCCTGATCTGCACTCACTTGGAACCAACTGTACCCTCTAAATATTTCATTTGCAAAGCTGTCAGTAGGCATTGCAGCTGTATAAAAAGACAAAAAGGTTTCATTCATTTTTATCTCAAGTAAGATTATGAAAAGAAAAATAAAGTGGAGATTCCCAGTGCACTTTTATCAGACTGGAAGCACTGAAGTTCATATGCAGCTGACTGAGTAGATATAAAACTAAGCCACAAAGGATGCAAGCAACCGACATAGACGCACAGATGGAGCGACTGGTGGCATGGACACAACAGGGGCCGATGACGAAGGGAATAATGTTGGCGGAAAAACCTGACCAGATTCAATAAAAATCAGAGGCATTTTAGCACAGGACACTGAATTTTAGAGGACAGAAGCAGAAACCCATCTGTGGCACTTGGGTTGATATAGGAAAGTTGCCAGCACTTGAAAACAATGCAGTGCTTCTGTCTCACTGAAAAAAAAAAAATTGGTGTGAGCCACCCATGATGGGCACATTACTTCTAAAATTTTATAGTGGAACTTGAATGGAAAATGTGGTTATTGGGTAGGAATTTAGTAGGCTCTTTGTATGCATCTAACTAATCAGCCGTGGGCAAACTACGGCCCGCGGGCCGGATCCGGCCCGTTTGAAATGAATAAAACTAAAAAAAAAAAAAAGACCGTACCCTTTTATGTAATGATGTTTACTTTGAATTTATATTAGTTCACACAAACACTCCATCCATGCTTTTGTTCCGACCCTCCGGTCCAGTTTAAGAACCCATTGTGGCCCTCGAGTCAAAAAGTTTGCCCACCCCTGAACTAAATGAATATGTGTTTTCAGTGGAGCACAGTTACAGAAGAAAGTGTAAAAGAACAAGGAAGCATGGCCATTGTTGACACATTGGTGATAACTCTTGATAGGTCACCAGAATCTTGATTTAATCTTTTACACGATAAAATGAATCAATATAAAAATGTTTCAAAGTCACAGTGTGGTAAAAACACCAAGACCGTCCCATACAGAATGAAATCCTAATCCTTGAGACAGAAGTAGAGAGAATTGAATGCAAGTGTCTTTTTTCTTATCTTGAAATAGTGATTCCACAAATGAATTTAAATAGAACTATTTTAAGTATTTATTTTAACCACCAAAGTGTTATTTAAGCCCTAAATTAAGGCTCAGTTTTAAAAATTGATCTTATTTCAAATAATTTAAATATAGCTTACACAGTACATAATATTTATGCAGCAGAGACTGGAAGCCTGAGAAGCACTCGCTGCACTGTTTCAGGGAGCCTTTAGTGACAGGAAGCTCCCAGGTGACAGCTGGAGGGGAATGTGGTCTTAGTACACAACCACAAGGAACTGAATTCTGCAACATGCAAATGAGCTTGGGTGCAGATTCTCCCCAGAGCTTCCTGATGTCAGTCCAAGCACATGACACCTTGGGTTCTGCCTTCTAAGACAGGGATAGTAGAAATCAGCCAAGCCCACCCGCCTAAAATTCAGGGTCCCCTAACTCAGTAGGATTTCTAGGGACATGTTGAGATGTCCCTTCCAATGTAAAGAATAAGTTGTTCTGCTTCCTCCTACAACCAAGAAAGAGGCACAGTGTTTAATGGGCATCTTTGGATTTTGGAGGAAACATATTCCTTATTTCAATGTGTTACTTTGGCCCATTGCCCGAGTGACCCAAAAGCTGGTAGTTGTGAATGGGGCTCAGAACACTAGGAGACTCTGCAACAGGTCTAGGCTATCCTGAAAACAACGTGACACTTAGACCATGTGATCCGGCAGGTCTAATGGTTAGTGGCACATCAGTGGCAGGCAGAAATGATCTTTGGAGCCCCTGGCAGGACCCATTAGGTGAATCACAGTGCAGGCATTTAGAATCTTGGAACAAAGACCCTTCCATCATCCACAGATAGTGGGATCCATAGACAATATGCTCCTTTTGAGAAAGAGCTCTTGGCAGTTTGGACAAGCTTAAAGTTCAGGATGCCCATGATTAAAAAAAAATACATCTCAGCTCCTACTGAACATTATGGAAGCATCTCACTGCTCATATTTTAATGGCTTCTTGGAAGGAGTCACAGTAGGTGATTTTGAGCACCAGGGAATAAGATTTGAAAGGCAGAATGGTGTCATCATATGGAACAATCAGATAAAAGAGGAAAAGTTTAGTAGCTAGTGGAACAGTCATAATCCTTTAACTAAAATGCAGGAATATGAGAAAAAAATAAAACAAATTTCAGTCAACTAACAAATAGAAAATCCAATCTAGTTTCTCTGATAAGCACTATGGAAATAAATTTAAGTCAAGGGATGAATTATGCACAATAGCACTCCTACATGAATCAAATTGACTGCTTTGTTTGCCTGTTCTTAATCTGGCACACTTAAGCATAGCCAGACATTACCGGGGAGTGAGAAATATATAAGCAATGAATACCATTCTTAATGAAGTCCAAATCCTTCATATTTTTAAAAACATAATTTAGAGGTACTCTGATTTGAACAAAACTACCTAATCCATATCCATTTTGAAAGATTTGTGATACATTTGTTGTAAATTCCATCATGGTCTTAATACTTTATACTGATCTGGATTTGAGTACTGAAATTGAACTGAGTTGCAGGCTTGGTACAGAAGAGGAGTGTAATGAAGTTAGAGGCGAAACTGGTTTAAGGGAGCATTGCTGCTATATTCTCTCAAGGTCACAGAACAATAGGAAGGCAAACTCTGAAACTTCCAAAGCCTAATAAAGTTTATGTCACAAAAACAATTATGGAAAACAACTTTCTGGTAGGGTTTAAGAGATAAGGAAGCTCAAAGCATGATTTAAATACAGTGTGGCATTCCCAGACACTGATTTAGGGTATAATGAGGTTATTAAAGGCAAATATTGTGCATTTATTAGCATATATAGGAAACTATTGAACACAGATAATTTCAGCAAGGTTATTTTATTTTCCAAATGCTACTTTTAATATGGATAACATTTTTATCCCCAAGAAACTTCATTGTTGCTCAAAAGAAGGAGTAAGAATATTATATTATAATAGGATTAATATTCTTTTCATCTTATATTTCCCATTTGTACCATATTAAAATACAATCATTTATCAACTAATAGGAGGTTGGGGGCACCATTTAGGTATACGATTTTTTAAAAAAACACACAAGAAGTATAAAAATGAGAGCTAAGTAAATGTCTCAGTGGACATAATTAAATTTTAAGATTTATCATAATCTAAATAGGATACAAACAATAATTAACTATAATTATAGGATACAATATTTTTTCAAATGGAAGATATCAAGCACTTAATCTAGGAGTATGACATGTAATGTTCTCATAAATGGAAATAGAATTTAAACATTTTATGCTCTTTTTTTTTGGCTTAATCTAAACATCAGCAAAACAACCTATCCTTTAAACAGGACCTGCTTCTGATAGGATCTCAAAGACATTGTCTCTGTGTTCAAAAAGGAAAGAAAGAAAAAGAAACAGTCTCAGGTGCAGGGAGAGTATACAAAGCTAGAGACTAATATCAAAGAATAATGATAAACAGCATTACATCAAGTGGGAGAGACATGCTGAGCAGAGCAGTGGGTTTGGATTTGAGTCAACAGACAACAGATTACAGGAACACATTAGAGGCAGCCTTAGACTTCAAAAGGTTTCCCACAGGCAACAACAAAGTATATTGAATACAGAGGTCTTTAGAAATACAAGACGTGCACAAAGCTTCAACTGTTTAAAAGTATGCTTGGTAAACCAAATTTTTTAAAATTCCAATAGCTGCCCAAGTAATACATGGGTGTTTACAAGATGATTAGTTATTTAAAAACAGGAATGTTATTTAAACAAGCAGTGTTATTTCAATGTCTCCATCTATGATTTAGAGCATTCTCTTTCATTAAGATTATGTAACTCATAAACTCACAAACATGCTGACCTTGAAGTTATCATGCAACTTGGGAAGATCAAAATTTTAATTAACTCTTCTGTTGTTGTGAGCTAGGAGTCAGGGACATCCTTTTCATATTGTTTTAGTTTGTCCTTTGCCCTGAGTGAAAGGAAATTAATTACACTTAGGGAAGAGCAAGATTTACAGCTGGGAGGTTTCAAAAGTGGTATAAGTGATTCTATGAGGGTCTCTTTGTAGAGAGGAGATGCTCACTCTACAAGGACACAGATGAGCACAACCCTGACCAAGTCCCTCTGGAGGGGCTAAAGCCTAGACAATACAGTGAAGCACTAACTATGAAATGAAGTGCTCTTAGAACAAATTTAGCTTTGGTGTATGCCATTTGCTTTGTAAAGGAATGAGGGGATTCTGACCTCACTTCTTACCCTTCTCTGTTCACTAGGCCCTTACATTACTTCTTTCTGGAAATTATTCTTCCCCAGTTGTACCCATGGTCCCCCCCTTCAATTCGTTCAGGCTCCTATGCAACTGTCACTTCCTAAAAGTCTAAAATTGAACACCCTACTTAAAATAGTTCCCCTGTTATTTTTAAAAATTAATTTCAGAGCTCTTATTCTTTTGATCTTATTTAGTTCATTTATTGTCTGTTTCATCCCTCCTGAATGAGTTGTCTATTAGGGCAAGCACTCTGCCCCTTTTACTCAGCACCTTATTCCAGTATTGTAGAACAACCCGGCCCATGCAACAATGAGTTGTTATTGTTTTTGTTATTCAATGAAAAACCACCTGCATATGAAGACATTCATCCATTCAATGGAAAAGTATTTGGTGTGTTTTTATTATGTGTTACATTCCATGGTAGTCTCGATTATGTACTGAATCTCTACACAAAACATCATAATTATACAGATTCAGTACATTGATGAATTATAACTACCACCTCTGTTTAACAGCAAAACACATTTTGGACTTCAATTAATCACCATATATTGGCAAAAGTTTCTTGAAAATTCCTAAGAGTATTTCTTGATAAGAGGAATTGTTATGTGAGAATGTCACCATCTTATTTAGACAACTAGAGGCCTGGTGCACAAAATTTGTGCACGGGAAGGGGGGGGTCCCCTCAGCCCAGCCTGCACCTTCTCCAATCCAGGACTCCGTGGGGGATGTCCGACTGCTGGTTTAGGAGCCTGGGGATCGGGCCTAAACTGGCAATCGGACATCCATCTCACAATCCGGGACCACTGGCTCCTAACTGTTCACCTGCCTGCCTGCCTGATCACCCCTAACTGCCCCCCTGCTGGCCTGGTCACCCCAACTGCCCCCCTGCTGGCTTGGTCACCCCAAAATGCCCCCCTGCCAGCCTGGTTGCCTCTTACTGCCCCACCCTGATGGCCTGGTCACCCCAACTGCCCCTTGCCAGCCTGGTCACCCCTCGCTGCCCCCCCCACCAGCCTGGTTGCCCCTCACTGCCCCCACCTGCCGGCATCGGGGATTGGACCTAAACCGGCAGTCAGACATCCCTCTCACAATCCAGGACCACTGGCTCCTAATTGCTCACCTGCCTGCCTGCCTCATCGCCCCTAACTGCCCCTCCTGCTGGCCTGGTCACCCCAAACTGCCCCCCCAGCCAGGCTGGTCATCCCTAACTGCCTCCCCCGCTGGCCTGGTTGTCTCTTATTGCCCCCATGATGGCCTGGTTGCCCCCAATTGCCCCCCCCGCCAGCCTGGTCGCTCCTCACTGCCCTCCCCCTGCCGGCCTGGTCAACCCAACAGCCCCCCTGCTGGCCTGGTCGCCCCACACAACCTGCTATTCAGTCATTTGGTCGGCCCTCACTAACCCCCCTGTCGGCCTGGTCGCCCTACACAACCTGCTGCTCAGTCATTTGGTCGGCCCTCACTAACCCCCCTGCTGGCCTGGTTGCCCCATGCAGCCTTTTCAGTCATCCGTTCAGTTGTTTCGGTTGCAATGGTCAATTAGCTACACACACACACACACACACACACACACACACACACACACGCTAGTAACCCTACACACAAATCCATGCGCCAGTAGGTCACTGCCACCCTCCTGTAGCTCTCCGCTCCCCTCCCCCCTACTCCCCTCATAGCTTGCTGCCCTGCCCCCTCCTGTAGCTCTCCACAGCCAGCTTGTACCTCTCTGGCCCACCCTCCTGCTGATCTGTGATCTGGTCATTACGCCTCAGGGCATAATGGCTAATTAGCATATTCCTCTCTTATTATATAGGATATATATATAGATGCCTGATAAATCTATGATATACAGAGACACAGTGTAAATGGAGCCTGGCATCACTAAAAGAGGGGAGTTACTCTCTGAGTGCCCCTCTTACCTCACTAGTTGTCGTTCCTTGATATTGTGCTCTGAATGACATTCTGTGTATAATTGAACATACTCTTCTCTTGAAGGAAGAAAAAAGGCTTAAGTGAAGAAAAAATATACTGATTTATTGTTAATGTATATTAAATACATATTATTAAACAAATATTTAATGAGGCCCATAAGACATGAAGCACAGGGAAAAAATAATTATGGCTGGAATTCAGACTTACTGGTGAAAAGTGACAATGGACAGTTTCAGTTTGGACCTGTGCTAGAGTAATATGAGGGAAATTGATTACATTTGAGAAAGAATAAATTGAGGAGAAATAATGCATAATTTTCTAGGAGAAAGCAGATTTCAAAAATAGTCATATCTGCTCAACTTGACATTTTTATATAATCCATCTTGTGGAAGCTGCTATATTTTGTCATCTCCAAGGATGATTTTCAGCTACAGGAGCTGGTTAGTGCTTAGGAACATAGACAGATGAGGCATTAGAGCCCCCGATTTTTATCCTGTCCTCCTTATGTATCCAGCTTGGTGCACGTCCTGATTGAGTGACATGAATGTCCCGGCCACCTTCACCGTCCTTCAGGTGTTTCCTCTACTTCCTCCTAAGGCAGCCTCGTTTCCCAACTTCCTGATTTACTGTCACTTGAGTAAACTTCTCTGTGCATGTTAAATTACTCTTTACACTTGTTTAACTTTTCTGTGATGTGGAAAAGAATTGAGAAAGATTTAAAACATTTCTCAAAGAACTGCAGATTTTATTTAGAAGTTACATTTCATGTTGTATTATTAACTATACTAGTTAATATACTACAAAATTCGTGCACGGCGGGGGTGTCCTTCAGCCCAGACTGCACCCTCTCCAATCTGGGACCCCTCGGGGGATGTTTGACTGCAGGATCAGGCCTAAACCGGTGAGTGGTTAGGAGTCAGCAGTTCTGGATTGTGAGAGGGATGTCCAACTGCCGCGTTAGGACACCCTCACACAATCCAGGACTACTGGCTCCTAATCACTTGCCTCCCTGACTGATTGCCCCTAATACTCTTCTGCCTGCCAGCCTGATCACCCCCTAATCGCTCCCCTGTCAGCCCGATCACCCCCAAATGCCCTCGACTGCCGGCCTGATTGGTCCCAACTGCCCTCCCCTGCAGGCCTGGTCTCCCCCAAATGTCCTCCCCTGCCAGCCTGGTCTCCTCCAACTGCCCTCCCCTGCTGGACCAGTCACCCCCAACTGCCTTCCCCTGTCGGCCTGATTGCCTCCAACTGCCCTCCCCTGCTGGACCACCTGCTGGCTCTTCTATACTAATAAAAGCCTAGGTGGTTCTTGCGTCATCACAAGATGGCCGCCACAAGATGACCACCACAAGATGGCTGCCACAAGATAGCCAGCACAAGATGGCTGGCAGGGGAGGGCAGTTGGGGGCGATTGGGCTGGCAGGGGAGGGTAGTTGGGGGAGACCAGTGAACATAGGCACCCATTTTAGTTGGAAGAGAAAGGATATGTCATGGGACAAATGCATGTTAAATTTCAATGATCCTACCAAACATTTTGCCAAAGTGGGTGTATATCTATCAGAATTACTGATAGAGACTTTTATCAGTTGAATTTGGTTTTCTCCAGATGACAGCACTTTCCAGCATGCACCTCTCAGTTACAATTAGAAGTTACAACTTGGTGTCTTACCAAGAGGAGAGAAAGAAGATATGTCAATGTAATGCTTCAAGATCAGGAAACATGCTTTACTCACCTCACTCTGGCTCAGCCTTATGGCTATCACACTGTGGGGGCATCAGGAAATAATTTTAAGTAGTTGAGTTTTAATCTCTAGTTTTATATTCAGATTCAACAAATCCTCTTCCTTCTAACAGCCAGTCTTGGGGCTATAACACTATACCTAAGATTTAAGTACTGAACTCAAGGATTGCCTATTTACTCCCATTTTTATTATCCTACATGACAATCACTACTCTATAATAAAATATGCATAATTAATTGATACCAATGATTTCCATATGTCCTCTAGCAGTGTCATCTATGCCTTGGGCCTTGTCATCCTTGAAAGGACTGCCATAAGATTTAAAAATAAGGAAGTCTTCCTCTCTTGCTATGTGTTTTCCACTCAGGTAAACTGCTTTACCCTGGTTGGTCTACCTATCTCAGTCTCTTCTTAGTTCTGCAGCCTCTCTGAACTTTCAGCTTCCTTACTTGTTTGTATCTCTGATCACTAAGTCATGAAGCCTCAAGAGATGACAGGCACATATCAGAATGAAGACTGCACCTTCTCAGAAATTGTACTGTCTGAATTAACTACTTGTATTTATTTAGTGTAATATTGACTGAAAAAATCATTACACCAAAAATGGAATGTGCCAAAAAGTGGTATAAGTTTTCAGAATTTAATAGTAATCAGTTAACTGACTATATGTTATGGGTTTGGAGCTATAGAAATGTTAAAAAGAAACCTGCAGAATATAAGTACATAAAATTGAAGAATTCTACCCACAAGTAGGAAATGAAAAAGTAGTATTAAAGTAGAAAAAAAGGACAGGGGGAGAAGGTAAAATATAGATTAAAAATTTAGAGCATCATTCAGAAAGAAGGAATATGAACAGAATAAATTATAAAATAAATATTACCACAAATTTTTTCAGAACAGAAATATAGTAGATTCTGTATTTAAAGGTCCCATTGAGAGCTCAGACCAATTTATACAGGAAAATACCCATCAAAGGGGATAGAGGGAAAAATCACCATGACATTTCAGAGAACTTTGGATAAATGAAAAAATTTAAGAGATTCTAGATTGGTGGAAGGAGGAGGGGAGAACCAGGTCATTTATAAGCTCAAAGTCAATAGACTAATTTCTTTAAAATTCTGACAGAGGAAAAATTATTTCTGGCCTAGAATCCTATGCATGAGCAAATTTTCAATCAAGTGTGATGGCAGAATAAAGACATCTTACAAAAAAAAAAAAGACATCTTCAAGTGTACAAGAATTTCCCATGTAATTTTCCCCAAGAAATTACTGGAGAATCTGTATCACCAAAGAGGAAGTCCAATAACTAAAAAAAACATTTTTATATTATTGGTGTAAATAATCACACGCCCATATATATCAAGGAAATTCCAAATTAAGAATTTGATTTCCTATAAAAATGGTCTTTTAATCTTGAATTAGAAATTCCAAATTAATTAAGATATCTTTAAAGAGATTTCACACAGCTTATTCACAGGTGAGAATTGCTCTTTTACTGGAAATTTTCATGTAATTCTACTTATAATTTTGATGCAGCATTGTTATTTTGGAGATAATAAAACAGTGATATGTATATGCATTACATTGATGCAATACAATTGCCATAGTTCATTATCTGAAATGAGTGGAGGTGCTGTTTCTGGAATATTAAGTACTGGGTTTTTACAAAGGCAGCCAATAAGTGATTTTTAGCGTCTTTCAATTAGATTAAGGTGAAAAGTCCACTTATCTTTGGAGGTGAACTATTTTCTTTGAAAATTGAAAAACAGATAGCATAGTTCATTAGGAAATATTCCTTTTCTATTTACATTTGCCATTTCTTAATCATCATACATGGTTTTGAAGATCAGGAGTGTGGATATCTGAGGATGTTCTGGAAATCTGAGGCCAGCTCTTTCAGATTCATTGCTCCGCTGTGTTATTAAAAACTACCCAGATTCCCAGTGGATGTTAGGTATCATTATAATACTGAGAATAAGTACAACTGCTAATCCCATAAATGCATTTCAGTACTTGCCTTTCTTGAGGAACTAAAGGTTTTGATAGCTGAATACATGTTTGCCCCTTCTTTAAACATGTTCTTTGTATTCCATTTGCCATGTTTTATTTCTCACTGAGTGTTTCTTCTCTCTCTATCCTGAAAGTGCCAAGTATTCCATAAATTTCTCAAAGTCCTCCTACTGAGAATTATTCCATTTTCATTCTGCCTTATTCTTTCCAATGCCTTCAATGAACAAATGATTCTTTGTATTCTGATCAATCAACGGTCTATATTGTTAAGACTAATCACAGTTAATGTGTGCACCAAATTTACTACATGTCAGATGCTGTTGAAGTGCTTTATGTCCATTAAATCATTTATTTGTCCTAATAATACAAGGATGCTGTTTTTATTATTTCCATAATAAATATTAGGATTCTGAGTACAGAGAGGGCAAATAACTTGCACTGTGGATTGTTGGTGCCAGCTATGGTTCCAGGAACCAAGTCCATGTTCTTTATCATAGTACTGAACTTCCCCTCAAGGCCATATTTCTTCCCTAACCCAAGTTTTCAGGTGTATATTGTCTATCAGAAGGAATACGTCAATATTTTCTCACCATTCTTCATTCCAAAATGATAAAGTAAACAATCAAATTCTATCCTTCCTTAGTCTTTAATTAGATCAAGATTCATGGACTCATTTCTAGACTTTTATTTTTTTCTTTCTCCCCAAAAGATTTTTAAAACAAACCCCATCTATTTCTTCAATCAATCATGTCTATTCTATTTTATTAAATAATCAGAGTCATCTCTAAATAAACCAAGGACATTTACCTTTCATTTGGGAGGAATTTTTTTCTGTGTCTTAGTTCAGTTGTATTCAACTGACATACTTATTTTTCCATGAATGTTTCAATTTTTTAAATATTTTATGTGGTTAATTTTATCAATCTTTAATAATTTGGGGTTTTTGATAATGATAAATATTACTAGAGGCCCGGTGCACAAAATTCGTGCAAGGGGGGGGGGGTCCCTCAGCACAGCCTGTACCCTCTTGCAATCCGGGACCCCTCAGGGGATGTCTGACTGTCAGTTTAGGCCCGATCCCTGTAAAGGGCCTAAACCGGCAATCGGACATCCCTCTCACAATCCAGGACCGCTGGCTCCTAACTACTCTGACTGCCTGCCTGATCGCCCCTAACCACTCACCTGCCTGCCTGATCACCTCTAACCATTTTCCTGCCTGCCTCATCACTTCTAACTGCTCACCTGCCTTCCTGATTGCCCCTAACCACCTTTGCCTGCCTGCCTGATCACCCCTAATCACCTCTGCCTTGGCTGCCGCCGTGGCAGCTTCATCCAGAAGGATGTCCAGAATGACGTCCGGAAGGTCGTTCAGCTGTCTGGTCTAATTAGCATATTACACTGTTATTATTATAGATCTTTAGTAATATTTAGACTTTTCTAACCAAAGATAATAAAACATGTTTTTTAAAATTCCCTTATTTCCCCCCGCACTTTTGTAGTTTAGTTATTTTATATCTAAATTTTGCACTTATACAAATCAGGTTATATCCTTCCCTGAACATCCTATATAAACATATAGCCCAGATAGAGAGAGAGGTGAAGCCGTGATGCAGTCTTAACGGATATGCAGCTCATGGAGTGGAGAGATCTGAAGATGAGATGATACTTCAGAGTTCTCCTGATTTCTGGTGAGAGGTCCAGGCTTTTCTATCCAAATGAAATGTGTGAATCTGCTCGACCCACTCAATGTCTGAAGGGACTGAAAGCCCACAACTGTGGGCCTTTCAAGATGGGATTTGGGCAACAGATCACAGCATCCATTACGGTACATCCTGGGTATGTCCACTTCCTGATATAATCTTTTTCTTCTTTAAAATCCTTCACCGACTCCCATAAATTTTAGTATAAAATCTCCATATTGTCCTAGGCCTTTAGCACTAGGGGTTTCCAGCTTCATCCACCTCAAAATTATCTATCTCTCTCAACTGTCCCATACATGCAACCTGTATCTTATTTATACAGAACTATTTACCTTTCCCAAATATATCCTGCTACTGTGCCTCTGTATAATCATTACTTTGTATATCCTGCTTAGACTACAAGCTACCATCTTATTTTTAGTTAACTCATATTCAAACATCAAACCAAAGCTTCACTCACTTTCTGTTGAAAATCTTCTCTCACTTTCTGGATCCTATTATTGTTTGGCCAGTGTGACCCCAAACCACTCTCTTACAAATATCATTTGTCACTATTTTCTGTCTCTGTGTCTTGATCATTGTTTTTCAAATATTGGTCTATAGACTGGTAAGAATCTATGGTGAAGTTATTATTCTTTTACAGATAAATAAAAAAAGCCACACTAGGATATGTACTGCACCATCATTCATTCTCACCTAAGCCCTCCTCTGTATTATTTTCTTGTTAAAATGTCTTTTACTTTAGAATATGATGATGATGATACATGCAGTTTTTCCTTCCTTCCCTTCCTTTCCTTCCAAAGCCTGAATACAGCATAATAAAAAAGTTAACTGTACAATTTTGATCACCATTTTCAACTTTCCCGTTGCTCTAAACTCTGAATTTGAATTTTTAAAAATTGTTGTCACTGTTTCCCTGGCACCTTGAACACAAAATAGGTGCCAATATAAGTTGAATAAATGAATGATCATACCCTCAGATATCCCAAGGTGGGTATAAGCTGACTTTATTAACAGAATGAAATGATTCAAGGGAATTAAGTGGATATAGATACTGCTATTACCCAGATGCAAGGGATACTGTTTGGTTTGTAGGCTAAGTGGATTCATGTGCCCAAGTGTTCTAATACTCCCTAATAGCCTCTCCACTGATTCCAGTACTTACTCTGTTTAGCACCCTAATGAACCCAATGCTCCTCCCCCACCCCATTAATAGTCACTGTTTTTAGAACAGTCTTTTGTATTCTGTGCTGCACAGCTGGCCATTTGATACAACTACTGAGTTAGATGAACACTTTTTACTTTAATTCAGCACAAAATTAAGTCCGTGTCAAAACCTCAAGGACCTGCAATAATTACAGAAAAGGGGCAGTAGACTGTTTTGAACCAAACATGCCACTTCAACATCAGCAGCCCATTATTGCAGCAATAAATTGTGACCTTTTGGTAGCACCTGTAGGTGATACTTAGAGATTGTTATCTCATTGTTTCATTTATTGGCAGTTGTTTGAGAAACACCCAATGTAGAGAAGATAAAGTGATAAAGCGATTGAATTGCCTTTTGGCCTCCCAAATAGCTATTTTTGTGCTGCCTTGACTCCACCTACAGATGTCTGTCATATTTCTATAAAAATAGGAGATGGAATCCTTTGGGAAATATAGAAAAATTGTCCAGACACCATAAATCACATAATAGCGTGAACTTATTACCTATTATACACCCCACCGAATCAAGGTGTAAATTCAATTTTAAGGAAAGCTAACACTTTTATTATATTTTAAAGCAAATTCTTACCTGGCAGATGGATAACTCTTCACCTACATTTCTTGAGGTGCAAATTAATTTTTGGTTCAGAGAGTAACTCATTCTTGTGCAAAGAAATTGTAACCGTAAGGGCTGATCTCTTCTCAGGAAGGCAATTGAGTTGAACAGAGATATATCAGATTCCTAAAATGTTTGCATTGTTTAAAATTTTTCCTCTATGTCTAGATTATTCCCCCAAAAGGTGATCATATTTTATTCCCCCAACATACATTGCAATCTATGTGTTTATTTATTTGGGGTTATTGACAGAACAAAAATATATAGAAATAGTTATGCACTAATCTAGTTGTGAATTCAGTTGGCTAAAACAATTCTAAATTAAAATATGTCATTTACAGTGCAATAAATATTTGCCCCATTTGTATTTTTCTGATATAATTAACAGCTGACAAAGCATATTGAAATTATTATTCTTCATTTTGAGTTTGTTTTCTATTTATAATAGTTATACTTTTTAAAAAGATTTTTCAGTATAATTTAAAATCAAACTACTCTTTTTATTATGGGATGGGAGGGTTTGTTTGAGTGGGGGGGCAGGGCACTTTCCAGACATGAATATTTTCAAGTAGATGTTGTTAAGTATTGAGAGATTAAAAGCAAAAATGCTTCATATAGTGCACTAGAGGCCTGACGCACAAAATTCATGTAAGAGTAGACCTTCCTTCCCCTGGCTGCCAGCACTGGCTTCCCTCTGGCACCTGGAACCCAGGCTTCCCTTGCAGCCCCGGCTTCATCCAGAAGGTCTTCAGGAAGGATGTCTGGTCTAATTAGCATATTATGCTTTTATTATTATAGATATTTTGGAGTTAATATATTTTATGTTAGAAAGACTGAAATGAAGAATCGCATTATTTCAAAATTCTAAATATGATGAAGAAGATAAATGAACTGCAATAGTGTCAGGACTGTAAGAAAATTCCTTGCCCCATATGGACCTGGTCACCATATTAACCCTTCTTAAGGAAAAGGTCTGGTTTTACTAAAAAAATCAGTGAAAACATGTGTGTTGACTTTCAGAAAGCCTCTTTACTTCTAATTGGATAAAGTCTATCCATTTATGTGAGGGATACATTTGTTCTGAATAAATTTTAAATTGATAAATGTCACTCACCTGATTAAAAACATCAAGCTTTCCATTACCTTTAGAATAAAATTGAATTCCTGAACACTACTTGCGGATCTAATCTCGCATTCACTCCTGTCTCACCATCCATCACCACACTGCAGACTCACTGGTCACTCTGATCCAGCCCTCCTTGTCTTCTAGTTGCTCAGGGCTGTTAAAGCTCATTGTCGTTTGTTCAGAGATATTTTCCTTAAACCCTCTAATCTCAATTATGTTCTCTTTTTCTTTTCTCAAAACAACCCATTCTTCTCCATAGGACTTCCTGTATCTTACCTTGATATTTTATACATTTATTTGTCTAATGTCTGTCTTCTCCATGAACTCTCTTTTCCATAATGGAAATGATCATATCCATTGGTTTTTCAATATAAACTCACACACACACACACACACACACACAACAGTTACTCCTTAATATTTGTTGAACAAAATTAAAAATGTGCTCCTATAGTGTTAATCTACACTAATAAAAGAGAAACATGCAAATTGACCGTCCCTTCGCTATGCCCGCCAGCCAATCAGAGCGATATACAAATTAACCCAACAAAGAGGGTGGTTAATTTGCATACACAGGCATGGAGCGAAGACTGAAGACAGCATAGAAGTCAGCCACGCACTGCAGAAGGGAGTGAAGCGGCGGAGACAGGAGGGAGCGAGGCAGCAGAGACAGGAGGGAGCGAGGCAGCAGAGACGGAAGGGTGCAAAGTGGCGGAGATGGGAGGGAGCGAGGCAGCGGAGACTGGAGGGAGCCGAGGCAGCAGAGACGGGAGGGAGCGAGGCAGCAAGATGGGAGGGAGCAAGGCAGCAGAGACAGGAGGGAGCGAGCTTCTCTGTTTCGCTCCAGCCTCAGGAAGCCTTAATCTTGCAGGAATAGGCTCGAGGAAGCCCTAATCTTGAAGGAATCTTCCTGCAACAGGCCTCTAGTATTATAAATAATGCATATGATTAAAGTATAGTAGAATGTTTATTTTCTTAATTTGTTATTTTCACCAGTAGCAGAACTGAGTGCAACAGTTTCCCAACTATTCCATCTAACATGAAAATATATAAAACTTAGTAAAAATTGGGTATAAATAATATTGAGGTAGGATCTTTAAATTAACTTAGAATGATTGTAACCTAATGATATACACCCTTCTGGGAATACATTATAACATTAAGATATCACTAAGAGACCATCACCAGAACATAGGGAAGCTTTATGTTGTCATTCTGTGAGAGTGTAATTAAAGGAATAAATTACTCAAATCCTGGTGAAAGTGAGTAATTGGTAATATCCAGAAATGCTTACATAGACAAGGTAAGATTTTAGATGTGATTATGTTGTAATTAGTTTGGTTTTTATGTAATATTCTTTTGAATTTTTTAATCTTTAAAATGTGTTACATGATAATCTAGTATTTGAAATAAATGTGCTTTAAAAATAGAATGGAAAACCATTGTCTAATAAGATCTGTGTGCCTTCATTAAATAGGAATTTGGGGCTTTGTTGGTCTGATAAATGTTATGGATATATGATTTATTTTACTCTTCAAGAATACTTCCACAAATATTAATCAAAATAGGGACATAAAGCCATGGTCATGAAAATTATATATAGATAAGAGAATATACCAATTTGTCTTATTTCCCCTGGATTGAAGAATTGAAAATAATATTAGTTTAGGATCTGTAAGGAACCAAGTTAATGTGTTGGGTGTTCTTTTAAGCTTTGTGTTAATCTTTACAAGAATGCTGAGGTACAAATAGCTTCATTTTATAGAGGGTCAAACTAACTTAAACTAAGGTTTACAAGGTAAAGCGATTTTCTGAAGTACATAAAAATTTTTATCTAGTAGAACCAGAAATTGAAAACAGTGGTTGTCTGGTTGCAAGGTGAGAATACATTCCGTCTTGGCTTGTTTTCTCCAAATGACTTATTGAAACAAAAACTGTTTATTTTCACTTTATAACCCTCTATAGATATTTTCACAAAGAAAAACATGCCTAATGAATTTTTAAAATATGTTATTTTTTCTAATACTGTTAATGTTACATTCATGTTCTTTGTTCCAAAAATTAAAGTGCATTTTCAAATGCTTCTTAAGTAATACTGAATTATTGAATGGTTTTATAAAATAATTTCTATTGTCTAGTTGGTAAAACAGCACAGGCACAGAAAACATTTTTGATATTTTGAAAATGTCACCAATCATTGGCATTATTGATCATTCATTTTCTGGGTCAGTAGTGCCCATTATGAAGGTAAGGAAAGTAAGACTCAGATTGGTTAAGTAATGTAAGACCATATAACAAATATGAGATTAATTTTTTTTCTTACTAGAGTCCTTAGGTTGTATCTCAAAATAGTGTTACTTCTTTAAGCAAAGTTGAGTCAGCCCCTACATGGTAATGGTCTATATCTACTATACTTTTCCCATCTACCAAATAGGTCAAAGGAAAGATCATTAAACATGTATAAACCTAGACAACTATGTATATACTGTTCTTATGAATAAAGTAGGAAAATATATGAGGAGTAATTTTAGCTTTCACAGAGACCTTGATTGCCTGCCAAACTAAAATGATCAGTAAAGGCCACCACAATGATCAAGATAGTGTTTATGTGTTCTAGGGTGATTCTTGCAGCAGTCCTGTATTATTCCCTGATTTTTTTCAATATGGCATGGAAATACCAAATGAACAGAGTAGTGACAAATTAAGCATAAGGGGAGAATACAGTTTAGAGGCAATCTGGTGTTCCTCTCAGAACGATGCTTTTGGAACAATAATATTGTGAGTCATTTACCCAAATTGGTTAAAATAAAGGAAAAACTATTTGTCTTTTATTGTATTTCAGAAGAAAGGAACAACTTTTCAGCCAATTACTATTATGGGTTCGTGAGTGGTGAGATAATTCCAAAGTCTGAATTGCAGATTTGAGATATTTAATTCAGGGATCCCCCCACCCTGGCTCCTTATTTGCTAAACTTAGTACTAAACCCCTCACAAAGCTATTTAGTCAGATTGCTCATAGTTTGATATCTTAAAAAAAAATTATCTCCTGCCCAGCCTACATGGCTCAGTAGTTGAGCATTGACCTATGAACCTGGAGGTCACAGTTCGATTCCAGGTCAGGGCACATGCCCAGGTTGCATGCTCAATCCCTGGGGCATGGGCATGCAGGAGGCAGCCTATCAGTGATTCTCTCTCATCATTGATGTTTCTGTCTCTCTCTCCTTTGTATTTATATTAAGCAATATAATATCAGGAACTTGTATTTATATTAAGCAATATAATATCAGGAACTTGTATTTATATTAAGCAATATAATATCAGGAACTTGTATTTATATTAAGCAATATAATATCAGGAACTTGTATTTATATTAAGCAATATAATATCAGGAACTTGTATTTATATTAAGCAATATAATATCAGGAACTTGTATTTATATTAAGCAATATAATATCAGGAACTTGTATTTATATTAAGCAATATAATATCAGGAACTTGTATTTATATTAAGCAATATAATATCAGGAACTTGTATTTATATTAAGCAATATAATATCAGGAACTTGTATTTATATTAAGCAATATAATATCAGGAACTTGTATTTATATTAAGCAATATAATATCAGGAACTTGTATTTATATTAAGCAATATAATATCAGGAACTTGTATTTATATTAAGATATTATAGCCATTATTATAATAGGCTTATTTACTTCATTATTTTTAAAGTTTTCCATTCAAACCACAACTGTAACTGGATTTCAAATGTTCCAGGCAATAGAAATATCTACTTGGGGTCTCCTTAGAATGACAGGTTGTGGATTGCTAAAGTCAAAAAGAGAGTGTCCAGCAAATAATTTCCGTATCTTTAAATAGATTGAAATTACTACCTGTAATGGTTGCATAATTTGACATTACATGGTTTTGCAACAATTCCTCTATTGTTGGACATTGAGGTTCTTTCTAATTTGTCATTATTATAAATATAGTATAGTTGCCAAGACTGACCAGCAGGCCCTGTGAAAGACAGGACTTGGGGCTGCTTGGCTATAGGGACTATACAGCCCCATTCGCCTGCCTCCGTAGGCTTTTATTGTAACAACATCTTGAATTAAAATTAACCTCTAGATACAATTAGCAGGGTAAGCATCCTTGAGAAAGCACATGTTTCTACAAGTTTGGGTCTAAAGACTAAACATAGAGATTCCAGTAAAACACCTGGGGGCTCAGACTAGTTTGGAAAAGTCAAGGCAGGGGCTGCCACCTTAAGCAAGGTCCCTCTAGAGCAGTGGTTCTCAACCTTCCTAATGCCACGACCTCTTAATACAGTTCCTCATGTTGTGGTGACCCCCAACCATAAAATTATTTTTGTTGCTACTTCATAACTGTAATTTTGCTACTGTTATGAATCATAATGTAAATATCTGATATGCAGGATGTATTTTCATTGTTACAAATTGAACATAATTAAAGCATAGTGATTAATCACAAAAACAATATGTAATTATATATGTGTTTTCCGATGGTCTTAGGCGACCCCTGTGAAAG
>NW_005355584.1:693913-700636 GCF_000412655.1 Myotis brandtii
TTATAAAACTACAATGTACATGTGTTTGTGGTATGAAAATATAAACAGATTATTAGGAGAATTTTCCCAGATTATTAGAAGAATCACTTACACACCAGAAAGCTTAGAGCCCCTTAAGTGCCATATTTGTGTTTCATTATGTCATTTGCTACCCTACACTGGAGTCTTAAAAAATCTTTATTATACCATTTTTTTGTATTCATGAATTTTCCCAGTAAATTGCCTTAAATCATTGTAAATTTTATGTTAAAGTGTTATTTGAAGAACACATTTTTCATTACTTAGGAAATCACAATATTCTCACAAATTGTTTAAACTCACTCGCCTTGAAGTCCTGTGCTTATCTCTCCATAAGATCTCTTATAAATGGAAAGGCATTTAAGCTATATTTTACTTAAAGTCATATTTTTGGGGAAAGGCTATCTTTTATCTGAGTTAATCATTGTTTAAGTCCTCCAAATATTCTAAGCCTCATCATCAGTCTCAAATCTAAGAAGAAGAAAATAAGTGCTAGGGGACTATGAAACCTAACTTTATTAAAGATAACTTCTCTAACTCATCTTTCATTTTCTTTTCATTTCATTCTGTGACCTCATCTAGAAGTGGATACACTCAGGTATAACATCTTTCTGTAAGAACTTGAAACATCCCCTCTTTTACAAATTCTGCTGTCCCTTTTCTGCAGGGCTGCACTCCATGGACAGCATTATATGAATGCTCATGTCTTCAACTTCACTTTGTGAGATCAAACTTTTTTTTTGCAGTTCCAAAGTTATAAGACTTTATTTGCATTATGTAATGGAAAACTACTTGGTGTTGCATTGGTACATCAATTTTCCTTTTTTTCATTAAATCTACATTTATCCTATATACTTGTAATGGCACTAACCTTGAAATATCAAAAACAGCTCTGTACACATTAATTGAAAGTGCCCATAATGATGAATATATCTCTTCATATTTTTCATATATTCCTTTGCCTCCCACATTTAATAGTTCATAAATTCCTATCATTTTTTACTTTCCAAATATGTTTCAAACCATTTCCTTGAGTCATGTCATTCTTACTAGGTTAGTTCAATATCTTATCATTTTCACTTCAAGAACTGCTCATTTCTGTGATTGTTCTAGTTGGTTCACAATATTGTGACTAGATTTACATTTCTGAAACAAAAACCCAGTCTTGTAATTATTCTAATTAAAATCCTTTGAGTAATCTTCATGGTAGACAGAATAAAATTATACCCAAAGTCAGATACCTAAGGCATTTTGCTTTCTTTTTACAAATAGTGTTACCTACTGATTTTCATGAGTGTTTTCATATATAAACTACAATATGAGATTAAGTAGACTTCACTATGTTCCTCCTCAACTGAGAATAATCAGTCACTTCTTCATCTAGAAAATTTTAAAAATTACCTCAAATATCATCTTTCCTTTGAAGGCTGTCACAGATCTTTTGTGTGCCCTTCTGTGAAGCACTTACACGTTGTACTGTGAACTTTTGTAAATGCTCTTCCAGATAATGTCAGTCTTTCTTATCCTACATGGCCTTCCTTCATGAACACTATGTTAGAAGTGCTCTTGCCTTATAATACCATTTATATGAAATCAGATATTTATCTTACAAACTTCCCTAAGATTTCAACCATGCTAAATACCCTAGAGACTTCAAAATATGCACATCAGATGAGCTTGTTTTGGGTGGGGCATATAAACTCTACCCCTCAGAGTAAAAGTGTTCAATAATGAATAAGCTATATTCTATGCGTGTATTTTCAAAGAAGCCCTTAGTATCATCAATGTCAACAACAAACATAAATGGAACGCTTCTGTGCACAGAGACTGTGATTTAGCTGAACCAGTCTGAATATTTAGATTTATTATAGTTTAAATTGGCAAGACATCTGGGGCATTTAATTCCACTTGCATATTCATCTACCAAATTCAACTATGAAAAGTGAATTTCACCACAGTATGTATAATTCAATGTCTGCAGTGTCTCATTCATGAATGTCCGAAAAGACAAATTGTTCTCATCTATCAAATAGGATTTTGGCAAGGAGCTGGCAGTAAAACCAAAAGGCCTGCCAAACTTTGGACTTTGCATAACTTTGTGCTTCTTCAGACTCTATTGTAATCTGTCACCATGTGTCAATTTGAATGTGTTTCCTTCAGGACTGGCAAGGATTCATATTGGCAGGAAAAATTAACATTTATTACTGGTATACTTTATACTTTATTCAAATGAGTGAGAAATTCCCCAAAGTGGCATTGGTATTGAGAATACATTTTCAAATGACACTTATTAGGAGAATTCTTTTGGTCCAGAGCTCAATCTGTGTGAATATTTGTTAAGCATTATTATGCATCCAGAGTCATGGGTAGTCTTAGTCAATAATTCACCAATTCTCCAAATAATACTGTTAAGTGTTGGATGTTTTATATCATGAAGATAAGTGCTCTTATTCATTTAATACAACCAATAGAGAAGGAATACAATGTAGTTCTTAAAACCCCACCTTTAACCTGGCCAGTATGGCTCAATGGTTGAGCATCAATCTGAGAACCAGGAGGTCATAGTGCGATTCTGGTCACGGCACATGCCAGGGGTGTGTGCTCAATCCCCAGTAGGGGGCATGCTTAATTGACTAATGCAGGAATCAGCTAATTGGGACCAAATCTTAAAATGATGGAGTACTTTTTCTCCAACATTATAGTCGTTACAACTTTTAGTTGTACTGAACTAAATACACTATTTATAACAAAAAAGATAAGTAAACATACACAACGTTTTTTTTACTATGCAGACGAGGAATTAATGAATGACCGATACTTAGATTTCTAAATTCAAGCATCATAATATGGAGATTCTGGTAACTGGGTTTTTGGCATTTGAATTTCAACATCTTAAGTAAAACATGATCTGATATGGACTAACATTTTTAAATAGAATAGATTGTCATTTAGGTTTAGTATTACTTGTAAGTTTTTTTAAACAAGTGAAACAATTTTGTAGGCTGATACCTATCCAATTTAGTCTTTACCCAATTAAAATTAATGCATTCATCTATTAAGTAACCAACATGGTAATTGAGATAAATTAGACCATAAGCTTAACTATTTGTGAAAGACAGCAGCTAATGATGTATAATTCATTTAGAGACAAAGAATAGGTCCTTTGTTTTCAAGGGAAATATTTAAAAATTATTATTAAGTTCAGATTTGTAAATTTAATACAAATTTAAAAATACAGGTCACATACTTTTAAAAAAAGTTTATGTTGTACAAATTAGCTAATAAAGTGTCTAGTCATAGTGTCCTAAGACCATCAGCAATTTAATATTAGCCAAATATAAAGGAATGAAAATACTCCTTCCACAGAGGAAGACACTGCAGAGGAAGACAAGCAACCTGAATGTCTGAGACTCCTGTGTGTCTTCAGTGGAGGGACATGTAGAAACCATATTTTGATTTACATTCCTTTCTGTGAGTTGTATGTGTGTTTTGTTGTAGTAAGAATACTTAACATCAGATCAACTCAACACATTTTAAATGCACAGTACAATATTGTTGTACAGCAGATCTCTAGAACTTATTTATCTTGAAAACCTGGAACCTGACACCCATTGAACAATGGCTTTCCATTTCCCTGATATGTTCTAGCCTCTAGAAATCACCGTTATACTCTCCGCTTCTATGAGCTGGGATGACTTAGATACCTTGTACAAGCGGAATCATGCAATATTTCACTTTTTGTGACTGACTCATTTAATCTAGCATAATGTCCTCTGTGTTCGTTCATTTTGTTAAAAATGGTGGGATTTTCTTATTTTTAAGGCTGAATAATATTTTATTGTATTTATGTACCCCATTTTCTTTATCTATTTATCATGGACATTTGGGTTGTTCCCGTATCTTGGTTACTGTGAATTATGCTGTAATGAACACATGGATATAGATATTTTGAGATCCTGATTTCATTTATTTTAGAAATTGGAGTGCTGGATTATAATATTAGTTCTATTTTTAATTTTTGAAGGACCTCCATACTGTTTGCCAAAGTGGCTCCAAAATTCTTTCTTCCCACCGACATTGTACTGTTTCCAATTTTCCCATATCTTTGCCAAAACTTGCGATTTTTTTAAATAACCATCTCAACAGGTATGAAATGATATCTCGGTACGCTTTTGATTTGCACTTCCCTGATGACTAATGGTATTTAGCTATATTTCACATACCTATCAACCATTTTTATGGCTTTTTTTGAAAACTATCTATTCAGGTATTTTGCCCATTTTTTAATTGATTTAATGGCATTTTTGCTATCAATATATAAGAAGAGTTCTTTATATATGCTGGAAATTAACCCTTTATCAGATATATAGTTTGTGAACATTTTTTCCCAATCTGTAGGTTGACTTTTCAATGTATTGACTGTTTCCTTTGCTGTGAAGAAGCTCTTTAGTTTGATGTAGTCCCGTTGTTTATTTATTCATATTTTCAAGAGAAAATATAAACAAACTAGATTTTCTTAGGCTAAGAAACAGACTAATCCAACTTAGTTCAGTTGTCTATGCCTTGTTACACGTGCAAGATGGAAAGATTCACATAGTATAAACAGGATCTTCAGGACTGAGAGCAGAGCCAGATGTTTTCAAGATTATTTAGAAGGAGAAAGACTAACATGTCTAGTAAATCAATCTTAGTCTGAATATTTGGAATTCTCTGCTTTGCCTGTAATAACCTTTACAATTAACAATTAAATTGAATTTTTTAAAAATATTTTTATTGATTTCAGGGAGAAAGGGAGAGTGAGTGAGATAGCAACATCAATTATGAGAGAGAATCATTGATAGGCTGCATCCTGCATGCTCCACACTGGCGATCAAGCCTGGGCATGTGTCCTGACTGGGAGTTGAACCGTGGCTGACTAGCTCATAGGTTGATGTTAAATAACATGAAAAAAAATTGTAACCTAAATCAGAGAAGGTAGTAATGGCATTATATCAAATAAGTGACTTGGCCCTAGTCCACACTGGGGATCAAGCCTGGGCATGTGTCCTGACTGGGAGTTGAACCGTGGCCTACTAGTTCATAGGTTGATGTTAAATAACATGAAAAAAAAAATTGTAACCTAAATCAGAGAAGGGAGTAATGGCATTATATCAAATAAGTGACTTGGCCCTAGGGTCTGTGGTCTTTATGTAAAACTCTCACAATATGATAAGACTTTCAGCAGTAGGAATTTATGAGTGCTCAGTGTCTGTTTGGCTACTCTGGAAGGCACTTCCATTCATGTCTGGTTTAGCAAGTAGTAAACACAGCCTCAAAGGAAATAAATCAGGCTTCACATTGTGAAATACACATTGGACTTTTTTTCCCCACTAATAATGCTCAGAGAAGAGAATCATTATGTGGGTATTGTTTTCAAAATAGTAAAATTGTATCCATTGGGATATTCTTTAGGTTCCTTCAAAAAGAAAATGTTCTCTCTAAGTATTAACAAGGGAAATGGTTTCTGACTGTCTTGTTACTATAAGAATCTATATTTTCAGCAAGAGAGAAATGGGATCGCTTTCATTACTTTAATTGTATGACAGTTTTCCCACTGCATAAAAAATTGACGTGGGAGGCTTAAAAAAGCACTCATATGTAATGAAAAACTCCTTGTCACATTGTAAATGCATATGGTATTGTCCTACCTTTAAAAATGATGTGAAACTTTCTGCAGCTCTTTCACATAAAGTATTGTGACACTGGGTAATTTAACTTTTGAGATATTTCATCCATAAAAAAAGTTTTTTGAGACAGAGTTACAGATAACCCAACTGCATTCATTCATATTTACTGTTTGCTTTTTTTGAATGCATAAATGATTTGCCCAACTGTGTAATGAAGTTTATTCCAAGTTTTCCTTTAACTCTATGTATTTTCATTTTGAATGGGCTGGATGAGTTATATCAAATCTACAATTTATGTGCAATGAGGTAAAATGCTAGCCATAGAAGTGTTTTGATTTAACTATCAGGAAAATATTTAGTTGGGGGCAGGTATCTGTTCTATATTTGTAACCTCACTTTTCTTTTTCAGGTGTTGTTTTTATTAGCACACAGTAGCAATGAAAGAGTAAATTATAAACATTCATCATTTAAGCATTGCATTTATTGATTTTCTCATATGCAGCACTTCACATATTTAGTGACATATGTAAGAACCCAAGAAAAATGAAAGATTAAAACTGTTCACTGATTATGAATCTCCTGTAAGAGTTTAAAAAGGAGTGTTTTTTTAAAAAAAAACAACCTCTGTAACAGTATGTTAATAGGAAAGCACTAATTTAATATGCTTTAGATGCAGCATCTATGGCTTAAAGAGACAAAGAAGTCTGAGCGTGCTAACATGTGTATGCCTTTACTTACTAAAAAGTATCCACTCTATCTCATATTTATATTTAATCTGCCCTCTCAAAGCAAAGCCAGGCAAATAACCACTGGTTTTAGAAGGTGACAATGATTTTCTGATGTGTCAACATAGAGAGTAGATATAAGTTGATATTGAGAGTAGCTGTGCAACTTTTATTATATTGGTAGTTGAGGCACTAATGTAGCAATTTAAAGAAAAAAAGGAGAGGCTGGGAGCTTGGGTTGCTGGGGGGCGTGGCCAGCCTGAAAACGGCCATCAGCCCCTCACCCAGGCTGGCCAGGCACTGCAGCGGGACCC
>NW_005355584.1:701545-711019 GCF_000412655.1 Myotis brandtii
TTTAGGCCTGATCCCTGTAAACTGGCAGTAGGACATCCTTTGAGGGGTCCCAGATTGGAGAGGGTGCAGGCCAGGCTGAGAGACACCCCTCCCCCCCCGTGCATGAATTTTGTGTTCCGGGCCACTAGTACTATTAAAAAAAATATATACATAGTAAGCACACAGCTGAAAGATAAGAGCGTCTAGTGCATTATTTGTATGAAGTATGAAACTAAACTGATTTAAGTTGTACCAATCATTTTCTATTGGGTGCTACAATCTGGATAAATATCAGGTAATAATTTATATTGTGGACATTCTCTGCAAAGGCCAATATACAGTGTTATGCTGCTTATTCAGTGGCTTGTTGAGCAAACTTATTTCTCTGTAACTGAATCAAACATAAGAAAAGATGTCAAACCTTAAAATAGCTATTCTAAAGGCCACCTGTAGAACTATGGTATTGTTTCTATCTTTACACAGAATCTTATTTACTATATATAATTTAACATTATTATGTGCAGTTTTGGCAATATTTTTGCAATCTACTGCAAGTTGAGCACAAAAGGTTTGGGAGTAATGACAGCTGGAAAAGCCCAGCTCAGGGACGGCAGAAATGTCAATTTGACAATCAGGTATCAGAAAATAACACAGAAAAGCTGAAAACAAAATTGAAGTAGACTGTTCATTTTTTCTACCGTTGACTCTGAATCAACAACAAAACAAGAAAATGAAACCGTCTTTGATGTCCTCTGAGTACATTAAGTTTATAATCCATTTTTAAAAGATGTAAAAACCACAGAAAATTAAACTAGAGAAGGATGAGATTATCTGAGACTATAAGCCCTCATTTTGCAGATGAAAAACTAAAGCAATGTGAGTTTCATCATTTACCAAAGGTTATAAAAATTTTAAGTTAATAAAATTTTGCTTGTCAGGATAAATTTTAGTTAATTATAAACTTCTCTATGTGAAATATTTTATTCCCTAGCCATGTAGTATGTAGTGTGTGTGTCTATGTGTGTAGCTTAGAAATATGTATATATTCATATTTATTTATATACCAACACATGCATCTTTCCAGCAACTATATATAGAAACATATGTCTTAGTTGTCAAGTATAACATTCCTCCAATATTTCTACAATAGTTTTAAAAATCACATTTGAGATTAACCATATTTATGCTATTAGAATTCACCCTAAATGTGCAGGTCTATATCTGGAAAATAAACCTATTTAATTACAGATTTGTTTAGTAGTCAGTGTTGGGATGGAGTGAGGAAGCATTCCTTTTTGGGTCCTGTTACACATGAAAACAGAAGGAATTCAATTAGGTAAATCTGTTATGGACACTCTAAAAGTCAAGCCAGAATGATAGAGCAATGCAATATCAGAGACTTTTAAGCCATGCCTAGACCTTTGTTATAGTACAGTTCTTATTTTCCAAAGTGATCCATGAGCCACTTGACTGAGGAATGCTTCAGTCATGTGCTAATGATGTAGCTATGACACCTGGGTAGGGATACAAGGAAGGAAAGAGCTGTGACTAGGAATCATCCCAGTTTGCAGTGCAAATCTGAGAACATTGTGACCACGCCAGAAAGGAGATGTAGAGCAAACTTTTAATACACAAACATTTGTGGAAAATATAATTTGACTTGGGAAGACTTTTAAAGGAAATAATATCTAGGCAGAAACCTGAAGAATGAATGGAAACTATCCAGAAGAGAAATACATGTGCTCTGAGAAGATGGGCATGAGAATGGACCTGGAGGTGAGAGAAAGTTGAGCATGTTAGAAGAACTGAAATATGTCAATCTCTTGACCATTTAGTATACAGAGAATCAGGTCAGCTCATATCAGAAAGGGATTTAGAAACATGGGGAAGGAGTTAGGGTTTGAGAAAGGAATCTTTTAAGATGGCAGAAATTAAGTCTGTTTAAATATTGATAGGAAAAAGCTGATAAAAATTGAGAAAGAGAAGACTTAATTGACAGATACCATCTTTTTTTTTTCCTTTTTTTTTTTTTTCCTTTTTTTTCCAGTCTCAGAGTTTCTTATCCTCACGGGATTCAGTACAGGTCTGTGGATACCATCTCTTTTAGAAGTGTCATTGGCCTTGTGTTCCCATGTAACTAGAGCAAATATTTTCTTTATTTTTCCCTTCTGCTAAGGCCAAGCTTCATGAATGAGTTATCTGCACTCCCTGAATTGTTTTCCAGTAATACATTGCATCCTTACCCCATTAAAATTTGCTACTAACTCTATGCACCCCACTGAACATGCTCTAACCAAAGTAATCAGTGATCTTCTTTTAATAAAGCCAATGGATCATCTACATTACTTAGTATATTTGCAGTGATCTTTGATTATGTTGTTCATTACCATCTTCTCAAAAGAATCTATTCATAATGCCTGAACATCTGTACCAAGAGATAAGAATGTTAATGACAGAATTTTCATAATAACATCAACCTAGAAGCAGTTCAAATATTCATCAAAATTATAATAGATATATAAATTGTGGTAAATTAATAATGAAAAGGACTGAACTTTAGCCATATGCACCAACATGATGACTATCACAAACATTAATGTTAAGTAAAAAATGCAATACAAAAATATTTCCAATTCTTTAAAAGTTCATAGTATTAAACAATACTATGATTAGGAACTCAAGAAGATCATTATGTTACTAGAGGCCCAGTGCACAAAATTCATGCATGGGGAGGGGGATACCTTCAGCCCAGCCTGCACCCTCTCCAATCCAGGACCCCTCGAGGGGAATCTGACTGCTGGTTTAGACCCGATCCCGAGGATGGGGCCTAAACCGGCAGTCAGACATCCCTCTCACAATCCTGGACCACTGGCTCCTAATTGCTCACCTGCCTGCCTGCCTGGTCGCCCCTAACTGCCCCCCCGCCACCAGCCTGATCGCCCCTCACTACCTCTATGTGCTGGCCTGATCACCCCTAACTGTCCCCCGCTGCTGGCCAGGTTGCCCTCAACTGCCCCCTCCCTGCCAGCCTGGTCACCTCTTACTGCCCCCCCCCCCCCCCGGCCTGGTCGCCTCATGCAGCCTGCTTGTTCAGTCCTTTGGTCGTCCCTCACTAACGCCCCTGGCAGGCCTGGTCGTAGGCAGCGATCTTGTGAGGGCATGAGAGTTAATATGCATATTACCTCTTTATTATATAGGATGAGTATGAGAGAGATTGACGTGGATTTTCATTATATGAACTCACTTTAAAATACTTAAGCAGAACATTTATGTTCTATGAGCATTTTCCTACTTGTGCTATATCTTATATTTTTAAAAAATTAAGAATATTCAATCAACAAAAGATAAAACTATCCATAACTCCTAGCCTTTGCATTTTTCTTATTTTTATAACTGCACCTTTTAAATTAATTTATTGGGGTGACTTTGGTTAATAAAACTGCATCTTTTGCATCTTTTCAGCATCACTTTGTAGGGTTTACCATCCCTCAAATTTTGATATTAATTAGGGCTCTCACTTATGTCTTGTCTTCCCATTTCCCCTTGGTAATCACTTGCTTTAGTGGGCTTCCAGGTATTAGCCACAGGCCATCTACATTTCATGTTCAGACAACGTACTTAAGTTCCAGGCCCACAGGCCCAATTCCATAATTAATAACCCTTCAGGAATGCCCCACAGCCATCTCTAGTTCAACATGACGTTAACCTAAATGTTGTCCTACCAGAACATCTTCCCCTCCTGGCTTTCCCTCTATCTGTGAATAATTTTATTTATACCCAGTTGCCCAAGCCATTAATTTGGGAGTTACGTTGAATTCTTCCACTCCACATATCCTCATCCTATGAATTGCCAAGCCTTAGGGAATGTACCTCCTAAATAATACCCTAATTTGCCTATGTCCCTTTAATTTTTTTTTCTTGCCATCAAATGTCCTAGGCCAAAGCCCTTCGTGCATTCTTGACTTAAGCTTTGTGCCCTGTGTATCTAACAAAGGGCTGATCCAGCCCACAAAACACCAGCAGGATAAATAGTTTTTTAAATGTAATTACGAATTCTGATCTTGTCACTCTCCTAATAAATTTAGCATGTTCCTTCAAGTATGTGTGAATAATTCTTTTTTCATTTACTCCATGAATTTTATTAGGGTAATTAGAAATACACAAACTTTTCAAAGTGCAGCATCTAAATGTACATTAAATAAAGGACTGAATTTCTGACAACCTTAAAATTATCAAAGAAATATAATTTTATTAATCAATATTACCCCGATAAATTCAGTTAAGAAAGGAAAAAAAAGAATATAATACTGTACCTGAGTATGCATGATCAATAGTGGATCATTCATTTTCAGAACTTGTCCTTCTAACATATTTCATTTTAATGGGCTACTACTCATGATTCCTGCATATTTTCTTCCATATGTTCTTGTCAGGTCTAAACCTAGCAGCTTGAGAAGTGTTGGGAGCTTAAAAATAACAAAAAAAACCCCAAACAAATAAAAAACACAAAATAACAAAATATTTCCTTTGTCACTCACTCTTGTTTTGTTTTTAACTCTGTGTGTGTGTGTGTGTGTGTGTGTGTGTGTGTGTGTGTGTGGTCTGCACATTCTCATTAGGCTTAAGTTGGAAAGCAACTTATATTGTTAAAATGCAGAAATATAAGGCTGGAAACACAGAGAATGTGTCTGCTGTGTTTGCCTCTCCACCCCAAACGTCTGGAACACTAACTTCTCTGTATTAAAAGTCTCCAATGAATGAATTAACCTAGAATCTGTACGTCCAGATTCCCTTTTGAGAATCTTTGCCAAAAATTGCAGAAAGCGGCCACCAGTCGACAGCAGTCATTTAAAGTGAAAAGTCATAATGTAGAAGCAACAAGAGAGGTTGTTAATTTCCAGTCCTGGTCTAACTCAAGTGCTGTGGAACATACACTTTCAAAACACAGAAAGTCAGTGTAGCGGGAAAAAAAATAAACAAACCTGGAATACAGCTGAATCCTATTAACTGATCTGGGGTAGAGAAAGAGCCAGGATGTCTCCAAGCAGGTACTGTCCATCTGTGTCCTTAGGTAAGGAACCACATGTTTGCAGATTCCCAGGAGCACCTGGTCTTCATTTACCTGCTGCATCTCTTTAATAAACGGTGACATATTTAGTGACCAAATGTCCAGCTAACACTTAGGTCAAATCTAGTAGATTGGCATCAAAGAACGATAAAGAAGTGTCGCTTTGAAGTAACACAGAGGAGATCACACTGCAGAAAATACTCCCTTTCTCTGTAGATAAAATTAAAAGTAGCAGAGTCTGGAAAAATGCTAGTTTGGTAGCATATATAGAGGATAAAGCGATGAGTGAAATGGATACATAATTGGGATGGAGAACAAGATCTGGTTTTCCTTCTCAATTCTCATACTTTCTAGAAGTGAGGCCCTGGGGAATTCACTTAATATCTTGGGTTTGGTTTTCACACGTGTAAAATAAAGATAAAAACTACCTTGTCTACCTCCCTGAGGCTTTGGGAAGATCAGGCTTAAAATATCTGTGAAACAGATTTATGAAATTTATAGTTATCTTTAAAACATCATTTTTGTTATAATCATCATCATAAAACAGTCTACCAAGTACTGTGGGACTTCTATAATGAAACTGTGTCTTTTGTCTTTTAAGAGAGATTCTGAGCTGAGTTTCCCCTTTGTATTCATTCGGTGGTAACAGAAACAGCTTGTCCCTGGAGTCTGGGGAGTCAAATCAGAGCATAAGGAACTGCGAGTACAGGTCTGAAGCAGGACTAAAGATCAGGGAACTACAGAGAGTCTGGTTCAAGGTAACACTGCCTCTTGATCACTCTCTCTGGGGAGAAAAAAAAAGGAACAAGATGAAAAGGCAAAAAAAGACACTGCAGCCCAGAATGGAGTCTTGATATAACAATGTATGAGGCTGGCTCCTGGAGGGGAGCTTAACCACCACTTACTTAAGGAAAAGGTGGAAGGAGGGCTGTCACCTGGGCCCCAGAAGAGAGAGGTAAAAAATCTGCCACTGCATTTGAGGCAGTGAACCCCACTGCCTTCTCCCTGCAAGAGTTCCTTGGGTGGCAAGGGTGGCAAGGGCTTTATGTAGCAATTATACATCTGGACTTCTGAGAGAGAACATCTGTGTCCCATTATCCAGGATGGTGACGGGACAGCTAGACAGTATATGTACAAAAAGAGAGGATGAAATAAGCTTAGAGCCTAGCTGCTTAATCACAAACATGTGATGTGTTTGTATGCTTGGTGGGCATTTTGAAAACAGTTCTATAGTATCATCAGTGAAGCCTGAATTTAAATACTGTGGTTCAACTGAAATTTGGGGCCCACAGTGAACTACATTCAGAAGAGAATCTGATTGCTCCAGTGTTTCTCCTTCCAGCAAAAGGATAATTGGGAACCAGGAGTTAACTTGGGAAAATTAGAAATTCTTGACCTGTCTCAGCACATAACCAATCGAAGCAAGATTAGTTTTATTTTCTTTGTCAACTTTTTGTTGATTCTAAGAGAAAACAAGGAAGGAAAGAATTGTTTGGTTTTGGATGGTTTGTAATTTCCAGTTCTTAATTATTTACCACACCTTTAAGCAATCATCCACTGTCACTAAACAATTCATAGCTTTGCTGTACACAACAGAGTTACGAGTGGAAAAAGTCATATATTTTTATTTATTTGTTTTTCTATATTGATTAAGGTATTACAGATGTGTCCTTATCTCCACATTGTCCCCTCATCCCCTCAGGCCTGCCCTCACACTCACCCCCTGTTGTCTGAATCCATCCTTATGCTTATATGCATGCATACAAGTCCTTTGGTTGCTCTCTCCCCCTCACCCCACCCTCCCCTACCTTTCCTCTGAGGTTTGAGCATCTGATCAATGCTTCTCTGTCTCTAGATCTGTTTTTGTTCATCGGTTTATGTTGTTCATTAATAAAGTCATATATTTTAATATCACAAAGATGTGGGAGATCATTTACTTACATGCTTTTAACTTGTAGATCTGAGAAATGAGATCCAGATATACTAAATGATTTACAAGGTCACAAAACTGAGAATGTTGAAATCCGGATGGGAACCAAAATTTTCTGACTCCTATGTCAATGAAGTTCCCTATTTGCATTCCCTCTCGCCCTGTTTTCCCCAGAAATAGTTCTGTTCTGATGCTTCCAAATAAGAACTCACAGCTCTATAAACATATCACACTCATTCGGCTGCAAGATAAAACTACTATGGTAACACATTTTTGTATTTTGCCTATATTAGGGCCAGAACAGGTAGTGAAGACCTCATTTGATGCCTTTCAAGAGTACATGCGATAAGTAAACATCCCCTTCTGAGTTGAAGAGACAGCATTGAGATGCTATGAACAAACATGCCAGCAACGGTGACTGTGCTCTGTAGCGTTTTGTATACATTCAGTAATGGTATCGCTTTACAAATAAGCTGATGCAAACATTTAAAGAAGAAAAATACCATAATATGAAGTTATAAAAACCAAATAATGTTTGAAAGTACAATATGATATTAGACAAAAACATGGAATCTGAAATGAGCACCTACTGAATATGCTCAATCATTTGAGTTAATTAAAATAATTTAACCTATGATAATATTTTTTTACAGACAGAGACAAAAATCTAACACAATTACCATACTTTCTGTGCATTGTTGTAATTAAGTAGGTTGTTTTTTGGGTTCCTATTTTCGGGGATAAATAGCTCAAAAGTGAGTAAAAGGAATAAAAAAGTGCATGAAAATTGGTGTTTATATAATTACAAATATTTGGATTTCACTAAGATGTCAAATTCTTCACTTAACTAAAAAGTCATCTGGTAGGGAAACTTGGGATTTATGTAAGTTTTATTATGTTATAAGTATATCTTGAATCCTGTTGCTATGTACCTGGATACATAGCTAGACTATAGAGGGCTGAATAATGTCTTTCCTTCCCCATCCACATCCTGTGAATGTTGTCTTATTTGGAAAAAGGAAATTCAGAGATGTGATTAAGTGAAGAAGTTGAGTTGGAGAGATTATTCTGGGTTATCCATGTGGGTCCAGTATGTAATCATGAGTCCTTATTAAGGCAGGCAGAGGGGGATTTGACTATAGAAGAGGAGAGAGTCATGTGAACATTGAAATCAAGATTGAAGGAATGTGGACATGAGCCAAGGAATGAGGCAGCCACCGAAAGCTGAGACAGAGATGAGTGGAATATGCACCAGGAGTCTCTGGAAGGAAATTACCCTACCACCCCCTTGATTTTAGCCCCCAAAGACTCATTTTATTCATCTGACCTCCAGGACTATAAAAATATGAATGTTTAAGCCACTAAGTTTATGGTAATTTGTGACATCAACAATAGGAAACCAATAAAATAGCAAAATATAATTTATTATAATAAAGAATGCTATTATCTGTTCAGAAAAAAAATTGAAATTAAACAATGTTTTGACCCTGGAGCTTTGGAGGAACGTCTCACTGAGAAGTTCAGTATTTTCATGTCATGATTTTGTATTCCTGTTGCCAAATTCATTAGAAATAGGAAATGTATAATAGGTCATCATGCCCTGGATGGAGGAGCAGTAGACATCAGCAGAACTTTGGCAAAGCCTCATAAATTTGAAGATGACTCACCCAGGATACCTGTGAATAACTTCCTCAATAAGAGGCTGTTTCCAATGCAAGTTATTCCCAACTTACAGCTTTCATTACTTTTTTTTTTTCCTGATGGTCCTTCTCTATCTTGTAACATTTATTTAAAATAAAACTATTATTTAAGGTTGTATGCTGTACTAGGTTTGCACATGGACGTTTCTGGTGTTAAAATGTGGAGACCTAACAGCAAATGTTTACAGGCCACACTACCATGGATAGTCCTTTTCCAGGCCTGGAGGAGAAGATAAATGAAAGCAAGTGAGATGCCCCAAGCTCTTACTCATACATCTACTCCCCCCACACCATCTTCATCTCTTCACCAGGCACTCCTACCTGGTGATAAAAAGCCAAATTCTAACCAAGACCAGGAAATCTCCAGGGAGCAATAATGTGAATTGGAATAAAGGTTGAGCTATTTACAAGAATGCAAGTGAACACTTGTTTGCTTGTTTTATTTTGTGGACTCATTCAAATGACAACCATGGGAAAGAGGCGATTAAATCAGAAGAAAACTTGAGTAGGTAGAGCATAGAATTTGGAAGCTGTAAAAATTGGTAATTAGCGTATGACCGCTACCCTTCCCGTTGGCTAATCAGCATATCCTTATGCAAATTAACTGTCAGCCAAGATGGCGGCTGGCAGCCATGCACTGAAGCGAGCAGGGAGGCTTGCTTGCTCCAGTGACGGCGGACTCCAACATTCCCCGCCTGCCGCTGCCGGCCTCTCAGCTGCAACTCTAAGCAACTATGTACTATGTTGCAAATAAGAAGCTAAACAAAACCCCAGAAACCGGCTTTCATTCAGCCAGG
>NW_005355584.1:712798-731098 GCF_000412655.1 Myotis brandtii
ATTTCTATATGTGACATGGCACCAGAGTTAAGTTAGGGTTTTTCAAAATGCTGACACGCCGAGCTCCAAAGGTTCTCCATCACTGCTCTAGATCTTAACTTATACTTGGACAGCACTTTGTATCAGTTGCACAAACACCAGTCTGTTGTATTGAGTTTGAAGTCAAAGACCTGAGCTTATGTTTAAGTTCTGTTGTTATTTTTTATTGGACATTGAAAGTCACTCAACTGCTCTTGGGACCTCAATTTACCTAACTTCAAAATTAAAGTAGCCTTCTGAATTACTGTTTCTATCCATCATGCTATTTTTAAAATTGTGACACCCCCCTATAAAATGTGATTTATTATTTTTATTTGTACTATTTAATACCTAAAATGATAAGAAAAAGAGATAAATTTCTTAGGGGTACTCATTTTCTATAATCTCAATTATATAGTTAAACTCTTGTTCTGTGGTAGTATTATTTAAAATAAGTTACTTTAACTTTTTTCTTTTTTTCTCTTGCTTCTCTGACAGTTGTCTCTGCAGTTCTCACAGCCATTATCCTGTTTCATCTCTTCAGTTTCTTTCACGTGAGAAAAATCCATCAAGGTGATCAAAGAAACCGTCAAACATGGTAAGAATGTTGAGTTGGAGTATGAGCACATTTCAAAGGATTTTGCTTATGCCCTATCACAAGAAAGTACGTACCTGGCAAATAGTTATAGAAATCACTGATCAGGTTTTAGAATAAATTAATTGTGTTACATATTAAAATCAGCGATATAGAATCCCAGCCTTTATACCTCCTAAAAAGCAGTATTGCATGTAAGGTAGCATTGCAGGTCATATATGTATTCATAGATTTAAAAAACAGGGCCTTTATTTTGATGAGTGGTTGATTATCAGAGGGATTACAAAATTGAATTTTGAATTATGCATCTGGTATAAATGCATAACTATTATCTCAGGAAAAAAGTCAGTAAATAATTTTCTATCTAAACTGTCATATTTTTTAAATATATGGAAAGGTGTATAATTCTGGAAAGCAGGTAAGGTTTGCTTTTTTGTTGTTGTTTTTGTTTTAATTAATCTCAAGACTCCAGCATATAGAACAAAGCTTGACATAAGGTAAGAATCAGGTGAGTTCTGCGATACTGAATTGGAAACACTGTCCTTGACCTGGTTTCACAATAGGACTTAGGGCAAGCTACTTAAATCCTTTGAGCCTCAAGTTTATCAAATATAAAAGATAGGGAATAATACAATCTTCATTAGAAGTCATTGTGAGGATTAATTAAGATAATGCCTGTAAAGTGCCTGATATATAGTAAACTAATAATAAATATTACAGCTATAATCTTGGTTAACAAAGGAAAATATTTGCTTAGGTATTTCAGTTTAGATATCCCATGTATTGGTTAGAATTTAGGTTCAGGATTAGTAGTTGTTGTTGTTGTGTTTTAACAGTGGTTTAAAGAATTTGGGACATGATGGTTCGTTTGCTTGTTTGTGTTTTCTTGGACCTAGTCAGGAGGTCTAGAACTGTGTGGTGCTCCACGATGTCTCAACTTAGACTCCTTTTGTGTGTTTCCATACCCAAAGCAACTCATGGTTTAAGGTGGATTCTTCACCCACCATCCTTGATGGTCACATGCAAAACATTAGCAAGGAGAAAATGGAATCAGAAAGGCCAGTCCTTCCCTTAAAGTCCACTCCATGGAATTTGCACATATCACATCCTTTTATATCCTATTTGTCTAGTAGTTATCCATCTGGACACAGCTATTCATCTTCATGGGGACTTGGAATTGTAGTCATTTCAGAGTTTGTATATATATATATGTAGCTAGAAGTCTAGGCTTCTATTACTTTAGAAGAAGGGGAGAATGGATATTAATGGGGGTGAACATCTCTATTGCATCTTCTGTACAGACAACAACTTCAATTGTATACTACTATTAAAGATTAAGTTCATGTAATCTTTCTGCTGGGCAATTTTAAATGTATTTCAAAAGGCTTAAAAAGTAAAGACTTTTTAAAATTTTTCTATCTATGAACATATAGTTAAAAAGTAATTAACGGTCCATGTATGTTTCAATGATATTTATATTTTATTTCTATGAGAAAAAGTATACTAAAATTTGTTTGGCTTCTTATGTCCCAATGATCAGCTATTCATTATAAATACTCAATATAAATTAATATTTGCACGTTTAAAAGGTTATCAGAATAAAAATGTATAAAAAGAAAATTGTCCCTCATTCTGTTCCTCTTCACAAATGTGACCAATCTTAACCTAGTCGGTGGATCAGGTGATGACCCTAGGAAAAAGGGACATTTACTCTGAGACATGAAGCAACGGTTACCATGTACCCATCTATATATATAAAACCCTAAGTGACCGGAATGACCAGAATGACCAATCACCATGATGTGCACTATGGGGGGTGGGGCCAGCTGACCAACCTCCCACAGCCCCTCCCCCAGCTGGCCCCGCCCCTAGTCATTCCCCCCACCCCAATCAGGGGCGGGGCCAGCTGGACCCCGCCCATGCACAAATTCGTGCACTGGGCCTCTAGTTAAATAATATAAAGCAAATAGTATTTGAATGAAAGTCATATGCAAACAAAGAAAGAAAACACACACACATAGAAACAAAAAATCCCCCAAAATTATCAAACAAGAATGTAATATCTGGAAAACTGTCCTTCCAAAGTAAAGGAGAAATTAAGACATTCATAAACAAAAACTGAGGAAGTTCATACTCACTATACCTATCCTGAAAGAAATGCATTTCCAGGGATCAGAAAACTTGAATTTTTTTTAAATATTGTCTTTTATTAATTTCAGAGAGAGGAACGGAAAGATAAAAACGTCAGTGATGAGAGAGAATCATTGATGGGCTGACTCTTGCATGTTTCCTACAGGGGATAAAGCCCGCAACCAGGCAGGTGCCCTTACCTGGAATCGAACTGTGGCCTCCTGGTTCATGGGTTGATGCTCAACCACTGAACTACACTGGCCTGGCTGGGATTAATAGACTTTAGACCAGGGGTGGGCAAACTTTTTGACTCGAGGGCCACAATGGGTTCTTAAACTGGACCGGAGGGCCGGAACAAAAGCATGGATGGAGTGTTTGTGTGAACTAATATAAATTCAAAGTAAACATCATTACATAAAAGGGTATGGTCTTTTTTTTTTTTTAGTTTTATTCATTTCAAACGGGCCGGATCCAGCCCGCGGGCCATAGTTTGCCCACAGCTGCTTTAGACTGTTAAGATGTCAGTATTATGTAATAATAGCTACAGATTTCATGCAATGTCCAAAAAAATCCTAACAATGTTTTTTCACAGAAATAGAAAAAGGAATCTCAGGTGACTGAATAGTCAAAATTACCTTGAAAAAAACAAAGATGGAAGGTTCACACTTTCTAAATTAAAACCTTATTTACAAAGTTACTAAAAGTAATCAAAATGGCAGGACTAGCATAAAGACAGATATAGACCAATGGGACAGAAAACCAAGAAATAAACTCTTGCACACATGTTCAAATGATTTTTGAATAGAAGCATTGAACAGACTGTCCAACCTATGAGGGAAGGTGGGGGTGTGTGTGAGTGGGTAAGAGATCAACCAAAGGACTTGTATGCATGCATATGAGCATAACCAATGGACACAGACGGGGGGTTGGGGGAAGGGAACAAGGGTATGTGCTGGGGGGTGGGGGCGGCTGGGGAGAGGTCAATGGGGGGAAAAGGAGACTTATGTAATACTTTAAACAATAAATAATCTAAATCAAGAAAAAACAAAGAAATGTAGAAAGAATTCAAGAGAAATAAGGAATATTAAAGATCTGCAAATGAGCTCAAATGTATTGAAGAGCTTCCATACAAGAAAAGCCAAAGTAAGAGAATAGAACAAATACTAAAAACTATAACTCAAGGAAAACTTTCTAAAATAGAAAAGACATATATCTGAAACTACATACTGAAAAAAAACAATATGTAGCTGAGAATATCAACCCAGAATGACCAATGTGAGGCCATATTCAGAAAGGAATGGAAAGGACTTGAAGAAGGGATTATTTGGATACCCAGAAAGAGAACATGTGAATTATAAGGGAAAGAAAATTAGACTGACCTTAGTTTTTTTCCACAACATGGATATTTAAGATATTCACAGAAAGTATGAACCAAGGATTTAATATCCAGTGAAACTCATTTTCAAGTACAAACTTATCAATGCAAGGACTCGAGGAATATTATTCCCAAGAACCTTTCCTGAGGAATGAGCTTTGGACGACCAAGATGACTAGGGCAACATTGTCATAATGTTGGTGCTGGACATTAAATATATACTTTACTGTGGAATAAAGGGCTAAGAAACAAAGTAGACAAAGTACAGCTATTAAAAAGTAGAGAAAGAGCAGATGCAAAACAGATGCAAGTAGGTATGTAATATATATATAATCTCCCACGTTCAAAGGCTGTTAGATCACGTTTTTTACCCATATCTTCAGAAAAAAAATCACTTCTACTGTTGTAGTAAACAACCTGCTTCCCTATGTATACTGGTCTGGCCCTCTAGCAACTTCAACGTGAAATTATAGCTAATTTGCCTACAAACGTCAGGTGGTCATAATAATCTGGCCACTCAGTGTATGTTTCTACACACATGCATCTTTCCTAGATCTGTTCACTGAAACGGCCTAGAAACAAAGACTGATCCAGTAGCAAGGAGCAGCGCCAGCACCAGATATGGTTTTAGAATGTAATTTCTCACTAAAAGGACAAGGGGCTTATTAGAGAAATGGTAGATTCCAGATATCGCATATAAAGTGTACAAGATAAACCTGGAACATCTTGTCATACCAGCAAACAAGGACACTGTTGCTGACTGCTTGGATCATGTCAAAAGGACTTAGGAGTCACCTTGAAGAGGCTCCCTCTGGACAAAGATGTGATAGTTTTAGTAATGATAATAAACACAACATATTTAAACCTAAAAAAAAAAGAAAGAAAAGAAAAGGATGCTAAAACCATGCAATGGGGAAAGGACAGTCTTTTAACACATGGTTTTGGAAAAACTGACTATCCACATGCAAAAGACTGAAGTTGGACCTTTACCTAACACTATATACAAAAATTAACTAACAGTGTATCCAAGACCTAAAAATAAGAGCTGAATTATAAAACTCTTAGAAGCAAACATAGGAGAAAAGCTACTTAGGCATGGATTTGGCAATCATTTCTTGAATATGACACCAAAGGCAGACACAACAAAAGAAAATATTAACAAATTAGACATCATGAAAATTGAAAACTTCTGTGTATCAAAGTACACTATCAACAAAGTGGAAAGAAAACTTGCAGAATGGGAGAAATTATTTATAAATCATGTGTCTGTTATGGTGTGAACATCCAGAATATGTAGAGAACTCCTAAAACTCAACAACAAAATACAATCCAAGCAACCTGATTAAAAAATGAACAAAGGACTTGAATAGACATTTTTTCTTACATTTCTTACCAATAATTTCATTCAGGCTCTTCCAGGTTTCACTGTCTTCTCAAGGTAAGTGCAGCTTTCCAAAACAGTCTTGCAGAGCCCTGTCAGCTTTTATCTACCAGCCAAGATTCAGGAGGGAAGAGATAAACCTTCCTCTCCACAAGTATCAAAGAACATGTGCCATCTTTTGTTTGGCCAAACATGGCAAGGATACAAACACAAGAGGGAGACCCTACTGGGGAGCACATGTTGAGTCTCGGTTGCATTATATCACTTCGGCTAACATCCCCTTGGCCAAGTCCCATGTCAGGGTACATGAGAGTGCACTCCCCACCATTGAGAGAAGCTGCAATGTGACATGGTCAAGTCAGGGAAGATGCATATGTGGGGTCTACCATAAGAGATCCTAGCATCTACTTCTTTTTCTCTCCCTTCACATTAAACACTACTTCAAAGTGTCCTTTCACAGTATTGAGGCAGCAGGTATAACAGACTTTTCAGAACATATCTTTGTGGAACAGGGAAGTGTTAGGGCCAGGTTCCAGAGAAGTGCCCTATTTTTTACTGTCAATTGACCACATATTCCTACTCTGTCAGAAGAGGAAATCGAGCAAGACACAAGTGGAAGGAGAGAGCCTTCTTCTAAATGGGAGTCTTGTATCCAGCTTCACTTCTTTAAGGTGTTGTATGAACTGAATAATCATGTTATTTTCAATAGAGAGTAATTTTAGTCATGAAATGAGGTTTCCTTTTGCCAGAGGGAAATGAGAATGGAAAGAACACAATTTGTAACAATTGCTTTTTAATGGTAATAGAGGTGTATTTGGATATATCATTCATACCCAAATGCATACCATAATGTTCAGGGGGAAAAAACCCTCAGTAACTATGTGTATATTGTGCTACTGTGCCATTAGGAAGTAGACAGTCACACTCCGAGAAGAGCTTTCAATTAATACCACTTATGTATTATAGTATATCTAGCTTCTTATACCACCATTAATTGTTAATATGGTACAATTAGTCCTTAAGCATGCAATTAATATTCTACTAACTGCTTTGTTATTTGGCATTCATTACCAATGAATAGATGTTTAATTAAAGCCTTCTCATTCTATGGCAACAAAACAGCTGAAGTTTTCTCATTTCTTTGTGAATATACTCAGCTTTCTCTAACTTCTCCTCCCAAGACTTCAATCTTTATAAAGACACTCATTTAAAGAAATATTAACGTACATTGAGCAGTATTATAGGTTATTATATCAGTGGTACTATTTTTTAAAAATAAAGTATTTAGAATATAAAATACTTTAGGATACACATTTCTTTTCAACCCTTAGAAATCGTGAAAATGTCTATTCTTCCTTTCCTTCCTCAATTTATAAACTACGGCTCCTCTAAAGCAAGCAAACTAAATTTCATAATTAGAAAACAATATAAGTATGCCAAGATTATGTTGCCACTCCATAAGACAATTGAAAGTTCTAAAGTGAAATGCATACAGGAAGGAAAAGTATTCACTTGAATCTGAAATACTATGAATAAATAATTCCTGAAACTTATATTCTCTCTGAGGAAAGAGCAGTTATTTGGCAAAGGATAGAGAGGAGCAAAGACATAGGGTCATAGAACTTTCATATTATATCAACATAACTGATGTAGCAAGGGATTAAAAATCAAGGAAATAAGAACACAATAATTTTAAACTTTTATTATCTTTACTTTCTTTCAATGTCTATTTCATTTCAAGGCAAATATTATTATTTATAAACTAGAGGCCCGGAGCATGAATTCATGCACCAATGGGGTCCCTGGGCCTGGCCTGTGGTATCCAGCCGAAACTGGCTCTCCGACATCCCCCGAGGGGGCCCAGCATGTAAGATGGTGCAGGCCAAGCCAAGGGACCCCACCGGTGCATGATCAGGGCCTGGGAGGGACATGGTTGGCCAGCTGGGGAGGAACTGCGGGAGGACTCCAGGGTGTGTCTGGCCCATCTCGCTCAGTCCCGATCTGCAGGACCCCAGCAGCAAGCTAACCTACCAGTCAGAGCATCACCCCCCTGGTGGTCAGTGCACATCATAGTGACTGGTCGACCTGTCGACCCTCTGCCCCTTGGTGGTCAGTGCACATCATAGCAAGAGGTTGAGCCATCTTAGCATACCATTAGCATATTACACTTTGATTGGTTGAACGGCCGACTGGTTGACTGGGCACTTAGCATATTAGGCTTTTATTATACAGCATATCCAGCATTAGATTGGCATGAAATAGGAAAACCTCCTGGGAGGGGTTAGAGATGTTTAAATCATACTCATTATCTTTAGTTTTTCCATCTTTATAGGCACTTGGTATCAAACCAGGCATGCTGACCTCTTGATATATTTTTCTTATTTCCAAACATCTGTAAATAGTCAATATGCTAAGGTGCTCTATTTTGGTGTAGTGTGTCCTGAACCCCATAAATTAACATATGTTATGTGAGCAAACTCTTAGCATGCTCAGAAAAAGAATAATTGGTTAGTGTTCCCTGACTTTATCAAGGACATTTGAATGAGGAAGAATGACCTGAGCATGGGTTTTGAAGACAGATTGAAAGGAAGGAAACAGAAGGGCCTGGAACTCATCCAGAGATAGCACTATACCGCCTCTGTTTACCCACCATTCTGACCATTCTGTTTCCTATTCATTTGTAGCAAAGCACACTTTTTCCATTCCCTTCTGTCATCAAAACACACACACACACACACACACACACACACACACACACACACACACTTTCTCTCTTTCTCTCACACAAATAATATTTTTTGTTCTTATTTGTTATGATTTTACCCTCAGAACTAAGAACAAATAATTTATCTTCCAAATCTTTATTGGACTATAACCCAAAGTATTGAAATGAATTTTAAAATAGCCAGATAATATAAATAAAAAACATAGTTTTTATTTACTTAGTGGAAAAATATAACCCCCCCCCCTCCAGTACCACATAACACAACCCAGGATAAGAAATGTATGTGGTTGTGTGTGCAAGTGGTGAATATATGTGTACATGCTTGGATATGTGTATAGGTGTGCATATGCATATGTTTAAGGATATGTATGTATATCAGGATGGTCCCTAAAAGGCTGTGTGACAAAATAGCAAACTAGGGCAGTCCTACTAAAGATAATATTGCACTAGAAAAGAGGAAGAGGCTACTTGGGACTTATTTTTTAAATGTGGTTTTTGCATACTGTTAAAGACAAAATTACTTCATTATACTGATTTTTAGGAAAAGCAGTAACCCCAATAGTCCTCTTATAGGATCCGAATATATATGTTTATATATTTTTTCATGTCATATAATTTATAAGTGATTTCAACAAAATGTTTTTTTTAGTTTGTCATTTAAATGCATGAAAAACAAATTCATACTTTCGTACCTTTAGGTAGATGTTACAAATCTTGAGACATAATAAAATTGACAATAATTGTCTTGCATACAATGGTAATAAGAGAACAATGGTGATCCTTTGAAGATAAATGCCACTTTTGCACCTAGGTTTCTGTTTGCTGACAAAAAGCTGAGGAAATATGTAGAACGTACTATTACAATATCTATTATTAATTTCCTCCACTCCTCATGAATGTGTATTTTTTGTCTTATCTGTATTCTTCTGTCCCCCTTTATCTACTAGTTTAATCTGATCGAGGTCAGTTGTCCCCTGCAGGACATGAAATAGTTGATGTTTTTGGAGCTTGGTGTATTTATGCTAAGTGGAAAAAGCAGCAAAGATACTGGCTGCATTTGGGAAACAGAGTTCCCCTGAAGAGTGAACTCTGCATGCATTCCCAGATGGCTGGTGGCCAGGAAGCATGTGTCTGCAATCAGCAGGAGAGCTTTGGGCCTATCGATGTTTCTAGGAGACTGTTTTCAAAATAATAACGTTAAGTCATGGAGAAATACTGCAATTCTGTGAAAATGCTTTATCTATACAGTGATGCATTTATAGTGATACTGTAAATAGATCTTTTAAAAATAGCTTAAAATATGGGTTTTGTGCATTTATTCCACATTTAGTATCATAATTCATGTCATTCTTGTTTAATTATCCTCCAAATAGGTAAAGACACGTTCTCCTCTTGAATTACACAGCAAAGGTAATTTGTCTACCCTCTGCCAGGGTAGATAGGATGGCTAAACTCAGACTCAAATAATTTCAATGGCCAGTATTTACCCAGAGTCCTCTGCATTCAGAGTGGTACCTGCTTGTTATAAAACATGGCATTATTGAAACTAAATCCTCCTTCCTTCCTTCCTATTCCTCTTCTCACCTGCCATTTCTCTTTCTCTCTTTCTCTCATTTTGTTCATGTTAAGAAAAGCAACTATACCTACCTACCCTAGTTGTTTCCAAAGTGTAGTTTCTGAGTGTTTGAGTTGAGAAGTTGTATAAACTCAATGAAATTTAATGAAGGGAAAAATATGACTTACTCTAAGACTAGGTTCCCTAAATTTAATTTTTCACATTTATTTTTAGCCATATTCATATTCTTATGAAAAATGGAATATTCTTACAGGAAATTATACAGGATATGCTAAGAAAGAGTGCTTACAGTGTTGTATGATTTTATGCAAATTTTTAATTTCTAAAAGAATAATATCTTTTTAACTTCTAAATGGGGAACTAAAGCATTTACAAAAGAGAATGGGGGTTCTTGACATATACCTTTCTCCTGACAGATTGAGAATAGCTTCTGTTACTGTGACCATGTGGGAGGGAAGTAAAAGATAGATGATGGTAAACTCAATGTTGAAAAGTCTTTGCCACGGATGATAAAGGTGACCTTGGACATTCAGTTGCATGTGACTGTCCACAGGCTGGAGTGGGGAGGAACCATTGGTCAAAGGTGTTCAGAACTCTCATTCTCTGATGTACTTTTATACCTAATTTCAAAAATGCATATCTTCATTTTCATACAATGATGAAGAAGGGAATGCAGTATCTAATAAAATAGTGTGTATTAAAATGTAAATAATTGTGATCAGAGTAAATGAGGGTGGCAATGGTAATCAAACTTGGCTTCAGCCACCAGAAATTTTGCTTTAAATAAACTGTGGTGCAGCCTGGGAGCTAGGATTTGTTAAGGCTCATTCTGATGGGCAGTCAACATTGAGCTCAGAGGTATAAAATATACGTAGAATTCCCTAGGAGGTGACAGGCACAAATCCAACCAGCATCTATGGATGCCTCAGATGGGGCCAACTGTGTTTTTTGCACTACTGATATGATCATTGAAATGATGAAGGTCTCTTGAAGATATTTCTAACAAACAATGCATAATCCTTCTTTGATTTTATTAGAAGATATTCATATTAAAACTCTATAATGAAGTCTGTTTATGTGAAAAAAGGGATTTGCTAGATTACCAGATGGTTATAAACAAATCTGTCACCCTGTTGCTGGAAAGGATGTCAGAAAGAGGGCACTCATTCTAAGATGTTCAGTAACCTGGTTCCCAAGACTATATCCTCAATTGTGGCGGAAAGCAGAATGCCTCTATTGGTGAGAATAATAGAGGAAGTGTAGTGCTGAAAATTTCTTTCTTTCTTTCTAGAAGTATGTCATCTATGAAAAACATTAGTTACATTTTTTTTCTTGTTTCCACTTATGTAGAAATAATCATTCTATTTGCATTTTCTCATTTTACTTACACCTGATTTATTTTCTTGCATTTGCCTTGAACTAATGGCATCTTTTCAAAGCTCACTTTCCAATTTGAGTAATATGTTAACCGCAACTTGAAGTAAAAAAAGAAAAAGGGTTGTATGAAAGTCTTATTTTATTGATTGCAATGTGGCAGCTTCTTCGATTTTTCAGTTTGGACTAATCCATGCCAAATTGTTGACATATTACATTAACTTTAATGGAAAGATCTCATTAGTTAAAGTTAATTTACATAGAATATATATTTTATATATGAACATATATAGCACATTGCATGCAGTTTCACAATCAAATATAGCTACATATGTTAATTCTCATTTTAGTAATGATAATTCCATCAGTAATTAACATCATGTGGTTAATTGTCTCTTCAATATGGCTATGTTCCTAAGGAAATATGAGAAACAATCTGGTAAATTATGATGCGCATGTGTACCCTTCCCACATAGATGGAGGACCAGAGCTGGAAATAGAGTTCACCCTGAGTATCTGTCATAAAATGAACTGCAGTCTTCAATGACTGATTTTTATATTGGACTTGATCATCAGTAGCTTCCAGGTTACTTATCATAGAAAGAAAATATGTTTGTGCAAAGTGGCATAACAAGCCCTGATAATCAGCAGATTGCAGCCTTGTTATTGTTCTTATCACATACATTAGCATTGCATTGTTACTATCTTCCTGGTTTATAACTCTGATGTTGTCTCTACTCTCCTGTAAAAAAATGCATGATGATCTATTAGAGCAGTGGTTCTCAACCTTGGCTGCACATTAGAATCACCTGGGAATCTTTTTAAAATCCTGATTTCTGGGCCTCATCCTCCGGAAATTCTGTTTCTTTGTTACTAATGTTGTGGCCCCACCCCATAACAAAGAAACAGAATTTCCGGAGGATGAGGCCTAGAAATCAGGATTTTAAAAAGATTCCCAGGTGATTGTAATGTGCAGCCAAGGTTGAGAACCACTGTATTAGAGATTCCACTTTAAAGAGAAAGTATTTACTTGAATTACCTCTCAAATGGTTAACAAGTTAATTTGTTTGCTAGTTAGTTGGTCTGCTGTTGCCTTCTTTTCTCCTGTTTTGTGCCATATTCTTGATGTATGCTACACGCCAACCTACTTAGCAGAGCTTTTAAAGTGAGTTTTCCTTGGAAACATTAAGCTCTCAATCAAAATAATCTAGGGATTAAAAAGGTAATTCTGGCAAAAAAAATGAAAGTAATGTCTTCTTCCTCTTCTCCTTTTCCTTCTCCTTCTCCTTCTCCTTCTCCTTCTCCTTCTCCTTCTCCTTCTCCTTCTCCTTCTCCTTCTCCTTCTCCTTCTCCTTCTCCTTCTCCTTCTCCTTCTCCTTCTCCTTCTCCTTCTCCTTCTCCTTCTCCTTCTCCTTCTCCTTCTCCTTCTCCTTCTCCTTCTCCTTCTCCTTCTCCTTCTCCTTCTCCTTCTCCTTCTCCTTCTCCTTCTCCTTCTCCTTCTCCTTCTCCTTCTCCTTCTCCTTCTCCCTTCTTTCTCTCTCTCTCTCTCTCTCTCTCTCTCTCTCTCTCTCTCTCTCTCTCTCTCTCTGTCTCTGTCTCTCTCAAAGAATACAGGCTTTTGAATCAGTCTGAAAAAGTTTCAAACTCCAGCTCTCTGTAGTCCAAGAATATACATAATCTTGACAAGTTTTTAACAACTGTCATCTTTATTTTCCTCAGCAGTAGAGTAAGGATAACATTTGCTTTATGGAGTGCCTGGTGCTTAGTAGATTGTCAGTATATAATAGCTGTTATTATGTAACTCATGTTATGCTACAATGTGTATTTAAATGTTATATCTGCTACTTAAATATGAAAACTTATCATTTATGAATGTATGCCTATGTTAATTTGTTTAAATTATAATCCTTGCTTAGGTTTATATCTTCAATTATTATATACATTCTAACCCTTCCTACAATTAGAATCTTAGGGGTTGTTTATTAATATATTATGTAGAACAACACTATAAATAGCTTATGAACAGGTTATTGAGGATTTTAAAGTATTATTTAAAACACCCACTATTTAAGCCTCCTCATAAAGTCCAAAATATAGCAGCTTTAACTAAGCTACATAGATAAATATTTATAGTAATTTATTAAAATTATTTATTGAGCACATATATTTAAAAAGGTCTCTGAAATTCTTATGTAACATTGCTTGGGAGTAGATATTGAATAACAAAAATGAAATTATTTTATTAAAATGATGGTAAATGCTAAGAAAGAACTTTAGGATGCTATGAGATGTTTACAGTGGAGGATCATATATAAAAATATATTTATATGCTGAATATATTCCCTTTGCTTATTATTATAAATACTTTCTCCCGCTGGGTGGCTTTCCTTTTTACTCTCTTAATAGCATCATTTTAATGCTATTTGATTTATCACTTTCTTTCCATATGGTTATGAGAAGCATTTGATTTACCTTTAATATAAAGAGATTATATGGAGATGATATGCCTTGAATGAATATTACCTGAACAGTCAAGTTCACCATATCCCTTCACCAGCTTTTCTAGCAATTCCTTCACATGTTGAGTTGTGAACTGCTCTCAGGTTATAACTGTTTACTTGCATCCCTGTGACTCACTCATCAACCTCAGCCAAAAAACACTGCATTCCTTTTCCACATATCACACATACCATTCCTCCACACATGCTCATAAACTCACATACATTATCACATACACACACTTGATCACCAATTCATATGCTCACCCAGAGCCTCCAGCACTCACCCACATATACACACTCGAGTTCTCTCTCTCTCTCTCTCTCTCTCTCTCTCTCTCTCACACACACACACACACGTTTTCCTAATTTAGAGCAACTGAGGGATTGACTCAGGAGTAGTTCTCTTAAAATTTTTAAAGATCACTTTCCTTATAAAACCCTATTGATTTTTCAAGTTGCTACCATATAGGAAATCTGTCCCATCACCCACTCTAGTGCATCTGCTGACATTGTCAGAGGAGCCGTATGGCCAAAGCATCAGCTCTGTGAAAATAGCCTCACTCTAAGGCAGGAAGTGTTAGGTAGAGTCGAGAGAAAATGTGTGTGTGTGTGTGTGTGTGTGTGTGTGTGTGTGTGTGTATATAATTTGTTATAGATGAGTGAAATTGAATTACAAAGGCAGTTCAATTTATACCATAGGTTAAGTAGACAACTTCTGACCTGTCCTGAGAATTGAATGTCATTTTAAAACATCTATAAAGGTAAATATGTCATGATTTCAAAAGAACTGATTTACAAGTAGACTATTTTTACATAAAAATAAATATGTCCAAAGAATACACTAGTTGTGATCTCAAAAGTATTCATGAAATATTTAGCAATCCTACTTTCTTTGTCATTCAACCTGGAATATTAAATATCAAGGTGATATTTAAAGTGCACACAGGCATTTCTTGTAAGTTCATGTGTTTATGAAGGGAAGTAGTGATGCAGAAGATAAAAAGGGATGTAAAAACATAGCCTGTGCTTTTTTATCCCCAGAAAAGATGAGTCTGATTCCCCATTCTCAAAACATGCCCTCTCTGCCTGGCCTCTTGAATCTACTACATGGATCTCTTGACAGGTATAAGGGGCAAGGGTAAACAGGGCTGACAATTCAGCATGCATTTCAAGGTAAATTGTTCCTAGAATGTTTGCCTTTTTTTTCTGTTGCTTTTGGTTAACAGCTGGACCATTGAGGTTCACCAAGAGATGCCCTAAAGTATGTTGTCCCTTCAACTTACTACTTAACAACACTGTACAGTGTAATTAAACGTCAAAGATCAGTACCATATGATTTCACTTATATGTGGAATCTAATGAACAAATAAAAAAACAAACAAAATAAAAACAGACTCATAGATTCAGTGAACAGACTGACAGCTATCAGAGAAGAGGTTGTGTGAAAAAGCTGAAGGAATTAAGCACAAAAATAACAACAACTCATAGATACAGACAACAGTATGGTGATTGCCAGAGGAAAGGGGGAATGGAAGAAATAGAAGATGGCATAGGGCGGATAAATGGTGATGAAAGGAGACTAGACTTGGGGTGGTGAACACGCAATACAATATACGAATGGTGTATTATAGAATTGTACACCTGAAACCTATATAATTTTATGAACCAATGTCACCCCTGTAAGTTCAATACAATTTTTTTAAGTCAAAGCTAATTTTGAGGATATACAATATACTTTAATGAACAAACCATCTGAAATTAGGACCTAAATAATGAAGGGTTTAGGGACCTGCTGGCTGATATTTGTTATGCATTCTAGTAGCAGAAGTTTGCAACTAATTGGAGGCTAACCAAACCCGTTGGACACATTTCAAGTCATGTCAGTAAATTTTGCTTCCCAAGGACCCTGATAGAACATGCAGCTTAGTGCTGCTTTTTTCTATCTTAATTACCACATTGAGTTGTGCTAATATAGATTTACTTGAGAGACATGTTCTATGATTATAACCAGGCAAACATTGTTGGCATTTGTTTTCAATTCAATGAGCATGAGACGCTAACTCAACATTTAAAAGTAACCGTCGATGTAAGGATAAGTTCCAAATATGTAGAAAAGTCATCTAAGTATACAATTGGCAGAAATGTATATTTATCGAATATTGAGACAATTTCAAAATATGCAAATGACAATTCAAATGTTACTTCAAAGATTAGATTTTCATGTTTTCATGGATTCAGCATTCCATTGACTCTAAGCCGTGATGTGGTAGACTCAGCTTATAAACACATGCTCAGTTGAGTGCACAACATTTTTTAATAACAGAGAAAGGTAAAAACAAATTAGTTTAACTCTGAGTAGCATTGTATATGCTTCTTGTATGGAGAGTTTTAGTCAGGAAATTGTGTAAATTTTTTTTACTAAAGTTGAAATTCCTAAGATATTTTGTAAAATATTTTTCAAAGCAGGTCACAAATCCTCATGAGCTAATACATATGAAAAAAAAAGCAACTGATTTTCTGGAGTGATAATTTCAAATTTTGATTATAAGACTAATTCATATTTTAGCATTGAAGAATATTTTTAAAACTGATAGTTGTACTAATTTTTATAATTTTAAATAACTTATGAAAATTTTATTAAGGTAGTTGAACTAAATACTCTCATCAATTTTTTATGTAGTTTGCTAATAGAATTGTGGTATTTCATGGTATCACAGAGATGAAAATCTAAGAACATTTTCATTTTATCTTTTTCCTTAGTTCTGTGCTTGGGCCACATTGCTTAGAGATAGGCAAGTGGGGATTTTGCTTCCAGAAGTCTTATACATCCTGAGGAACAGAAATCATAGCATCACTTCCTCTGAGAACCCTGTTTTCCTTTCTCCACTTTCAATAAATGTATCAACTCGTACCTTATGATGCTATCTTATTTTCTTCTATTTTTCAGAATATTAAATATCATATTTAGTATAGTTTTAACAGCAGAAGGAACTTTAGATTTTAAGACAATTAGCAGAATAAGTTATTGAGAGATATTAAGCTCAAAGTTAAACACACACACACACACACACACACACCCCTAAAAACTATATTATGGACTCAATTTCATTAATCCTATCTTGTGTACTCAATTGCATGCACACAATCCATGCCCTCCATTTCTAATCAGTCCACCCATTAAGAACTACCAGCGAAATAGCCACAAAGAATAGGGCAGAATTGAAATAAAATGGTTTTGAACCATACCTTTGTTCAAATACCCCTCCATATAAGTTTAAAAACTGACTTATTTCTTAATCTTTGAGTTCCTCATCTGGGAAAAATAGGTAAAAAATTACCCAGACCATGGACTTGTTGAAGCTCCAGCGAGGAGATGATGCAACTACTGGAAAATGCGTAGCACCCCCTCCCCCTTTTTCCATTCTAGATAATGAATACTCTCTCTCTATAAAAAATGTCTTCACAAGTCAGAGCACTTAAATTTTTTTTTAAAATATATATTTTATTGATTTTTTACAGAGAGGAAGAGAGAGGGATAGAGAGTTAGAAACATCCATGAGAGAGAAACATCGATCAGCTGCCTCCTGCACACCTCCTACTGGGGATGTGCCCATAACCTTTCAGTCCTCAGGCCGACGCTCTATCCACTGAGCCAAACCAGTTAGGGCACAGAGCACTTAAATTTAAGAGGTTTGTTTTTATAAGGCATTTTTTAAAAAGACCATATCTAAAAAATTGCTCATAAATGGCTGAAAATGTCTTCTACCTCTCAAATTTTTCAACTAAGAATATCTCCCACTTCAGTGGTGAACAGCTTTCCTGAGCCTCCTTGTACATAACTGAATTTCCCTAGTTCCTCCACACTTGATCTGGAGAAAAGATGTCATCATTCTCTGTTCAACAGCACTTCACACACTCAGAAAATATTTGGACACTTCGAAGCTGTCTACAATTCTGGCTCAAAAACATTATGTGTTTTGTTTTTGTTTTTTTAATCAAAGAATAACAGCTTTAGGAAGAAGTAAAGAAAAAACAAACACAGCAAAACTGGCATATTACTAATTGTGGAGACTAAAACACTAGTGCCCAAATTTAGAGAAGGAAAATTTATTTTTAAAACTTATCTTTCATCATGTCTACCCAATGCAATATATCTCAATGAAAAGTGAAAAAAAAAAAGTATCACTTTGACATTTTAGATATTTTGGGATGTTTGTTTAATTAATAAAAATATATAATAAAATGGATATGTCAGTGTTTTAATCAAACAAATCTAGGTCTGATTCTTGACTCCTCTTTTTCTTCATATTTAGAAATTTGTCTAATGTCTTCTTGCAAGTAATATTTTAAGAATTAATTAGAGTTGTGTAAGTATGATGACTAGACTGGTACATTGCTGGCATAAACTGTACCTTGGCCTTCCTGATTCCATGCTTTAGATAACTAGGAAGATCTTCTGGTCCCTTTTGTTTGCTTTACTTTTTAATTAAATTCATCATTATCTGATGTATTCATTCTCTCTCTCAACCAACCTCCCTCCTTCCTTCCCTCCTTCCCTCCCTCCTTCCTTCCTTCCTTCCTTCCTTCCTTCCTTCCTTCCTTCCTTCCTTCCTTCCTTTTTTTCT
>NW_005355584.1:731115-740109 GCF_000412655.1 Myotis brandtii
CTTCTCCTTCCCTCCCCTTTTTCTCCCTTCCTGGCTAGGAGCCAATACAGAAATAGCACATTTAGTATACTAGTATATATTTTGTTGCATCGGAGATTATGGACAGTGGAGTTTGAGATAAACACTAAATCATACGACTTATATGAGGTTCTATAGCACTGAAGGAATTATTTCAGATAGGACAAAAGTACAAACTGAGTTTTCATAAGAAACAACCAGAAATTCTATCAATGTTTTATTGTAGAGCAAAAAGATATAGGCTTTAAAAGGAAAAAGTAAAGGTTATTATTCTTTTGGTTGGCAAATTCGATTGTCATTTTATCTCTGCATGGTATCAGATACTAAATTTTTAAAATACCATTAGGTCAGAGTATAAAGCGAAATAAAAGAGTGAAGTTTTAAAATTTATTTAATTGTATTTAATTATAGCTTACAAATTTTGATAGGGAAGACATTGGTTAGAATTTTCAAGCCCATGGTCACTGCAAGCATACTACAGACGTGGCAAGGAGCCAGCTTTATATTTCTATGTAATTAACTCAATGGATTATGTATAGTTTAAAAAGTGGCAGGGCTAGAATTTAAGCCTGTGGATTAAAGGGCCAATATATCAAAACATATAAGCTTGAATATTAACCCACTTTTATGAAAGTGACAGATGGTTTCTAGGCTAATTTCTTCAGTCAGCGATATTATCACCAATTCCACTAGTATTGTTGTTCAGAAAGACTACTTCATGTGTCTTTCTGAAAAAGCTATCCTATATAAGGCCAATATGCAAATTGACCAAACCCCTGAACAACCGGTCGCTATGACATGCACTGAACACCAGGGGGCAAACGCTCAATGTAGGTGGTCAGTGTGCTCCCACAGTGGGAGTGCTGCTCAGCCAGAAGCCAGGCTCACAGCTGGCTAGTGCAGCTGTGGTGATGGGAGCCTCTCCCACCTCCGTGGCAGCGCTAAGGACATCTGGCGGGGAGCAGGCCTAAGCCTTCAGTTGGACATCCCCCAAGGGCTCCCAGACTGCGAGAGGGTGCAGGCTGGGTTGAAGGACCCCCCTGAGTGCACGAATTTTGTGCACTTGGGTGCCTCTAGTACAAATATATAAAATTATAAGTTCTTCGCGGTGACGGGAGCCTCTCCCACCTCCGTGGCAGCGCTAAGGACATCTGGCAGGGAGCAGGCCTAAGCCTTCAGTTGGACATCCCCCAAGGGCTCCCAGACTGCGAGAGGGTGCAGGCTGGGTTGAAGGACCCCCCTGAGTGCACGAATTTTGTGCACTTGGGTGCCTCTAGTACAAATATATAAAATTATAAGTTCTTGCTAATTATTTAAACTTTCAAGAAACCAATTTATTAGTAGTGTGCTAATATTTTTTAATTGCATATTAGCCAAGTTTTATTTGGTAGGTTATTTGCCAAGTAGAGATGCAGATCTACTCTGCTCACCAGGTGTTGTAGCTAAAGCATGAGAAAGTATTACAATTGTTACTCACTTACATAATCATGCTGGTTCAGCCCTGGGAGGAACATATGGAAAATGTAGATCATTTTTATGTACTCTCAAGATTAATTTTGGGTTTATTTTATTAAAAACTTATAAATATTAAGTAAATGCTTTAAATAATAAAAACATTGAGTAAATAAAAAATATCACCAGGAACAAAAAGCAATACATACGTGATTTTCTACATTTACTCAATGGAGACATTAACCATTTTATTCACCCTCAGATGGTGAATGTTAATGGGTCCCAAGTGTAGAGACAGATGAGAAGTTTGAATGTTGTGGCATATGATTGCCAACTATTGTAATATATGAACACAAACATAAATACAGGCATACATAAATATATTAACATCCCTATCCACTTATCTGTCTATGTTCCTATTTATACCTATAGAAAGAGGGAGGAAAGGAACATTTTTGTTACGGCCTATATCTTTATTTTGAAATGTTACTTATGAATTAAAGAAAACCAGTCAATATCTCACATTTCCCATTTTATCTATCATGACTTCCTTATATATATTTTTTTCAATTTAATTGGACCCTGTAACTATTCTCCTGGTATGGTCAGCCTGTCAATAGCAACAAAGACCCACTATTACTAGTACCTAGTACTGACTACCACCGTAGTTTCCCTGGACTACACCATTTGCACCATTGAAAGTAGTCCCTTCATCAGCTGCTCTTCAAATGACCTAAATTGAGGGTGTCATCTGTTTCCTGCCAGGACATTCATTGATCCAGGGAACCATTAGAGGGTTTTGACCAGAGGAGCGACATAATCTGACATATAAAGGATCATTCTGCAGTTGTACTGAGGGTAGAGAGGGGATTGAAATGACAGGAATTAATTAGATTAGTTAGGAGGCTATTACTGTAATCCATGTAAAAGATTGGTGTAATTTAGTGTTCTGTGGAGGTCATGAAACATAGTCACATTCTGGATATTCATTTGAGATTGCTACAAATTGTGGATGTAACTGAAAAAGAAAGAATGTGATCAGTAAGGACACCAGCATTTTTTGGTTCAAAAACATGGTGGCACGCAATTAGAAGTTGTTGAGATGGATACAATTATATGAACCATGGGTATGTGTAAAATTCTTAGCTAATTTAAATTTGAGACAACCCTAATACATCCAAGAAGAGGTTATATGCATCACATTCCAATGTGAATAGTCAATTGCTGATACATTAGGAAAAGTACAGTTGAAATATGATGAGTTATATGATGAGATCACAGCCCCAGCTTACATCCAGAATAAACCTGGAAAACAACCCTGAGCAAAGAACCCAGTTTCCCTGTGCCCAGACTTCTGAAGGACAGGGCTGTGAGACAATAGACAGATATTTTAAACCACTGATTTTGTGGTAACTTCTTATGTAGAAATAGAGAAGTACTACAATTGGGCTTGTACCTAACCATTTTGGGTTCAGGTAACACAAGTCCCCACTAGGGAGAACGAATTACTAGAAAGCCCATGTGAGGGTAACGATGCGAAGGGCAGGGATTCCACTCATCTGAGAGGCAATTGGGACCTGATACCAGTACAGCCCAGGCACATTTTGCTCCATTACTCCTCTCTGCCTTTCTTTCTTGGCCTCACTCTCACAGACCAACTTCTTCTACATAAGGGCAATGCAACTGCAATCCATGAGATGATTAATATGTGTGAACTACATTGAAAAGTGCCTGGTACATAGTAAGTGTTGAAACTTTGCTAGCTCTTGTAATGACTTGCACAGCTCCACTTTATCCTGCACACTGTTATATTTTTTGGGTGTCCCCAAAAATATATACACACTTTAACAGCTGATAGTTCAATTTTGAAAGTGAAATGTATTTTAATAAACACTGCCTTTATAATTATTCAAATATATGGACATCCTAAATTAGTGCGAAAATCCACTAAGTAATTTTGTCTAAATTATAGTAGAGTAAAAATTGCATTATATAGTTATATCATTGATTTAGTAAAAATTGAACAAATTAAAAAAGAATAAATTAGCTCTTCTTTGAAATATAATATATTGACATTTTAAACTATTATTTTATTTCCCTTCATATGCCTCTAGATTTTGTCCTATTCTAACTCTTTCCTCTACAATTCCCTCTCTATCTAAGCTTTCTTTTTAATTCTCTCAGTGTAATACCTTAAGAAAATAGGAATCATATAAATATCCCAGAATCTCAAGATAAACTTCTTATCCTTCCTCACTAATACCACCAGGGGAACTTTTGGAAAGTGTTCCTGCTATTTTAGGTAGTTCTATCACATTTACTAGTCTCAGTTTCCCCATGTGTGTAAATACCCTTCTATCTACAGTGCCCTTTCCAACATGTGGCCTGGATCTGAATGAAGCTAAATTATCACCTTCTGCATTAAACTTGTTTGGTCTCACATACCAAGTAAAATACTTTTTGCCTCCATTAAAACACAGAATTTCTTCACAACTTCTTAACTTTGGACTGAAGGCATAATGGCTAACACTCCACTGATTTCCAAGGTTGATTTGACTGGCTGATCAAATGGAAAGGTGGTTCATTGTTTCATGTGTACACATAAGGTCAAGAGAAAGAAAAGTTTTCTCAATATATAATTTCTCTTCTTCCCTCGTTGGGCTCTTAGAGACTCCTAAAATAGTTTCATGAACCATGAATTGGCATGAACATATTCATTGTTTCATTGGTTTTTATTTAAACACTAGAGGCCCGATGCACGAAATTCGTGCAAGAGTAGGCCTTCCTTCCCCCAGCTGCTGGCACCAGCTTTCTTCTGGCACCTGGGACCCGGGCTTCCCTCGCAGCCCCGACTTCATCTGGAAGGTCGTCCGGAAGGACATCTGGTCTAATTAGCATATTAACACTTTTATTATTATAGATTACTTATAAAATTGAAGATATTTCACATCACATATAACTACAGGCTCGTGTTAGGCAAGTTTTTATATATAACAATGATGCAAAAGAAGCTGGATACATTTTTTTTCTAATATATTTTCTAAGCACAGTAACCTTCACAGTTGGTTTATTATAAACATCCTTTAAGAGATCCACATACAATTTATGGATATTTATACATACTTAAATAATTCTCCACATAAATGAGCTTTCAGTCTTTCCTCCCATGATTTCCCATAAAGGTAGTACAGTGTGCTAGTAGTAGTCCTAAAAATTCTATTTATGTGCACCAAAATTGCAGTTGTTCTCTAAGAATTGCTTTTATCTCAACTACATTGCCTTTCCCATCCCATAAACAGTGACATGTTATAACTTTTATATGGCCTGATTTCAACACGGAAAATTTTTTATCTGTAATATAGTTATGTTCAAATCATTCACATGGGTCAACAATAAAAATATGTATTATATGCCTACCAGGCACTGTTCAAGGTACTGCTTATGTTTTCTTTAAAGCTATTTTTCAAGCTTGCTATGTTAGTTTTATAAATTAAAATACACTTATAGTATTCTCATTTTCCTAGACATGGGAAAAGTACGATGTCATTATTACAGTATTATGTTGATTGATTTTATTTTTTCTTTATTCAGCACCCTATAACCACTTTTCTAAATTGTGAATCAGCAGTTAAGTAATGTCACCGTATTTTTACAGAGGAGATTTTTATACCACTTAAATAGATTCTACAACTATAGAGCCAAGAGTCATTTCTCCATTGTTCTATTCATTATAGCATTGCAGAAGTTTAATTACTACACAGGATGCAGATTTCCCCCCAAGGGCACCTACTGTGGAAATAGTTTAAATGTAATCACAATAAATCTTCTTATCCTTATTATTTAAAACATTCATCATTAAAACTTTGGGTTTTCTGGAAATACTATTCCTTCCAGATATTTCAGAAAAGTTATGCATAAAGAGAACAATAATAAAATGATTCTAAAAAGAGTAGTTAAAAGTTATGAAGACACTTTCATAGTCTGTCACTTACCATTGTCTCTGCAAGCCAAGGACATTTTTTATGCTTTTAGTTCTTAATTTGTTGTCTATAATACAGGGAAGTTCATTTATTCTCTAGGTATTTGAGCTTTAACTATCTTGATGAAAATTTCATGATTCGCACAACAAATTAAAAAAATTTCAGGTTGAAGAAAGAATGAGCTGGAGAAATACAAGGAGCTTGAAAATTCAAAACAATAGGAATATAATTAGAATAAAGCAACTCCAACAGGAATACACACACACACACACACACACACACACATATGAATATGTTTTATTATGAGCAACCTATCTTTGATTTGAGTTATTTTTTTAAATAAGAATAATTACCAATAGTAAAATTCTAATTTCTCTTATCAAGCTATTTTCAAATGCTAAAAGAAGCAGAAATGTTAAAAGGAGTAATCAGTAATGGACTGTGTCCAGTTTACTTAAACACTAATGATGAAGATGCAGATATTTCCGGGAGATACATAAGCATTTTCAAAGGTTATTAGATTTAAAGACACTATGTTTCAGCTGTAGAAAACCATTAGACAGTTTAAGATTGCATTAAATATTAACTTTGCAGTTTTTGCATGACGTTGAAAAGACATAAAATACCAGCAGAATATGTAGGGCAATGGTGTGAATAACCTTGAGTGGGAGAGAAACCAGTATCTACCAGTTTGTCAATAAAGACAAAAATTTCGAAGAGCTTATTAAAAATTGTTCTGTTTCTCATCTATTAGCTGCATTTTGAGCCACCTGATGAATTCATTCATTTCTTTAAATCAGGTGTATACAGCAATCTAGGAGAGGTAAAAATCCTTGAAGCATTGCAGGATTCTGAGCAGAAATGGTATTCCGGACAGCAATCCAATCATCAAACCTCGCAAAGCTGTGGCTTGGAAAATCTGTTTTATTTCTTCCTCTTACAGACATTTTCAATTAAATATAAAGATTTTTTGCTTCACATGGTGATCTTAAATTGGTATTTCTTCATTTTATGTATTGCTGCCACTGGCTCAGGGTTATTTAGCATTTATTAATAATTTCCATTTTGACCTTTTCCAGGTTTTGCTATTTATTACGTGTTTTTGCACTATTGCAGAGATGAATGAGCAGAATTGGGGAATTTTTTTGGCCCCTTTTTAAAACTTCATACTTTAAATTATTTTTACATTGACCTTTAAAGTTAGGATACAGTTAGGATTTGAAAGTTCTGTTTTAAAACCACCTTGCTGAAACATCAGACAATCCCAGTTCAAAACAGATTGGTTGGCTGATGGCTGAAAGCAAAGAAAACCAGGAAAAGGGAGAGAGTTGTGCAGAGACATCAGGGGAGAGGGAGAGCTTTGCCATATTCACTGTGACTATTTGTTTTATAACATCACTGACTTAGAGGGCAGGAAGCACACTGTGTGTAAATAAATTGCATTTGATAGAAAATGACTTCTGAATGCATCTGAGTGTATTTGGAGAAAGGACATTTTATTTCTCCATTAGTTTATTTTACCTTTAATGGATCACCCTATTTTCATTGTCAGTTTAATTTTTTTTTAATTATTGATTTTTAGTGGAGGAGAGGGTGAGAGAGAGAGAGAAATAATGACTTGTTCCAATTATTTATGCCTTCATTGGTTTACTCTTGCATATACCCCAACTGGGGGATGGAACCTGCAACCTGGTGCATTGGGACGATGCTCCAACCAAGTGAGCTATCCAGTCAGCACTCATTGGGTCAGTTTGATAAATCAGGTCATTTGTGTCCCAAGTTAAAATATGAGGGATCTTCCTGGATTAGGGATGCAGTCACTGCTTGGTTTATGTTTCAAGCTTGGTTTGTACTTGAGTCATAATGCCAGAGGTTACAAAATGGCTGTCTGACATGAGGTCAGAGTGATTATAATTCTTTTATTGCTTGTGGCCAGTAAAACCATAAATACAACTAATTGTGTTTGGCTGAATCCTATGAGATAATGGAGCAATGTTTTTCTCCACTTGGAATTTTTCCTGACTGCTCATATTTTACTAAGGCCTTGGCATCTGCAAGAAACTATTGGTTACCTGTGTTTGCTAATAGACAACAGTGTTCTCTTTTTCTTCATTAAAGTGTCACCCATGAAAGATGTAATCTAATTTTTAATCAAGCAGCAAAGTGTAGCTGATTATGAGCAACAGAATAGTTTGATGTTTATAGAGCTATTGAACTAAAAATGCAGCATTGACTGAGATAAACTGTAGTGTGAAGAATCCATGTGTGGCAAGAAAGTGCCTATTACATGATGGATGGTGCCAAAGAACTCAAGAACTCAACTTCCATCAAAGAGCTATATTTTACATTTTAATCCAACCTACTCTCATACTTCTAGTTTTGAAGTATGGAGAATATATCTTTAGTTGAGCTTAGAAATATGCTGTTGAGCCCTGATTGTTAAAATATTTAGTGAAACTGTGGAACACATATGTGGTGTCTTTGTAAAAATACATACACACACACACACACACACACACACACACACACACACACACACTAGAGTCCTGGTGCACAAATTCATTCCGGCTGGCCTGCCCCGATGGGGGCCCATTGCTGGAGGGGCTGTGAGCAAATGGCTGGCCGGCCCCACCCCCAATCGAGGTGTTGGGGGCTGATCGGGGCCCGAATCAGGCTGGTTGGCTGCTGCAGTGCACGTCATAGTCACTGGGCCATGTGTTCTTGCACATAAGTAGGAAAGAAATACCTGTCTAATAGAATAATTTTTAGGAATAAGTGATATAATGTTTAAAATGTCCCAGAACACAATGGGCCCTCAATTAAGGTTTATCCCATTGGAAGAGATAAAATTGTTGCATCCTCTTCACAATTCAAAGATATAATTGATATTCATAAATATGTCTGTCAATATATATGATCATGTAGGTAAGTAAACAATAAATATCACTCATTTTGCAAATATCAATCTAGTTATTTTGATTTCTTATCTATTAGGATATTCTGACATTTGTATTTCCTACATTTTAAAAACATGATAGGTAAATGGAAGTTACCATAAAAAGTATTACATCTCATGTTTGGTTTGCAGCCCATTTGCCTAATTGTGTGTGTGTGATCGGGCCTAAACTGGCAGTCTGACATCCCTCTCATAATCTGGGACTGCTGGCTCCTAACCACTCGCCTGCCTGCCTGCCTGATTGCCCCTAACTGCTTCTGCCTTCCAGCCTGATCACCCCCTAACCACTCCTCTGCTGGCCTGATTAACACCTAACTGCTCCCCTGCCAGCCCGATCGCCCCCAACTGCCCTCCCCTGCCAGCCTGATCGCCCCCAAGTGCCCTCACCTGCCAACCTGATCTCACCCCCAACTGCCCTCCTCTGCTGGCTAATTTGGTTCTGATTGGTCGGTTTCTATGCCAGTCAGCATCAAAAGCTCCACCTCCTAGGCAGCCATTGGATCCTCACAGTTGACCCAGATTTGGTTCTGATTGGTCAGTTTCTATGCCAGTCAGTGTCAAAAGCTCCACCTCCTAGGCAGCCATTGG